>NC_060130.1:938528507-938843976 GCF_021461395.2 Schistocerca americana | reverse complement strand
TGTGAACAAAATGTTCAGCCAGGATCAAATGGAGCTATATATATTAGTGCAATACTATTATTTTTGCAAAAGGAGGTGAACTCTGTGGATGAAAATTGTTTACCATTGTTCGTGACAATGGTCTCTGGTAGGCCTTTGATAGAAAAAAATGTGGGAAAACATGTGGATAGTTTCACAAGCAGAAGAATTTGTCATTTGACAGACTTATGGAATACCTACACCAGTGTTCACCAGAATCAATCATGTATGGCCTGAAAAGGGGTCCAAGAAATCAAAGTGGTTAAGGGGCCAGAGGTCTGACACCTCCAGCCAGGAAAAATTCCTCTGGGGTGATACTGCTTGCTTGGTTTGGCAAGTATGACAAGCCGTAACTGTAGTGGTGATGTTTGCATCCATGTGACATCAATAGACATGTTGTTGCTCCAGCCATTTAATTAGAGAGTGGCAGGTACAATGGCTTGGGTTCAACCATTATCTTCAGAAATGAGGAAGACCCCACTGAGGACTGAGAGATCATGACACCAGTATCAATATGCTTGAGCCTCCAGATGCTGGAGCTGTTTCCAGTCGGCCAATGACCTCACCCGTATCTGGCTTAGTACCTCACACAGAAGTGGATCTTCTGCTGTGTATTGAGCAATGAGTATAGTATTCAGTGCCAAGATGGACACCACTTCCTCAGGTGCCATGTCCAAATGGAAATAGACTTCAGGTTCTATGTCAAAGGCCAGGTCCAGCCACAGAGGTAACCTACAAAGTACATTGCCATTAGCATGATGAGTGCTAGAGTGGTATTGAGTCTCATACTGATAACTGGAGAGGAAAAGAGCCCATCAATGGAAATGGTGTACCATCTTCATAGGCACTGGAAGAAAAATTTTAACAACGGGGAAGAGAGATTTATGATCTGTAAGGAGAGTGAACTGGTGACCATTGATGTATCCATGAAAATTTTAACACAAAAAAGTATCGTTAGGACCTCTTTCTCTATTTGACTATAGTTTCTTTGGGATAGTGACAGGGTGTTGGAAACAAAGGGAATAGGATGTGCTACACCATCTATGATTTGAAAAAGGAGTGTCCTGCTCCATAATCCAATGCACCTATTGTCAAGATGAATTGTTGGGATGGTTCATATGCCACCAAACAAGTGGTACAACAATGCCATTTCAAAGCTTGGAAGACCTTCTCAGACTCTGGCAATCAGTCCACTTCACAGTCTTGTGGAGCAGTCTCAAGAACAGACTTCAGTTGACTATTGTCAGAACGAGATTTTGTGGCAGGGGGAAGATTCATGTAGCACTGAAAAGAATTTGCAAGATATTCTACTTGGTGAATAAAAAATACTTATCTTTATTACACTTGATGTTATCATGGTGCACCACCTTGAAGAAGAGCACAGGGTATCCAGCATATGGTCAGTTTTGATTGCAACAATTATGTCATCAAGGTAGTTCTCCACTCTGGGGATCTTCCTTGTGAGCTGCTCCAGGTACCTCTGAAATATAACTTATGCACTGGTTATGCCAAAAGGCGGTTTTATATATTGAAAAATACCAAAGGGGCTGTTGGTTACCAAAAGATGTTGGGAGCCTCTGTCCAACAGTAACTGGAGGTAAGCATTTATGAGATCTATTCTGGCAAAGAGTCATCCCCCAGATAAATGTGAGATTATATATCCTTGACTTTGGTGATCAGATAGGCATCCACTACAGACTGATCATTAATTGTGCACCTAAAACCTCCACAGATCTGCTGCACTCTGTTGGGTTTCTCCATGAGGACACTTTTGGAGACCATTCAACTACTGGGGATAGGCATGAGGATGTTCTTCTCTTGCAAGTGCTGTAGCTTAACACACAAGTTATCCTAAAGTGTATGTGGGACTTTTTAGGCCTTATAAAACTTGGGTGTAGCCATGAGCAGTAGGGTGATATGAGTCTCAAATCTGACAACACTCATCATAGGCTTGTCAAAGGTAGAGTGGAACTGGGTAACCAATTCATGAAATTTCAAATGGTCAGTTAATGCTCTGATCAAGCTGAAACATAATTGGGACCTCATTAATCCTCAAAGTAAGAGCAATGACCTTTTGGGTATGCGGAAATACTGACTGCACCAAGGAAACATCTGGGCAACTTTGAGGCTTGTCCTTCTTTCCAGAGTTGGAAGTATCAAGGTGAGTAGCATTCGTTATCATTATGTTGGACAACTGACACACTTCTCCTTTATGTTCCTCCTTGTCACAGGCATTGCACTTGATTTGCTTGTGGGGGCATTGTTGGCGGGGGTGCTGAAAGAAACAGTTGTGACAAGATGGTATGGGTTGGGGTACTGACCAGCTGAAAAGTCCTTAGGGGTGACAGTGGCTTCTGATCGTGCAGACAGACTTGAGGGATGGGGTGGATCAACATGCCAGTCGGGTGGCATATATTGATGAAGGGTCTTTCATGGAGGCAGTCAACTGCAATGATTGCTGAAGTGCCCTTATAATAGGAAGACAAGTGCCCAATGAGGGACCCTGTAACTTCATGAAATCAGTTCATTGGATATCATCTGGTGCATGCATGAGAATAATATCATGAACTAAAGAACTGCATATGATTGCTTACATTCAGGGTTAGGACAAAGGAATTGACAGACCTTGGCTAATCCTTGAAGGTGAGTAATCCAGTCCTGTAGGACTGCTCAGTAGTCTTATGACAGCTACAGAACTTGTACCATGCAGCTCCCAAGTGGACCTGAGAATTGAAATAGTCTGACAGGCTTACTTTCAAGTACTTATAGGGGGATGGCATGCAGTTTTACCTCTGGGTGAAGCTGTTGCAACAGGTGAGAGCTGTTGGGACCCACATGGGCCAAAAGGTATGCCACTGCTGAGTGTCACTAAGTGTTAACTGTTATGTCAAGTACAATGAAATGTTTTTCCATGTGCATGACTCAATTTGCCCATGGTTCTGTTTTCTTGTCAAACAACTGAAAAAGTGGTGGTGCTGTCCAGAAACTCTTCACCAACATGTCGAAACTTGACAGGCAGTGGGAGTCATCTGGTACCAAGGCCAAGAGAACTTCTAGGTGTTCCATCAAGACCTGATTGGTCTGCATAATCTGATCCATCATCATCTGCATCTGTTATAGCAGCAGCATGACCTGCTGGGATGCATCCACAGGTTGCAACATTGCCAATAAAAATACAAATCACCAGAGTAAGAAAACAAAACCTAAACACACACTCTCTGCCTGTTGGTGTTAACTAAACATGCTGGTCACATTGCAAAAGTGGGAAGATCCCCGTCACCACTACTATATCTGTGATCAGTAGGCAAGAACAATTTTCAGAATCTAAAGAAACAAAGTTTGTTTCCTGTGAGTAAACACAAATTCTGTTTAGTGGTGGTAACCTTGGCTGAAGGCTGAAATAAGAATCAATAACTGGCTGGTGGCTGCATTACAACAATAACAAATAAATTCTTGCTAAATGTCTATACATAAAAATAACTTTTGACCCAAGACCAGTTGTAATTTAACATCAACTAATATCTCTACTAACTAGCCTTGTGGAAAGCCAGTATTGAAAGGTAATTAAGACAGTTTGAACTAGGCTGTCAACATAATTCAGAAAATGAACAAGTATGTCAATTATGTTTTCTTTCATTAGACATCAATTACTTGTAGTCAATGACCACAGTAGGTCACAGATTTTTGAGTTTGGTGCAACCAAAATCAGACACTAGTATAATTTACAGATCCAGACTGTTGACATGGCATCTTAGGATCTCACATTGATTGGTAATTGTTCAGAGTGTAGTGGTGCCCCTGGGAGGACGACTTGGTGGCATAGCAGTGGTGGACCATGATGTGTCTTCCTGGGTGCACCAGAGAAAGCCTCTGATTGTGGAAGAGTTATGGCTGCCAGCACCTAGCTTGCTGGTTTACTCACTGAAGACTGACTTCTCAGGTCTGTACATGTACTTCAATGAGTTGCTCATGGCAGAATACTCTGTATGCTATCTTCAATGATGTGGCTCCTCGCAGCTGACAGTGTGACCTGGTTTCTGCTTGGTGGTCAACAGTTTGGCCCCTGCTCAGTCCAGGGCCCAAATGATGGATCTGTTGTACAGGTGGCCATTGTGCATAAGGCACTCAACTAAGATTTATTACAACCAAGTTAGGCAGTGCAGAAATTGAGAAACTGAGAGAATATTTGGGAGGATGAAGTCTGCTCTGTACAGCCACCCTGATTTAAGTTTTCTGTGGCTTTCTCATATCAGTTCACGCAAATGCCAGGTCAGTTCTTTCATTAAGGCCACAGCTGCCAACACATCTAATACTAATGGTGCATGCTTAGACAGTGAAGCGCCAAAGAATTTGGTACAGGCATTTTACTGCTGCTACAATGGCAGGTTATCAAGATTTAAGTGAGTCTGAACATGCTGTCATAGTTGGTGCACGAGCAATGGGACATAGCATCTCCAAGGTGATGAAGCACAAATTTTCCTGTACAACCATTCCACGAGTATACCGTGAATATCAGGAAATGCTGTAAATATATCAAATCTCATACATCTCCATGACCTGAAAAAGATCCTGCAAGAACAGGACCAATGACAAGTGAAGAGAATCATTCAATGTGACAGATGTGCAACCCTTCCACAAATTGCTGCAGATTTCAATGCTGGGCCATCAACAAGTGTCAGCACATAAAACATCATTGATATGGGCTTTTGGGGCCAAACGCCCATTCAAGTATCCTTGATGACTGCATGATACAAAGCTTTATGCCTTTCCTGGGCCTGTCAATACTGACATTGAACTGTTGATGACTGAAAACATGTTGCCTAGTTGGACTAGTCTTGTTTCAAATTGTACCAAGCGGATGGACATGTACAGGTATGGAGACAGTCTCATGAATCCATGGGCCCTAAATGTCAGCAGGGGACTGTTCTAGCTGGTGGAGGCTCTGTAATGGTGTGGGGCATGTGCAGTTGGAGTGATATGGGACACCTTGTATGTCTAGATATGACTCTGACAGGTGAAGCATCTGTAAGCATCCTGTCTGATCACCTGCATCCATTCATGTCCATTGTGCATTGCCATGGACTTGGGCAATTCCAGCAGGACAGTGCAACACCCCGTACATCCAGAATTGCTACAGAGTGGCTCCAGGATCATTCTTCTGAATTTAAATGTCTTGCAATACTCTGTTCAGAAGAGATCTCCACCCCCTCATACTCTTACGGATTGGTGGGCAGTGGATAGTGTGCTGAAATGCAACTTCCTGGCAAATTAAAACTGAAATGCAGGAGAGCTTCTGTAACGTTTGGAAAATAGGAGATGAGGTACTGGCAGAAGTAAAGCTGTGAGTCGTGCTTGGGTAGCTCAGTTGGTAAAGCACTTGCCCACGAAAGGCAAAGTTCCCGAGTTCGAGTCTCGGTCTGGCACACAGTTTTAATCTGCCAGGAAGTTTTAGGATTCATTGTGTCAGTTTCCTCCAGCACTACTTCAAACATTAGTCGAGTTCATGCCACACCGTATTGCAGCACATCTGCGTGCTCGTGGGGGGCCTGTGTGATATTAGGCTGGTGTATCAGTCCCTTTGGCTCTGCAGTGTATATTCTAGGTGTATATATATTTTTGAGCTATTTATTTTCATTGTATTATGATGACAAATCTAATATCATTGTAAAATGATAATTGAATAAGTACATAAATAAATAATAATATGTCAAAATATAGGGTGTATACCCTAGCATATGGTGCACACAATGTGTTTGCATTGTCATATGATGCCACACTACTTCAGTGCTGCTGTAAAGGGATCATCTGACTATTACAGATGGGAATTGAAAATTAGTTAAGGTGACTGCATGTCATGTTCACTGAGATTACCTGAGCTCACATATCTGGACATCTTTTCTTTTAAGTAGCTCATGTATAGAACTCATCAGTCAAACTGACATTACCTCTGATACGTTTCAGGACATACTATACATTTTTATCACATACTAGGTAATGATCCTTTGTTGAGCAGCATACGTTCACATTGGTGGTCATACTTTTGAAGATATCTTGTGAGTTTCACATCTGTTAAAATCACTTTGCATGATTTTCTGTAACAACTGTGTTAATATTTTGTGGAGTTATAAACTGAGGTCAGTGTCTATACCTTTGGCTTAGCACTCTCTACTTTCAGTGAATAGTTTTGCAACACACATTTTTCATTACAATGAAAAGGTCTATCTACTGAATCCATGAATATTGAGTAACTGTAATGTCTCAGCAGTCTTTGTCTTCACATTCAGAACATACTATCTGCAGCACCTCAGCTTTTATGGGAGAAAAGGGATGGTTTCCTAATACAGATCATTACAGGGGAAGAGTAGCAAGTCCATCGCTACCATCATGAGTCAAGGCACTCATTCATTGAATCTAAGCACCCCTTCTTCCCAACAAAAAAATGGATAAGAGATTGCCATGATCATGTAAGGTTATGCAGACACTGTTTTGGAAAATGCAGTTGCTGAGATTACAGTCTCATCATGACAATTTCAATGACACATCCCATTCCTCCATACTACAGGAACAGTCACAGGTCATAAACTGCAACCGACCTGGATAGTGAACACAAGTTTTCTGGATGGCAATGCCTGCCCTCACACAAAAGACAAATACATGGGCTGTAGCAAATGTTTTACTGGGTATGCTTGAAATTCCCACTTACAGTCCCAGGACCTGATGGCACCTCTGTCTGATTTTGTACCCAGTTAACAGCTGTGGTAGCCCATCTGTTAACTACAATCTGAAATATATCTCTCAAACAAAAAACTGTACCCAGTAGTTAGAAGAAAGCACAGGTCACACCTATCTTCAGTAAGAGTAGCAGAAGTGATCCACAAAACTACCTTTCAGCATCATTGACATCCATTTATTGTAGAATCTTAAAATGTATTCTGAATGAAAATATAATGGAATATCTCAAACAGAACAACCTTCTCCATGCCAACCAATATGGAGTTTGAAAACATAGATCACGTGAAACCCAACTCTCACTTTTCTCACATGACAACTTGAAAGCCATTGATCAAGTCAGTCAGGTAAATTGATTTCTGAAAAGCATTTGACTGAGTACTACATCTACACTTATTATAAAAAGTACAAATATGTGGGATATCAGATGAAAAATATGAATGAATTGAGAATTTCTTGGTATGGAGGATGCAGCATGTTATTTTGGAAGGAGAGCCACTGGCAGATTTGTGTATACCCCAGGAAGTGTACAATAATAATAGGAACCTCAGACTTGTTGGAGATGATGCAGTTATCTACAAAAAAATACAACCTGGAAGAAGCTGTTTGAATATTCACTCAGACCTTGACAAGATTTCAAAGTGGCGCAATGAATAGCAGTTTGCTTTAAATGTTCAGAATTGTGCACTTCACAAAATGAAAAAAACATAGTTCCCAATGATTATAATATCATCTAGTCACAACTGAAATGAGTAAACTCATGCAAATACCTGTGTGTATCTTTTGCATGACATGAAGTAAAATGATTGCATAAGCTCAGTCATGGATAAAGCAGGTAGTGGGCTTCAGTTTACAGGTAACACTAGAGAAATACAATCAATCTACAAAAGAGATCATTCAGAAATAGCTTGTGTGACCCACCCTAGAATATTGCTCAAGTGTGTGGCATCTGTACCAAGTAGTACTGGCAGGGGACACTGAATGTATACAGAAAAGGGCATTATGAACAGTCACAGGATTATTTGACCCAAACGAGAGTATCACTGAGATGTTGAAAGAACTGAACTGTCAGACTTGAAGACAGGCAGAAACTATCCTGAGAAAGTCTGCAAGCAAAATTCCAAGAACCCACTTTAAATGATGATTCCAGGAATATTCTGCAACCCCTACACATCACTCCTATAGGAATCATGAGGATGAGGTTAGGTCAACTACAGCATGTACAAGGCATTTAAATAATCATTTTTCTCACTCTCCATATGTGAATGGAATGAGAAAAAACCCCTAATAATCAGTACAGTGGGATGCACCCTCTGCCATGCAGTTCGCAGTGGTTCACGGACTGTGGATATAGATGTAGAAATACTCTACTTTAGGATTCTTCCCAAAGGTTGGCATCTACCTTGTCCCCCATCAATTGATTTATGTGGTCATTCCACTTTAATCAACTCTCAAAAGCAACTCCCAAATACCTTAAAATCATGACTGAGTCTAGGAACTGATTGCTGATGATGTAGTGAAAATGATATTGAATTTACACACTTTGGACCTTTCCAACCACACACACACTGCCCACCCTCCAAAATAAACTTAGGCCATTATCCCAGTGGGGGTTTGGGTACTTTGGGTACTTTGGCGATAAACATACTCTATGTGTAACTGCATTGGAGGGGTAACTATGTGGAGATGAGACTGACTAATGTTTCCTGAAGAGTGACAGCAGCCTTTTCAGTAGTTACAAGGGCAACAGTCTGGAAGATCGATTGTCCTGACCATGTTACATTAGGCATCATTTACTCATACTGTGAACAGCTGACAGCAAGAGGAAACTACAGCAGTTATATTTTTCCAATAACATTTAGCACTATTCTATGGTTTAATGATGTAGCAGCAACATCTTGAGTAAAATATTCTGGAGATAACATGGTACCCTTGTTGGAGCTACAGGTGGGAACTACTGAAGAGAATGGCCTCACCAGAAAAAAAGAAATGAATTTAGCATTCTATGACTCAGAGCAGAAATTTTAGATCCTTTCTACATCTTCATACATACACTGCAAAGCTCCATAAAATGCATGGTGGAGGGTACTTAGTACCACTCTTAGTAGCTCACTGTTCTTTTCTACTTGTAAATGGAGGAAGGAAGAAATGACTGTCTGTATGCCTCTGTACAAGCACTTATATCTTTTGCTGTGTCTACATGATCCTTACACAAATTCAATATTGGCAGCAGTAGAATTATTCTGCAGTCAGCCACAAATGCCTTTAAATTTTCTCAGTACTGTTTTATGCAAAGAATGTCATCTTCGATCCAGCAATTCCCATTTGAGCTCCAGTAGAATATCTATAATACTCACAAGTCTATCAGACCTGTTGGTAACAAATTTAGCAGCACACCTCTCTTCCTTTAAACCGACTTAGTGGGACTCCCAAACACTTGAGCAGTACTCAAGAGACTGAGTCACATTAATGTTCCATATGCAGACTCCTTTATAAATGAGCTACACTTTCCTAAAATTCTCCCAATACACCAAAGTCAACAAATCACCTCCCCTGCTACTGACTTTATGTGCTCATTTCATACTGCTTACAACATTACTCATAGATATTTAGTTGACATGGTTCTGTCAAGCAGCACACCACTAATACTGTATCTGAACATCATAGGATTGTTTTTCCTACTCATCTCCCTGAACTTACATTTTTCTACATTCAGAGCAAGCTGCCATTCATCACACCAAATAGAAAGTCTGTCTAACATCCTCTATCCTCATACATTCTCTCAAGGGTGACACTTTCCTGTACACTGAAACATCATCAGCAAACTCTCACAGACTGCTGCTTGCCTTATCTATCAGATCGTTTATGTATATAGAGAACAAGAGCGGCCTTATCATACTTCCCTGGGCACTCCCCACTGTAACCTTGTCTCTGATGAACACTTGCCATCTAGAAAAATGCACTCTTTGAGCCACTCATATATCTGGGAACCTATTCTGTATGAATTTGATATGTATTCCCAGTTGTGAATATGGAAAAACATCAGGTATTTAATGGAATGACAACAATGAAAATTGATGCCAGACCTGATCTCATACCCAAATTTCCCAATTCATGCGGGCGGTCACCTTAAACACTTTGGCTATCTGTGCATTGCTCATGCATGTCCAAAAGAATGTTGCAGAGTACTTCTTTACTATGCAGGCACTGTAATATTGTAGTTATCCACCAATACCAGGCAGCTACTTTCAATTAAAATGTCCTCTTCCTGCACGAGAATTACATAATGTGTATGAGAGCAGGTTGTAATGCATGAAAGATGATGATGGAAGTTTGTGTCTGGCCATCAGCTGTGCATGGATATCAAAAGTGGTTAAGGCAACAACTTGCATAAAGCAGGAAATCCAGATCTGAGTCTCAGCCAGGCATAAATTTTCATTTTTGGCATTCCATTATGCAGCTGATGGTCATCCAGATTGACAGTTGTGAATACATTTCAGTATTTCATGATGGCTGTAGTTGCCACAGTACTTGTTTCTTCAGACACACATGCATGTCTGAATGAACATTGCGTAGTACTTATTAACAACACAGGCACTGAAATATCACATTCCACATGATTGAACAATTGTTAACAGTCTGCAGTGGGATATTGTGTCAAATGCTTTCTAGATATCTAGAAGTATGGATTCTGCCTATTGCCCTTCACCTATGGTTCACAGAACATTATGCAAGAAAAGGGCAAGCTGAATTTTGCATGAGCAATGATTTCTAAATCTCTACCAAGTTGTGGACAGAAGCTTTTCTGTCTGAAGGAAATTTGTTATATTCAAGCTTAAAATGTGCTCAGTTCTTCAACAGTCCACTGTATAATTTTGCAGATCCATTCTTTTACCCTTCTTATATACAGGTGACCACCTCCCCTTTTTTTCCAGACACTTGGAATTTTGAGGCGAGTGAGAGGTTCATCAAGATTCATCGTGAATGCAAGCTTAGTAAGGGACCAGTTACTTCTTAAAGGTGAACCAGTATTCCATCTGGACCAAACATCTTATTTGTTTTCCACTCTTTCAGTTTCTTTCAATGCCCAGAATGCCTATTTCTGTATCTTCCACTCAGGAGCCTATGCAGCACTCAAAGTATGGTATGTCTGTAGGCTCCTCCTGCATGAACAGTGTTTTAAATGCAAAATTTAAAACTCCAGCTTTCCTTTCACTGGTTATGCATTTATTTCTATAAATGATCAAGAAAGTTTATCCTGTTCAGTGACTGTTTAACAAAAACCATCTTTGATACTGACTTGTGAGACAACACATGTGAAGGTGCACTGTTGATAATCTGCCCCTGTCATAGGATGCTTAAAGTGGTTGCCTGTGAAAAACATTTGATGGGAGGGATGAAACTGGTTACTTGTTGCTGTAATTCACAGTGTTGAGAAAAGTCATGGGATACATTCTAATATCATGTCAGACCTCCTTTTTCCCTGTGTAGTGTAGCAACTCAATATGGAATGGACTCAAAAAGTTGTTGGAAGTCCCCTCAAGAAATACTGAACCCAGCTGTCTCTATAACAATCTGTAATTGTGAAGGTGTTGCTGGTGCAGGATTTTGTGCATGAACTGACTTCTTGATTATGCCTGATAAATATTCAGTACCATTCATGTTAGGCAGTCTGGGTGGCCAAATCTTTCACTCAAACTGTCCAAAAAGATCTTCAAACCAATAGTGAACAATTGTGACCTTGTGACATGGTGTATTGTTATCCATAAATATTCCACCATTGTTAGGGAACATGAATTCCATGAAGGGCTGCAAATGATCTCCAAGTAACTGAACATAATCATTTCAGTGACTTGTTCCATGTCATGTAAACAAAGCCAAAATCATTGTAGAGGCACCACCTGCTCACACAGTGCCTTTTTGACAACTTGGGTCCATGGCTTTGTGGAGTATGTGCCACACTTGAACCTGATCATCAGCTCTTACCACCTGACATTGGGACTCATCTGACCATGCCACAGTTTTACACTCATCTAGGGTCCAATTGATATGGTCATGAATCCAGTAGAGGCACTGAAGGCAATGTCATGCTATTAGCAAAGACACTCACATTGGTCATCTGCTGCCATGCCTCATTAACACCAAATTTTGCCACAATGTCCTAACAGATGCATTCATCATAGATCCCACATTGATTTTTGCTGTTATTTCATGCAGTGTTGCATGTCTGTTGGCACTGACAACTCTACACAAATTCCACTGCTCTCTGTTGTTATGTGAATGCCATCAGCTACTGCATTGTTTAATGTGAGAGGTAATGGCTAAAATTTGGTATTCTTAGCACTTTCTTGACACTGTGTCTCAAAATACTGAATTTCCTAATGATTTCTGAAATTGATTGCCCCTTCTGTCTAGCTCCAACTAGCATTCCACATTTGAAGTCTGTTAATTCCTGTTGTGCGACCATAATTACATTAGAAAACCTTTGACAAGACTCACCTGAGTACAAATGACAGCTTCACCCATGCTCTGCCCTTTTATATCCTGTTTACATGATACTACCACTATCTGTATATGTGCACATTGCTACCTCATTACTTTTGTGATAATGTGTTATCAAGAAGTAATGGGAACTACTGTAATTTTTCAGGCATTATACATCCTATTTTTAATTTTTTAATCTTGTTGGTTCCTGATGTCTGTTTGTATTTTCAGCTGTTTTCAATATTTAGTTAATTGTTGACAGTCAAAAAGCATATACATATTTTGAGTAGACTCAGTGGAACTTTACAAGAAGAATAAATGTTCTGAAGAGGATCAAGAAGATGCTGAAGACAATGACCACCCTGGTCACCCAAGAACATCAATGACTGACAAAAACACGGAAGACATAAAGAACATGATTCTATAAAATTACCAAATCTCCATTAGAGAGGTTGCTGATAATGTCAGCATATTTTTTGACTCATGTCAACCAATTTTTTGCATGTTTTGGATGTGAAACATGTAGCACCAAAGTTTGTTATGAAATTATCGAATTTCAACCAAAAATGGTTCACATTGATATCACTCAGGAATTGCTGAATGAATTCAACAATGATCCACAACTTCTAAACAATGTTGTAACAGGTGAAGAAACATGGGTATACTGGTATGACTTTGAAACCAAGGCCCAATCATCCAAATGGAAACTGCCTGAAGACCCAAGACCAATAAAATTTGACATGTTCAACCACATGTGAATGCACTTCTCACTTTTAGTGCATAATGATTTCCTGTCTTACAGTTGTACAGTCGATAAGGAATACAAATTATATCATGATAATGCTCCACCTCACACCTCAATACTTGTTCATAGTTTTTTGACAAGAAAAAAATTTTTCTGTTGCCTCATCCACCATATTTGCTGGACACAGCCCACAGTGACTTCTTTGTGGTTGTGAAGCTGAAGAGAACCATGAGGGGATGCCATTTTACCAACATTAATGAGATAAAAACAGAATCTCTGAAGGAGTTGAACACCATAACGAAATGTGAGTTCCAGAAGTGCTGCCAATAATGTGTGTGAAAGGTATCTTCCTGCTTTATTGATCTGTGTTGCAGGGCAGCCAGCATGTCAGAGGCAAGAATTTGTTTTTCTGGCCCCCAATGTGTAGGCTGGTCTGCACGAGAAGCACCTTGTGATGGAATAGTACTGTCCTCCATTATCAATCTTTTTGGTACGGCAGCCAACACCATTTTCAAGCACCTTACATATAGACTGTCCTGCATGACAGATGTGTTGTTGTTGCTGTTTTTGTATCAGCTCACAAATCAACCTTTTTTATTGTGGCTGCACATGCAGATGGACACTTCTGGGAGAAGTTTGTGATGGATATAGGAGTAAATGGACTGAGAGGATGGGTTGAAGGGGATGATTGAGAGAGGGGGGCAGAGAAGGGGATGACTGAGAGAGGGAGGCAGAAGAGGATAAGGAAAGGAGGAGGAGGAGATGAATAAGGAGAAGGAGGCATGAGGAGGTAGGTAGGGTGAATGAGGTAGGGGGAGAAGGGGGAGAAGATTAGGGAGATGTGGGGATGAGGAGACAAACAGAGAGCAGTTGGCAGGAGGAGATAGATAGTGGGAGGGAGACAAGAGGACATGGACAGAGAAATGAGGCAGGAAGAATGGACAGAGTAAGAGGGGAACAGGAGTTGGATATAGGGAGAGGGCTTGAGGAGGAGGCTTACAATGAGAGGGAGGTGGAAGAGATGGATAGAGACAGGTGTGAGGAGGGGACAGACAGAGAGAGTGAAAGAAAAAATGGACAAAGAGAGGGGGAGGGGGAGATGGAGAGACAGAGGAAGTGAGGAGCGGCTGATGGACAGACAGAGGTGGGAGGATGAAGTGGACAGAGAGACAGGGGGAGGAGGGTATGTGTGCAATATACAGTAGATTTCAAACACGTAAATCAGCAGAACAACAGGGAAAAGGCTGCTAGTGACAATAAATGTGAAACAGATCTCATTAATTTAAAATTTTGTGGTGTGTTGTACTAGATAATTTCTCATAAAGCCAGTTTTACAGCAATTCAATGAAGTTTCTGCTATGAGACACCGGGTGCAGAATAGAATTTACAGGTAGGTAACTGTTCATGTGGTGCCCAGGGTGAGGATCACATTGCAGATGAGGCACCGTGAATAAGAAATGACAGGTTTTAGTACAGATATATATGACAGAACTTGCGAACTGTTGACAGTGTTTTACATGGACAGGCAAAATGGAGTGCCTACAGTAGGGTGTTGTCAGCAATATACAACATTGTGAGACATTTTGGCCCTTACATTAAAGCCTAGCCACTGACAGTGTTCGTGTTCACAGACCATAAACCCATCATGTCATCCTTCCACATCAACAATAATTGTTTGCCATGGCAGTTATGGCACATAGAATTAGTCAGCTAGGTCAACACAGACACACTGCATATTAGAGACACAGAGAACAAAGTTGTCAACTATTTTCATGAGTACAGAGTATAGTCAGCATTTTAAATTATGATGACCTCACCACAGTACAAGAGACAGATCAAGAGCTTCACTGCTTGCTAACAGACTGGCCCATAGGATTGTGACTGGAGCAAACAGATGTGCCAGGAAGCTAAGTCAAAATATGGCATGATGTCTCATGATGGAGGCTATGGCCATACATTACTCAGTGATTCTGCAAAGGGGCATTTGACAGTATCCAAAACCTAGCACACCCAGGGACAAATGCCACTATCAAGTCTCTAAATGAGCACTTTGTGTGGCCATCAATCAAAAAGGATGAGAGGAATGGGACTCATTAATGCTCTCAATGTCAGCATTATAAAGCAGGACATCAGGTTGGACAGAGACTACACCAGTCACAGACATAGCAACCAAGACAGTAGTGAAGACATTCATTGCACATTGGTTAGCACATTTTGGAAGCCCACTGAATATTACAACAGACTAGGGCTGACAATCTGAATATAATCTGTTCAGCAAACTGACTAGACTGTATGGGTTTTAGTACCATCACATATGAACTTATAATCTAGTGAGCAACAGAATGATTGTAATGTGGCACAGAGCACTGAAGCCAGCCCTCTTGTGTCACTGAAAGGGTTGAACAGAGGTGCTACCACTATTACTTCTAGGTTTACAGACTGTGTATAAGGTGGATATAGGCGCATCAGTATCAGAGATGGTTTACAGGGAGCTGTTGAGGATTCTGGCACACTATTTCACAACTGTACCACTACCAACAGAAATGGAGTTACTGCTGTTGGTGCAGCAGATTCATGACCATGTGCAGGAATGAGGCAGTCACCTGTGTACCACCAGAGCATACATCCAATCTTCATGGACAAAGCAGTGGCAGATTGTTCACACATCATGCTGCACACAGACACTGTCTGGGCTCCTCTACAATCCCCTTATACTGGACCTTACCGTATGTTATGACATGATGTGTATATAATGATATCTTGCAAAATGGAAAGAGCATTAGGGTGTCTGCTGAAAGAGTGACATGGATAAGCAAGTTACCCCCTTAAATCCAAGTCCCTGTGATTACTAATGTTGATGACTTGTAACATAACAAATTACAAATTGCTGACTGAATTTTTGCACTGCAAGATGGGTGCCATTATCACCCAGGATTCGCCAGGGGTCTACAACAGCAGCAGCTGTATTACACAATGAGGCAGCATTGATAACTGATATGAGCCAAACGTGGCTGGAGAAACATGACACATTTGATGGAGGTCAATGCCATTCAGCTCCCAGGATGCCTCATGATGAACTGCCTGTCAGAAATCAGTCCACTACTAATTTCACTCAAAATTCCAGCAACAGCTGATAAATCACATGTTGGTGCTGGTTCCATTCATGTTTTGGAGCAGCTACTCACAAATGCACCACACCAAGGATGCACCCAAATGATGGTTGTCAACTCCAATTGGTGTCACAGGTCATGCAAATAAGCAAGTATGCCTAAACCCTATGCACGTCAGCCAAACCAGTTTGCCTCATGGGACAGAGAATAATGGCCATTTACATTTTCTTGACAGAAAAACAGTTCAGTATCTTCTCATCAACTCAGGCTCTGAAATAAGTACAATCCTGAAACATCTTCCAGGCTTTCAACTTCAGGATCTCTTCTACAGCTCCAGATGGTGAATGATGCACCTATTAAGATGTATGGCACCACCAGTTGCACTGTCAACTTAGGACAGAGCACACTATTTATATAAACATTCATGGTTGCAGACATCAATGAACCGCTGTTGGTCACCAACTTTTTCCACCATTTCCACCTTTGCACTGGTGTATTCCTGGTGTTATCAGAAAATCACTGGTCCATACTCCATCAATGTTGAAAGATTCCTCTGCATCATTGATTAAAAAACTTCAAGACTTATCCCATTCACAAACTAAACAGCAGGCTATGTGAGAGCAGAAAACTGAACATTCAAAATTAGAGAATGAAAATTTGGTGTTACACAGAACTTTGCATGACAAACAAAGCAAACTAGCTGAGGTCAAGTATCACCTGTCACTGTTAACCCATAAGTGGGCGCACCTATGTATAAAGTGCACCAACCACAAATAATGTTGTCTTGTACCATTTCATTGTTCCCTTACATCTGTGAGCCCCTGCCTATTCTTTCATTACTGTTTCAACTAAAACAATGCTGCAGTGTGCTCTCTTATGTCCAAGTGAGCAGCAGTAGCATAAAATAAACATTGAGCTGGGTGAGAAAAAAATGTATGACCCATGCAAGAAAATGACCCAGATTCCAAGCTAGCAGAACAGTCGCATAACGAGGTAGTTATCTACAAGATAATAAGTAATCAAATAAGTGGTTGGCTGTGATCTGATGCAGTTGCACTCTTTAATGCTATGAGTGTGTCATTACTGTGAGGTAACACTTGTACGTGGAATCATAGTGATATAATGAAAGTTCATTTTATTATCATTTATTTAAACAATGATTTAGCTCACACAATGTAAGTTTATTTCATTGTTATTTAATTTAACTAAGATTAAATTGTGATTTTGCTCATGCATATTTACTTTGGTAACATAAAGGCAACTATTCTTTCCATGTTCACAAAATATACCACTCGCCTACTTGCATTGTAAAACGTGGTGCATCCACTCGAGAGTCAATGAGTCATGCAATTTCTGACACAAAGCATCCTTCACCTCTCAGTCCTCATCTCTGTGCTATCTTACACACTTCAAAGGAAGCTGAAGAATAGATGAGGAATTGTCTCAGAAGTTGTTGGTGCTGGGTACTGTGAACACTGGCTATAACAAGGACATAAAATGGTTGCATAAAGAGGCCTCAAGTAACAGTCACAAATGCATCACCCAGTTGGAATCTTTGGTGATTATTACTACTCTTTACAACCATGGACTTCATCCAGTAGGTACAGAGCATATACAGGTCAGGGAAGCTTCTCACTCTCCCAGTGTTCCTTCTGTTTCATCTAGTGTTTCTACACTCCCAACGCAACATAGCATTAGGATGGAACCATCCACAGAGTAAACAACGCTGAAGGATGTCCAGACTTCCAGAAAGTATGACGTCTAGTTCCAGCGGAGTTATTTTTCGCAAAAACAGCTGTTGAAAAACTATTAAATAACGGTATTGTGTGACTATCAAATACTGTGCACACCTTACCCATCCACTTTGTACCTAAGAGGGATGGCACATATGGGATGTGAGAAGAATACAGGGCACTGAACACAAGAACAGTGCCCAAACTTGGCAACATTTAATCAATAAGGATCTCAATCACCTTCTATTCTGTTTTGCATACTTTGACAATCTAAGAGTTTTTTCTTCTTTACCCAAGCAATATGAGCTTGCAACTTGCCTTCTGAGCACTGGATTAATATGGAACAGTGACAAACAAGGACAAATGCCAGATACACAAGGAAGAGATTATGTTCTGGGAAACACAGTGACATGAGATGGTATCAGACCAACTCAAGAACATACAGAACTCCTCCACTAGACACTACACCATACCAAATTCCTGGGAATGGTTAACTTTTATAGGTATCTCATTCCCCATTCTGCAGAAATATAGGCTCCTTAACTAATGCTTTGGCAGGTAAAAGTACTTGGGGTAAACAGGCTTTGCTAAGGACCTCCAAGAAGCAACTTTGGTTTGACACTGTCAAAGAGTACCTTCACATGCCTTGGCAGGTAAAAATATTTGGGATAAACAGGCTCTGCTATGGATCTTCAACATGCAACTTGGATTTAACACTATCAAAGAGTACCTTCACAACACCATCACTTTGACACACCCAAAATAAATATGCTCCTAAATCAAAACTTTTTTCTCCCACACAATGTGTTTGATATTCACTGCAGCCTAAGATATTATAGATGTAACTTTAAAATTTGTTGCAGCATTACTAATTCTGTAATTGAAAGTGGTGCTGAAATTTCTAAATTATATTCCAGTTTTAATGGTTACTTAGCCTATCATGTTTTATAGTAGAAAATCACATTTTCCTTAATAAGTTAGAATATTATACACATATTCTTAAATGGCCTTTAGGCTGATGTCTCTATGGTACAATATCCATGCTCTTCAAGTTTCAAGTTTGTAACTATATTTGCAATGGCTTTAAAATTTACAACAAAAATGAACTATCTAAAAGCTACTTTAAGAGTCAAACTTACTTTAACATAGATCTGCAATGAATGTCATAAAAATTGTGTATATCATGTATCATTTATTCTGTTGACTTGTTATTGCACAATCCCTACCAGCGAATGACATGCCAAATCTATCCCAGGCTACTTCATACAGCTCCATGGTTTATGCATTCAAGAGTCGGCAGCACAAACAGCATGGACAGGAAGTAGTACCTACTTCCCCTAATCTGTGCTTTCACATAGTAGTCTGCCTTGTTATTGTAGGATTTAACAGTGATGTTACTAGAATAAATTCTTGTGAGTGGATGCATGAGACAGATTTTACAGCATGAAGAATTTCATGGGTGGGGATCTTGAGATAGAGATAATGGTGTGGCATACAGTTTAACAGGGATGTTATGGTTGTTAGAAGAGCAATAAGATGACAGTAGATGGTGTGTGCAGAATATCAGGGAGAGATGAGCTTTTCATTTCAGGGCTTAGTTTAAAAAAGTCATACCCTGGGCATACTTACGCACTGAGGCATTGAAGATGTCACTGGTACTGGATAACTAGGGGGACACTTCTGAGTTTCTTGAAAGTGTGAGCTGCATTTGTCAGAGGTTGAATGTAGGAAACTTTGTGGACAAGATCTGCAAAGTCACTGCAGGAGAGGGAAGCCAGATGGAGGTCATGGATGTAGATGTTGAGAGATTTAGTATTGGAGTTGAAAAGTTTGACATGCCTAGGCTGTAGCAAAGAGAGCATTTGATATAAAATGAGTGGTAGCTGTCAAATTGTTGACATTGTTATTTGTTGGTTACTTTTATATAGATTTAAGTTTGGATGTGACCTACAATAACATGGAGGTCAATGAAATGGTAAGTGGTTTTGGATTTGAAAAGCATGAGGTGAATATGACTTTTAAAAAAGACTTAAGCTGTTGCCATAGCTTTAGACCACAAAGATGTCATTGATAAATCTATAACAAAATAGAGAAACCAGCTTCTAGGTCTTAAGGAATTCCTTTTCCATTAGGGGTATATGGGTCATGAGGGGTAAGGATGTCTGTGAAAGCTGTTGTTCTTGTGAAGACTGTAAGATTTTAACTTTTTTAGCATGGTGTACTTATGCCATATGTGTGTACTTGACCTGGTGTTCTGTACAGCTTCTGTAGCTGATGGCCATTTAACTAGTCACTGAAGTCATGCCCTCATAGAATGTGCAGGTAGTTCCTTCTTCTGTTGTCAGAGGGCTACATTTATGAATTTTCTTAGACTAGAAGTAACTGAGAGATGTACAAGGAGAGACTCATATATAGTTCATTCACAAGTGTTTATGTAGGTAGAAATAGTGTGTAGCCTGCTGACAGAGGCAGCAGTTATGGACATTTTATATGAAGATCGAGGATCAGAAATTAAAGATACTGACAGAGAATTTCATACTCTCCAGATGAAATTAAGAATGATGAATCAGGAATGTATGTGTTTCACTTGTCTGTAAGGCATATAGTTCATTCTCCTGTTTTGTATTGTGAGTAATATTTATTTCTTCATTTCCATTTGCGATTTCTAAGTGCTGATCTAATCATTCTCTCTCTATTCAGAGAACATTACAGTCACTGTGTGTAGTATTTGGTCATGTGCATATCTCAAAGGAAACTGAAACTAGATGATCAGCCACAACTGCCAATGTTCCAAGAAGAAGTTGGTGTAGTCTCTTAGTTTTCAGACTCAACTGAAGAACTTGATTATTTAGCTTATTTCTTTGGTGACTGCATGATTCAATGCATCAAAAGTGAAGTGAATTGATGTGCTTGTAACATTACTGAAGCAATGAAATGTAAAGACAATCTAAAAATAAACTCTGTATGGCATAAATGGTATGATGTAAATTAACATTGAATTAACTGGTTTTTCAATATTATTTGTCATATGTGCAACCTCAAATCGCTAAAAGTCAGTGGTTATTGTTCAACAGACCCATTTTTGCAGTACCGGTAAGTTTTGTGATCAAATTGCTGATCCACAATCAATTTTCTGCTATATCATCAATTGGCCTTTGCATTCCACAGTGCTACCAAGATTACGATTCCAAAACTATTTACATTTGAGCTGTATAAATATTCTCAGTTAAATGTATCCACTTCTAAACATTTCCATGCTCTTTCTATGAATGCACACAGAAATATAATTGTAACAGTCAACTTGGAAAACTTTTCTTTCATGACTTTCATGTCTTTTGTGAGCTAAGTGAATCATCTACTTAATTTGTGAATTCTAAAATAAACTCATATTCCTACAAGGTACTAACTTTTCCTTTTCAAATGATGCAAGTAATATGCCTATCAAATTTCTGTATTTTGCAGTTCCATTTAGAAGTAACACAGAAATGCACCAGCTCACAATGAAGTACCAGGTGTGAAGAAGTTTTTGTTGAATGTAATTAAGATATTCTGCAACTCAGTCTGAATGGAATGAATAGGGTCATTAGGAACAGTTGTGTGTATTGAGGAATCCAAGAGTTGATGAAGCCTCTCTGCCACATACTTGTCATGCCCATATACAACTGCAATGAAGCCTCAATTTCCAGGGAGAACAATAGTAGAACAGTCTGTCTTCAGGTCACAGATAGCATTGGATTCAACTTGAGTAAGATTTTGGGTATTGGTGATGTGATCTCACAGAGGACTGAGGGGCAACACCAGAACTAAGAAATTCTTGTAATCTGTGGAGAGAATGATTTGTGTAATAATATGATAATCCCCACATAACTAACTTTTCTGTGCCTCTGTCATTGCTTGGTAGATTTCAAACGTTTTCTATTGATGGTATATGGATTCACAAAACTATTGTTCTGTTTTTTTCTGAGATTAGTTAAAAAGTTGATGAGTATGATTCTTGATTACGTTCAAAACCTATCCCTGAGCTCCATTTTTCGTATCCATTCCTGCTTCGTTCTTGCTGTTATTAATTGTACAAGAAAATACTGTTATCATGTATCACTAAAGCATATATATTTAATGTGTATGGTTAAAAGATATTCATTTTTGTGTATTGGAAGTTTTATATATTTTAGTTAAATATACAAAATCTGTGGATGAGTTAGATGTGCAGTATTTATTTCTATGTATCTTTATCACTGCCTGCAGTTATTTGCAGTGCTGTTTTGAGGAAAGTTCACCCTAAAGTCAGTTAATGTCATCACAGGTATTTAGTGGGTTTGGATGCATACAACACTGTTCCCATTGTTTTCTTTAGACAATTAGCCATCCTAGAAAAAAATCTCATTCAAAGCAGAATACATGAGATGTGAGGAGGTGAAGGGTGATGCAGCATTGTTAGCTATATGTCAATGTTCCACTGAACAATTTTGCAAACTTCATGGTTATGTATTCAGAAGACACAAATGTCATGTTAATATATGTTTGTAGCAGTATATTCATAGAAGTCTGACCTTATTATTGTGTATGAATCATCTTGTAGGAATAGCCAAAAAATCTGCTGCTGTGAGTAACTTATTTGACTAATACATGTTCTCCTGTTGTCCCACAGAGAGTTAACTACTCAGTTTTATGAGTCAACAGGACAGAAGATATACATTACCTCCACAGCATATGTTGAGCTAGTAACATTATTTAAGGATTTAATTAACATCAAACAGTATGAAATATTGAAAGTTAAACAGAGATACATGATTGGTCTTGAGAAGTTGTTGTTTGCTGCAGAACAAGTAAGTAATGATCATTGACATAAAAATTTTCCATTTATTGTTGTCTGGTATATACAAAGTGTAGTGAATGTTAATGGTTCAAGTTTTATAGATTGGGTTTCACTTATCTACTTTTTGTGGAGTAAAATACATTTTTGTAGTTATGGCAGTGGTGATTTCATCATATATATATACATACAACTTCATAGAAGAATTTGTATTCACAGAACTTACGATCAGTATACTAGTGTTTAGAGATGAATTCAAATGGTAAACTCATAACAGACTTTGTATTAACCAGTTGGATTACTCTGGTCAAAAAGAACCACACCATACAGCCCTGTTAGCTAATGAAAGATGTGCCTTACAGTATACCATGTTCTGCATTATGATAAAGAACATCTTTAATTTCAATATTTTGTTAACCATACTACTAAAAAATTTTCGCAGCACAGATGATCAAGATGCATTCATTTTAATTGATCCAACTGTGGGTTCTCAGTGAAACAATGTATATACTATTAATTAAATGAAATGTGTTTTGGGCTTGTTTTGAAGAACTTTATTAGTACATTATGATCTCGATTTATAAATATACAAAGGAATCATGAGATTTAGCTGCTTGCATCAATGGGGTAAGTTGAAAATTTGTGCCAGACTGGGATTCAAACCCAGGTCTCCTGCTCACTAGGCAGATGCTCTGACCACTAAGCCATCCGGACGCAGTAATCATTGCAGCTGCATGGAGTACCATATCACATCTTCTGTCAGACCCAAATTCTCAACTTATCCACACAGTACTGACGTTGTGCCCCTGCCCACCATCCTCATTACTCACGGATTTTCATAGATTCCTGTAAGAGTCTGAGTGTGGTGTGCATCTGCATTGAAGGACTCATTGGCCAGCCTGATCTTAATTATATACGTGGTGTCTTTCCCTCTGGACATGTTACCTTTATGAAAGATGGGTTAACACATTTCTAACACTATCTTTTAGAAATACAGCTTCAATGATTTTTCCTTCTAAGTAGCATGTATTTCATATATCTACAGGTATGTGCACTGCAGCAAGAACTCTCTACTCTAAGGCCAAAACTTGTTTCAGCAGCTAATGAAACTGCAGAAATGATGTTGGTTATAGAAAGGGAAACATCACAGGTTGAAAAAGCATCAGCACAGGTACGAGAAGATGAGAAAATTGCAAATACCCAAGCAGCTGCTGCTCAAGAGCTTAAAAATGAATGTGAAGCAGATCTCGCTCAAGCTATCCCAATTCTAGAGGGTATGCTACACATATATTTGATAAAACCTTTTTGATTTAAGTCTGCTTATCCCTCCCTCCCTTAGTCCCCACTCCCCTGAACTCTTCCCTAAGACAACATCAGGGTCACTTTTTATATTTGTTCAGACTAGCAATTTTGACTCTTGCCAGAGATAATTTTCAGTCATAAATCCAATTACCATGAACTTCAGTTCATCACCAGTGTGGGGCTTTGAGAGTTAACTAAATCCTAATCCTGATGATTAACTGTGATTCATGGTAATTAAATTTGGAGCTGAAGATGACTCTTGCTAGAGTCAAAACCAGTAATCTAAATAAATATAAAAAGTGACCCAGATGGTGTTTCCCTTTTTCCACTACTGGCGTATTAAAAGTGGTCACAGCACTATCGGACTTTAAATGTTCAATTACAAAACTTTATGTATGATTGGTATATGATGTGATGGTATCACACATGTGGCATGCAGGAGTTACTGATTCTATGTAGATTTGCATTCCCTGATGGCCAGTACTTGTAATACAGGGTAAGGTGTTGTCAGTTGTGTGGCTTCCTTGTGACAGTGTTGAGGTGTGATGATGATGATGATGAACGAAGGGAGAGGGTGAAACCCTACGCCAGTACATAGCCTGCTCCTCCTGAATAGCACCAAGGGGCTAAAGAGCTTAATGTCCCCATCTGATGGGCGGATCACAATCGACAGTGTCACATGTGCTCATTTCGTCAGACACTGCCGAGAGATTTCATATTTAAACTGGATTGTTGACACAAAGTCTTGTGATCAGGAACTTTACACCACCTCCACTCTTCCCCTTGCTGGCCAAATACTGGAAGTGAAAATTTTCTACCATCAGGATTTGAACTGCCTTAATCCCATGTAAAGTGTCACCACACAGGTGTGTCTTAGCAATCTCAGCACAGAGGTGGATTGTGGACCTATTTCTGATAGAGTGTAAATTGCAGTGGCTTAGTAGATTTTTTTTGTTCAGCAACACTACATTTGTGTGTTATTTCATCAAAATCTTTAACCATCATATCCTGTTTTTCTAAAAACACTTAGGATATTATTACTAACTTAAAATTTTCAGTAGTTGTACCAGCACGTTTAAAGTACTGTTCTTTACTCAGTAAAATCTAGATCCAATCTAACAACAGTGCAACTGAGTGACTGGTTAACATAGATTGCCACACCATCTCATAAGTGTAGTTTTCTGTAGTAACTATTTGCTACATTATAGTTACCCAATTTAGCAACTGTAAGTTCACTCTCAGTGGTGCAATGTTCACTCAAAGAAAAGATATCAAACCTATTCTTTAGTCTAAAAGTATTTATAATAATTTCTTTATCATGTACTCCTTCAATGTTCAGTACCAAATTTTAAGATCAAAACTTTTTTTGGTTTTAGACTGAACATTTTGATGAGGGACTATAAATTCTTTTGCACTATTTATGCCATGGGCTTCTTCCTCTTGCAGATTTTGATTAAAAAATTATTTAAACAGAGAGGAAGCTCTGTTTAATGCCTGCCCTAAACACTTGACACTACTTCTTCTACTGTACCTCTCTTCCCTCCTTTTGATGGTACAGTTGTGCCCATTATGGTTGCTGCTACTGTTACTGGTGAATTTTCTTTTATAGCTTGTTATGGGACTGCTATACCTGCTTACCTGCTGTTG
This sequence comes from Schistocerca americana, assembly GCF_021461395.2. Lineage (NCBI taxonomy): Eukaryota > Metazoa > Arthropoda > Insecta > Orthoptera > Acrididae > Schistocerca > Schistocerca americana. Next base: position 938,818,395 of record NC_060130.1, on the reverse strand, counting down.
TTCCATAGATCATTAATATGACATTTTGTAATGATGTGGAATGTGTCAGATTGACTTTTTTTTCTTTTCTTTTTTTACAGTTACTACTTTGTATCTAAAGATTCATCTGTTGAGTAGAAGGAATTGTCATCCAGAAATTCTTTTAATTTTTTTAAAATGTTGGCTTTTAATGTTATTTGGCAAATGACCAATGATTTTTGTGGCAGCATAATCCACCATTTTCTATGCCTAAGTCATATTTAACATAGAATAGTGAATGTCATCCTTTCTTCTAGTGCTGTAGCTATGCACTTCACTAATTTTTTTTTAGCTGAGATAGGTTATTAATAACAAGTTTCATAAGTGAATATATGTATTGTGAAGGTACTGTGGATATCCTGAGTTTCTCAAATAAACGTCTGCAATGTGATACTGGGAGGGCTCCAGCTATTATTCTGATTACTCACTTTTGTGCAATGAATATTTTTCTGTTAATGATGAATTACCCCAGAATATGATCCCATATGAAAGCAGTGAATTAAAATAGCCATAGAAGGGTAATTTACTGAAATGTTGTTTGTACTGGAGATATTTTTGGTGTTTTTGCTGGAACTGGTTCAGATGCTGGTAGTTATCATCTTGTAAATGATCAGTGAAACATTTTTCTAACACATAATATTAAGAGACTTATTATGTAATTAATTGTTATTTTATTTCATTTTTACTTATATTGTAATACTCAACTTGAGAATAATAATTACAACTGAGCATTAATCTTGTAATAGATATTACCAAAGCTGTGAAAATAAACAATCCTATTGATAACCACACTAAACAGAAAGATGTTAACTTTCAAGTATTACACTTTTAAAGAAACTGCCATTGACATTTAATTTGTTTTCAGATGCCATTGCAGCATTAAACACATTGAAACCAACAGATATCACCCTTGTCAAATCAATGAAAAATCCACCAGACACTGTCAAGTTAGTTATGGCAGCTGTATGTGTCATGAAAGATATTAAACCAGATCGAATTAATGATGCAGCTACAGGCAGGAAGGTATGTTATTTTTATTTTCTGTTATTTCTTGTCCATTTAATTTTATGTGTCCTCTTTATTAGAATACTATTTGGCACTTATTTTTCCTAAGCTACTTCTGAAATGTTGATGTCTTTCCTGACAGTCACCTAGTGAGATGGTAGAACATGGGTGATCCACTAAGAATCCAGAAGCATTTTTCATACAATATGTAATCAGGTTCTTGAAATATGAGAAAGAAAGTCTGCATTGTATTTTACATCTTTCCATGGCTATTGACTTGGTTTGTCATAGTGGTTTCTTAGATAAATTGCATTGCTTTGGAATAAGAAATAGTGTGTCCAGCATTATAAATTATTTTAATGAAACCAGAAACAAAACGTAGAAATAAAATACAAATAATTTAGGAGTAAAGGAGACAACTCACCAAATAGTGGGGACACTGAGTAGTTGACAGACACACAAAAAGAGATGAAAACTTTGCTACTTTGCAGTCGAATTCCTTAATGAGTTAGAACGTGCGTGCGCGCACACACACACACACACGCACACACACACACACACACACACACACACACACACACTTTTGGGTAGAGGGTGTGGACGGTGTTGCTTAGTGGAGTTTAAGGCCAGGAGGAATACACAAATAAAGGATGTGTTGCAAGAATAACTCCCATCTATGTAGTTAAAAAATGTGCATAAACTGCAGCTGAACTGGTATATTACAAGGCTGTTTTCACAGGTGGCCCTACCTCTGATGGGGTAGGGTAAGCATGTCACTGGATGTGCTAAGTGGGCAACTTGCACAGGGCCTGCACTTGGATCTTCCACAGTGATATGACTCCTGTAGCAAGGGGTTGGGTGTGGGAGGGGCATAAGGATGGATCAGGACATTGTGTAGGTTGGGTAGACAATGGAATACCACGTTAGGAGTGGTGGGAAGGATTGTGGGTAGGTAGTCTCTCATTTCTGGACAAGACTGTAGATAGTCAAAGCTCTGGTAAAGAATATGGTTTAGTTGCTCCAGTTCATGATGATAAAGTGTAATGAAGGGTGTGCTCCTTTGCAGCTGTGAAGGCTTGTTGTGAGACTTTTGGGATACTGGGCAAGGGAATTGTCATCACTGCAGATATGGTGTCTATGTTTGTATATGGAAACAAAGCAAATTATACAAAATTCCTAAGAACCATCATAAATAATGCATAGTATTTTAGTGTTAACATTAGGGACACAGATCTAAGAGAAGTGGAGGGTATCATATTTCTGGGATGGTAGATGAACATATTTATGAGCTAAGAACATCATATAAGCCTAGAAAAGATATACTCAAAAATAAGTTTAAGCAGATTTCAATTACGAAAATCCCCTATACAAAACACAGAAAAATAGGAGAAATTAGGATTCAGATGAAACAAATGAGAGGACAACCATTGCACTATGTGCTAGTTTTGTAGCCTTGTTGTTTATTTCAGGCAAATGCATTAATCCAAAAAAGGTTTGGCTGAAGCTGAGGGGCAAAAAGTTGTGGTATAAACCATTTACTTCCTTTATTCATAAAATTGAAGAGATAAAGTAACTCTGTTGCACTTCCAGACAGGCTACTGATGTGTGGCACATGGAGTCTTTGTCTGAGTAGCTGACTCATCAAGTTGTGGGGATTGTTGTGTACAGATTTTGAGAGACCATTCCTTAACTGAATTTGTTGTATATCATGGCAAGGGGCTGCACTTGTTTTATCAACTAAACTTTTCTCTCCTTTAGGTGACAATGAAATGATTGTAGAATAGTTATGTCAGGTGTTCTATCCAAATGGTTAGATAGATATTTTAGTGGGTTCTGTGATTTACTGGTTCACCCAGGTAATTAATCACAATATCCTGAGATTTATCATTTTAGTCTCTTCTGTTCATGTAGTTGTATTTTAAAAATTCTTTTTAAAATATGGCCTGTATTTATATTTACTCTTTTCACATTTCTTAGTTGTGAAGATTATTCATATTGAAAATTGCTCTGTTGTTCATATGCTGCATTCAGTGTTTCATTATTAGATTATACAAAGGTTGTTCCTGGCAGCTGTGTATTCAATAAAAAATTACTGTCATTTATTGAACTCTGCCATTAGTTTAATTTGGATGCAGTAGTGAGCATTTCAGATGTATATGTCTTGTGGCATTGATCTATGGAGGTCAATAAGACCAAGAAAAACTGAGCTCTAAGAACATTTTACAGGGTGGTTCAAGAGGAACATCACATAATTTGTGAGGTGATTCTACATGTGAAAATAAACCAAAAAAAGTCCTATGAACATGTCCCTAGTTTTCAGTTGTTACAGAACTGGAGCATGTTGAAGACAACACCTATCCAAGAGTTATTATGAAGACAAATGTGAATGTTACTTACCAAAATGTTAGGTAGGTGCTGTGGTGGACAGAATAATGGTGAGACAGATGACAGATACATCCTACAAGAGGTGTTCAAAACGCCACCACCCATCTCAATGCACTTGTCAACATGCTGGTTGGTGTGTTGTGCTGCACATTGAACATCATCTTGGCAATCTTTAATGTGGGTGACAGCTCCAGTAATGCAAGTAACAAGTTCTTCATATGTATCAGCTTTCACAGCATATACATCTCTATTTAACCAGGCTCATAACCAGAAATCTAATAAGATTAGGCCAGGTGATCTGTCAGGCCACCATAGATCAGATGTGTTATTCAGATACTGGCATATTTGTCTGGTACAGTGGATGAGTGATCTGTTATGTTACAGATTTGTCGATGAGGGAAATGTCTCTGGTATTCTTTCACAGCTGGACAGGCACTGCCATTATGGTACCAAACCCTGGGAAATACCTTGGCACAGGGAGTTTGTTGATGAGGGAAATGTCTCTGCTTTTCTGTCACAGCCACACAGTTACTACCATTATGCTACCCATGTACAAACAATACATCTGTGTGTTCTGCATGAGTGGACGCATGCAGCCTGTTGGTATTCTCAAACACAATGGACTTTTTTTTAATGAAAGATGAGCAAAATATATCAATACAAACTGGTGTTCCTGGACCTGCATTAAATTTTTGTGTTCAAGTACATCATTTTGACCACACCCCCCAGAATTCCAGTTCTGCTTGGACACCAATATTGAGGTGATGAACTCATTTCTTTGCCTTGTGAAACATGGCCAACCAGGTCACACATGAACTTTTCTGGACTATATCACAGCCAATCATTGGTGTTACAATGGACTACATTTCCAGATCAAATTATTTGGTGCCATACAGACACATTTCCCATATTTTTCTTGCAGCACATTACATAAAGTGCCACAGTTTCTGCCTGAACAACCACAACAACTTGATTCACCATTGTAGAATTGGTGCTTTTCATTCATAACATCATTGATGATATGGCAAAATATGCTGTATTACTGTGTAATATCAGAGATTATGCATCTATCATCAACACTGTAATTCTGTCACCATCTGACTTTTGCCAGTTTTAAACAGCTAAGGTAGCTTTATTGCAAAGACTATTCATATCATCTGAAAAACAAGTTCATTTGGGAATTTACTCAGAACAATTAATTGGTAGGACAAATTCATATTTCTGGCACTATTCATGAAACATAGTGGATCCAAAGTCATTGTCAGATAATACATTGTGGGCGGCATGGGTGAGCAAATTGCCTCATGTTATTCACACATCCTTACTTAGGAATAAAGTATTCATGCAAGATGTCAAACTACAGATCACAAAACATGTTTTTTCACTTCAAGATGGATGCTCTTATTACCTGGGAGCCAATGGCAAGCCTCACCCTGTTACGTTCACCTGCTTTATTTCTTCATTAATTGTCCTTGGTGTCGATGTACTGCATTGCTATAGTGGCTGAAAAATAGGGGGTGGAAGTTCAACACTGAGTACTATGAATGATGTAGCTGACAGATTCACAGTTGTATTTCATAGTTATTTACTTTCACTGTTCACACCCCCCAATATTGCACAGTAATATGTCCAGTTAAGTATTGGCAAATTTTTGATAAGCCTCATTAATAGTTTGCAGTCATACATCAGCACACTGCTACAATAGTTTACTGTTGAACATGAGCAGTAAAACCTAACCACACAGTTCACTGTCTTTCAAATAAATTAAACAGACACTGTCATTGATTTAACACATGGACTGTTTTTTGTTACACTTATTTCATGGTCAAGTTGATGCACTGTTGTTGTTCTAACCAACACAGGTTTCTTGTTTGAAACTCGGTTGTGGACTGCCTGTCTTGGGACCAAAAATTGGGCCCTCATATATCCTCACAATAAAAAGGCACTGAAACTATACATTGGTCAATGTTTAATGTACAGATATTACAATTGAAACTTAACTCAGTCAATTAATTGAAACCATCAAAAAATTGTGTCTTTTTAACAGTTTCTGCTACTACAAGGGCTAAGCCATATTATTTGTTTAAATGATGAAGTTAACTGATACAGTTATGCAAACAATACTTTTGCAAAACTAGTAATTACTTTGGAATTAATTAAGAGCAGGCTTTGCTAACATATTTTTGAATAGAGCCAAATAAATACTTAAAGAATGCTATCAGTTGTTCCTCCAAATGTTTATAATTAGCACAGAATTTATATTTGTTTATAAGTCAACAATAGTATTTAAGTTACAAAACAATTACTGATTTCACCCTATATCAGAGGATACTAACCAGAAATAGTCAGAATCAATTACATACATAAAACTAAGCATCAAATTAGATCTGGTGGTATATTCTTTAATACTGAGGGCCAACTTTTCTCTCTTATGGTAATGTAGATTATACACACATATGTTAATCATAATTAGTTCAAAAATGAAAAAATGAATTTTAAGAAGGGGGATGGAAAAAAAGAGGGGAAGTAAAAATATTCCAGTTTGCTTTGTCACAACCTACAGCATCCATATTGCACTATGAAACAGCATTCAGCAACTAAATAATGCTGGATGCAGCCAGTGAATCATGATGTGCCCAAAACAGGTCAATGCCTCCCAGCTCCCAAGATTCGAAATGATCAGCTGCATTTAATGGACCAGCTACTGCCACTCACTGTTACAATAACAACTAACAGAGCACATATTGTTGTTGGTTTCACTCATATTTCAGCACCACCATGTTCAAATGCATCTCACCATGTCAGTACCCAATTCCACTTGTGATCTTCTATGGGCATCACTGATCATGGAGTCTAGAAAGTATGCCTAGACCCTATTAACATAAACCAAACTAGTTTGCTTCATCCTTCCGAAGACAGTGACCCTCTCTATGCTCTTAACAAGAATACATGCCAACATTTTATAGTGGACTCCAGCTTAGAAATATGCACAATCCCAAGAAAAACTGTCAGTTGCACACTTCAAGATATCTGCTACAACTCTGGGCTGTGAATGATTTACCAGTAATAATGTATGCTTCCACTCCCTGCTCTGTTGACATAGTTCTTGGCAAAATATTTATATTCACTTTTATGATAGCTGACATTAACCAACCTATGTTAGGAGTTGAATTTCTGTGTTCTTACCTTTTTCTGTCCTGATTTTAGAGAAGGTCTACTTTTCAAGAGAGAAATGGGTGATTCCATTCCAGATATCGTTGGCAGAACTCCAGTTTCTTTTTCTCCACAGTAAACAGAACCCTCAACAGCTTTGATAAATTAACTTCAAAAATTAATATTCTCAGAAGCTGAGCAGATGACTACCATACATTTGTTATATGTAGATACTACAAGGGATTCTCTGGCACTATAGAATGAAAATTTGTATTCACATGACACTTTGTGTGACAAGTGCAACAAACTTGTAGAGATGAAAGATCTACTATCATCAGTAAGAGTTACCATTCAACCATCAGTCAACATTTCAGTTGTGTTTTGCAAACCATGGTAAGCTGATGAAGTAGGATAAAATACTTCAAAGACAGTCCCAAGGATGATAAAAAAATTAAAAAATTTGAAGAAGATGCTCATACAAAATCTATTGGACTTGGATGCAGTGCATACTAGAAGCAGCTAGGGCATGAAATGATTGCACAGAGCAGTACACATCCAGAAGTGCACTGATCAACTAGAATCATCAGTGGCTACACCAACTCTTCTGAACAATGATATTCCATCAGATCTGAAGGAACACTTACAGGACAGTGATTGTGCACTCAGTGATAATCACCCCAACTCAAGTGTGATTCATGCAACTTGAACCAATACTCACCATGACATTAAGGGAAATATTAAGGGAAATACACTACTGAGGAACAAGCTGTCTTCCATAAAGTGTGGTGACTATTCCCTGCTCAGTTCGCAAAAATAGCTGTAGATGAATTGTTAAAGAAGGGCATAGTACATCCTTTGGATAGTGCATGGACTTCCCCAAACCGCTTAGTACCAAAAACGATGGTACTTATAGGTTGTGCGGGAACTACAGAACATTGAGCACATGAAGCAAATTGCAAAGTTATTCTATCCTGCCTGGTGCTTTAGTCCTTAGCGTGACACACTGTGAAAACGTTTATTTACTGATACCTATGCCTAAGAAGAACATTTCAAAGATGGCAATAATCAATCCTTTTGGTTTGTTTGAGTTCTTGTACATGCTTTTCAGTTCAAAAAATGCTGTACAGACCTGGTAGAGCTTTAGTGATTCATGTTTTGGCATACTTCCTTTCTGTTTCTATTACCTAGATGATTTATTGACTTTTTGCTCTTCATCTCAACAACTTGAGGATCATACTCATCAGGTGTTTAGCACATTGGACAAAATATGTACTGTTGTGAATGAGGTGAAATGTCAGTTATATCAGAGTTAGTGGCATTCTTTGGACATTCAGTGACACAGGATGGGATTAGGCCTATGGCAGAGAGAGCTGAACTCATTAAAGAGAGTCTATGACCTACAATCTTTCAAGAACTCAGAAGGTTTCTGGGGACAACTAATTTTTACTGGTGACATATACTGCAAGCTACAAGAATCAAGGCATGCTTAACCACTAGTCTGGGAGGTAAAAATACTAAGGGAAAATAGCCTTTAAAATGGACAATAGAAATGCTACACACAACTGAGGTTGTCAAAGAGTGCTTACAAAATGCCATCACTGTTGCTCACCCTTCCCCTTGGTCCCATTTATCCATTAAGGCATTCATGAGTGAGAGAGATATTGAAGTACTTTTGCAACAGACTGTTAATGAACATCAGCATCCCCTGCATTTCTTTTCATGTAATCTGACTAGTAGTTATGGTAAGCCTATGACTGCAAACTTTTGGCCCTGTTTGAAGCAGTGAAGTACTTGAGAGAGGATATCAGGGAATGTGACCCCAAAATTATTACTAACCATCACCCTTTGGTTTACATGATCTGCAAGCTGAGTTGGAACATTATGCCCTGTCATTTCAGATACTTTTGTAGGACATATCAGCCAAATTTACTGCCTTGGCCTTCATTCACATGTGGAGTGCTTTATTTCACTGCCTGTCTTCAATTACTGTTGTCTAAAGGCACAATTTTGAGTCACATCATTTTGAAGTATTGTGTAAAAAGTGTGCAGTTTGCAACATTTCCACATTACAGCATTCCACTCCCAAAGCAACAGTTCAGTTAAACACTGGAATCCTGCACTAAAAGCAACACAGATATTCCAAGATTCACTTTGGACTGAAGCTCTATTATGGGTTTTGATGGGAGTTCCCATGTCATACAAGGTAGATTTGAAATAATCTTTAGCCAAAATACTGTATGACAAATGCTTAACTGTTCTCAAGAGCTTTCTCCTACTGTCACCACCTTTGACAGTCTCTGAAATACTGTTTCTTGTATCTAAAGTCAAACGACATACAACCTGTAGCTGTAGTTCACATCCCCAAGCTCGTGGTATACAGCAGGTTTTTGTACATAGGGCCATGAAGGACAGTAGCCATGTGATGCTCGACAATGATACCATATGAATAACTCTTCAGCAGTCATATTCAGGCGCTCACAAGGTGCTTCTGTGGGGGAACCAACCATTCTCTACCTTGCTTAAGAACAAATAAACAACTGTTTTTGTTCACTGCCTCAAGCCAGCTTGGGTGCTGTGGGAACAGGAAGATGAAAATCACCTACCACAACAATTGGCAGATTCTACATCTACCTCCTCTTCAACTGACAAGATTGTTTCTCCCAACTGCTTACTCTTAAATGAGGAATATGATGTCTTAATAACATCACTATACAATGACAATGGCACACCTCACAGTTCTTGCTATGGCCAAATGCTACACGCCTCCCCCCCCCCCCCCTCCCCTTTCACAGCAAGAGTATGTTTGTTTTTAGGGACAAATCCACCTACCATGTCTCCTGAGCTGTGCACTGGTGGAGGGGAAGGTGGGTGCTCTGTGGCAACATCAGCCTGCTGCAGTTGATATGAGCAAGCAAAATAGAGGACTAAGATCGTTATATATGTGTAATATCTTTTGTTTTATACTTGACCATTGTCTTGTTTGCTTAGGATTATCTGTGCTAACATGTGTATCTCAGGTCTTGTGATCACTTAGGCTGAATAAAGTGATAAAATTTCATGGAGTCAATACGTGCATTTCATTTCTCACCACCAGAGAAAAACTCACATCTCCTAAAAATTATGATTGTATGTTTGTGACAATATTAACAATTATTTATTGTTGTATTGCACTGAGATACTGCTGTCCTCTGTGCTGATTTATTTATCAGTTATTTATCTTGTTGGGTTAAATATTATTCACATATCATATACAATTAACATTTTGACATGTGACTTCTCTTATACTTTATATGAGATTGCAACTTTAAATTTCTTATGACTTGCCATAATTATATTTAAACAAGAATAAGTAATGGAAAAATTTGTATCAATGATTTTCAGATAATTGATTTTTGGGGACCTAGCAAAAAACTGTTGGGAGATATGTATTTCCTTCAAAGCCTCAAGGATTTTGATAAAGATAACATACCATTACCTATAATGAAGAAGATTCGTACAGAATATCTCCCTAATAAAGATTTTAAGCCACACATTGTAGCCAAAGCATCTAGTGCTGCTGAAGGTTTGTGTAAATGGGTCATGGCTATGGACATGTATGATGCTGTCAAGAAGGTGAGTTTCCATGCACAAATTAGAAAAGCAAGTAAGAGTTGTTTATCACAATACTTTCACATAGTGGTCTCAATTATTGTGTAGCATGAAAGAATTTGTTCCTATTATATAGGCTCTAACTCTAGAAGTGTATAAAGAGCTGATATTGATTTGTGCAAAATTTCACAAATTTTTGGCATTAAATATTACATGAAAACAACAACCGAGTAGTGTATGGGAAGGAACATCCTTTTCAATGTAGCTGCTCTTCTGCAAACATGTACAGTAATAAATTAATATAGACATAATTCCCATGATTATCACCTCTGTTATGTTAGCACTAATCATAATTGACTGTCCTTTATTACGGAACTTCCAGAACACGATGTGTGAATGAGATAATGTACAAATGAGTCATTTACACAGTAATATTTTAGAATACATATTTAAGGAAACTTCATTTTCCAGCAGTTTTAGTTCAATATTTTAAATACTCCACTTACGATAACTGTTGACATTTAAACACAATAAAAAAAGAACTTGAGGATCTACATCTACATTTATACTCCGCAAGCCACCCAACGGTGTGTGGTGGAGGGCACTTTACGTGATACTGTCATTACCTCCCTTTCCTGTTCCAGTCGCGTATGGTTCGCAGGAAGAACGACTGTCTGAAAGCCTCCGTGAGCGCTCTAATCTCTCTAATTTTACATTCGTGATCTCCTCGGGAGGTATAAGTAGGGGGAAGCAATATATTCAATATATTCATCCAGAAACGCACCCTCTCGAAACCTGGCGAGCAATCTACACCATGATGCAGAGCGCCTCTCTTGCAGAGTCTGCCACTTGAGTTTATTAAACATCTCCGTAATGCTATCATGGTTACCAAATAACCCTGTGACGAAATGCGCCGCTCTTCTTTGGATCTTCTCTATCTCCTCCGTCAAACCGATCTGGTACGGATCCCACACTGATGAGCAATACTCAAATATAGGTCGAACGAGTGTTTTGTAAGCCACCTCCTTTGTTGATGGACTACATTTTCTAAGCACTCTCCCAATGAATCTCAACCTGGTACCCGCCTTACCAACAATTAATTTTATATGATCATTCCACTTCAAATCGTTCCGCACGCATACTCCCAGATATTTTACAGAAGTAACTGCTACCAGTGTTTGTTCCACTATCGTATAATCATACAATAAAGGATCCTTCTTTCTATGTATTCGTAATACATTACATTTGTCTATGTTAAGGGACAGTTGCCACTCCCTGCACCAAGTGCCTATCCGCTGCAGATCTTCCTACATTTCGCTACAGTTTTCTAATGCTGCAACTTCTCTGTATACTACAGCATCATCCATGAAAAGCCGCATGGAACTTCCGACACTATCTACTAGGTCATTTATATATACTGTGAAAAGCAATGGTCCCATAACACTCCCCTGTGGCACGCCAGAGGTTACTTTAACGTCTGTAGACGTCTCTCCATTGATAACAACATGCTGTGTTCTGTTTGCTAAGAACTCTTCAATCTAGCCACACAGCTGGCTTGATATTCCGTAGGCTCTTACTTTGTTAATCAGGCGACAGTGCGGAACTGTATCGAATGCCTTCCGGAAGTCAAGAAAAATAGCATCTACCTGGGCACCTGTATCTAATATTTTCTGGGTCTCATGAACAAATAAAGCGAGTTGGGTCTCACACGATCGCTGTTTCCGGAATCCATGTTGATTCCTACATAGTAGATTCTGGGTTTCCAAAAACGACATGATATGTGAGCAAAAAACATGTTCTAAAATTCTACAACAGATCGACGTCAGAGATATAGGTCTATAGTTTTGCGCATCTGCTCGATGACCTTTCTTGAAGACTGGGACTACCTGTGCTCTTTTCCAATCATTTGGAACCCTCCGTTCCTCTAGAGACTTGCGGTACACGGCTGTTAGAAGAGGGGCAAGTTCTTTCGCGTACTCTGTGTAGAATCGAATTGGTATCCCGTCAGGTCCAATGGACTTTCCTCTATTGAGTGATTCCAGTTGCTTTTCTATTTCTTGGACACTTATTTCGATGTCAGCCATTTTTTTGTTTGTGCGAGGATTTAGAGAAGGAACTGCAGTCTGGTCTTCCTCTGTGAAACAGCTTTGGAAAAAGGTGTTTAGTATTTCAGCTTTACGCGTGTCATCCTCTGTTTCAATGCCATCATCATCCCGAAGTGTCTGGATATGGTGTTTCGAGCCACTTACTGATTTAACGTAAGACCAGAACTTCCTAGGATTTTCTGTCAAGTCGGTACATAGAATTTTACTTTCGAATTCACTGAACGCTTCACGCATAGCCCTCCTTATGCTAACTTTGACATCGTTTAGCTTCTGTTTGTATGAGAGGTTTTGGCTGCGTTTAAACTTGGAGTGAAGCTCTCTTTCCTTTCGCAGTAGTTTCCTAACTTTGTTGTTGTACCACGGTGGGTTTTTCCCATCCCTCACAGTTTTACTTGGCACGTACCTGTCTAAAACGCATTTTACGATTGCCTTGAACTTTTTCCATAAACACTCAACATTGTCAGTGTCGGAACAGAAATTTTCGTTTTGATCTGTTAGGTAGTCTGAAATCTGCCTTCTATTACTCTTGCTAAACAGATGAACCTTCCTCCCTTTTTTTATATTCCTACTAACTTCCATATTCAGGGATGCTGCAACGGCCTTATGATCACTGATTCCCTGTTCTGCACTTAAAGAGTCGAAACGTTCGGGTCTGTTTGTTATCAGTAGGTCCAAGATGTTATCTCCACGAGTCGGGTCTCTGTTTAATTGCTCGAGGTAATTTTCAGATAGTGCACTCAGTATAATGTCACTCGATGCTCTGTCCCTACCACCCGTCCTAAACATCTGAGTGTCCCAGTCTATATCTGGTAAATTGAAATCTCCACCTAAGACTATAACATGCTGAGAAAATTTATGTGAAATGTATTCCAAATTTTCTCTCAGTTGTTCTGCCACTAATGCTGCTGAGTCGGGAGGTCGGTAAAAGGAGCCAATTATTAACCTAGCTCGGTTGTTGACTGTAACCTCCACCCATAATAATTCACAGGAACTATCCACTTCTACTTCACTACAGGATAAACTACTACTAACAGCGACGAACACTCCACCACCGGTTGCATGCAATCTATCCTTTCTAAACACCGTCTGTACCTTTGTAAAAATTTTGGCAGAATTTATCTCTGGCTTAAGCCAGCTTTCTGTAGCTATAACGATTTCAGCTTCGGTGCTTTCTATCAGCGCTTGAAGTTCTGGTACTTTACCAACGCAGCTTCGACAGTTGACAATTACAATACTGATTGCTGCTTGGTCCCCGCATGTCCTGACTTTGCCCCGCACCCATTGAGGCTGTTGCCCTTTCTGTACTTGCCCAAGGCCATCTAACCTAAAAAACCGCCCAGCCCACGCCACACAACCCCTGCTACCCGTGTAGCCGCTTGTTGCGTGTAGTGGACTCCTGACCTATCCAGCGGAACCTGAAACCCCACCACCCTATGGCGCAAGTCGAGGATTCTGCAGCCCACATGGTCGCAGAACCATCTCAGCCTCAGATTCAGACCCTCCACTCGGCTCTGTACCAAAGGTCCGCAGTCAGTCCTGTCGATGATGCTGCAGATGGTGAGCTCTGCTTTCATCCCGCTAGCGAGACTGGCAGTCTTCACCAAATCGGATAGCCGCCGGAAGCCAGAGAGGATTTCCTCCGATCCATAGTGACACACATCATTGGTGCCAACATGAGCGACCACCTGCAGATGGGTGCACCCTGTACCCTTCATGGCATCCAGAAGGACTCTTTCCACATCTGGAATGATTCCCCCTGTATGCACACGGAGTGCACATTGGATTTCTTCCCCTCTCTTGCTGCCATTTCCCTAAAGGGCCCCATTACACGCCTGACGTTGGAGCTCCCAACTACCAGTAAGCCCACCCTCTGCGACCGCCCGGATCTTGCAGACTGAGGGGCAACCTCTGGAACAGGACAAGCAGCCATGTCAGGCCGAAGATCAGTATCAGCCTGACACAGAGCCTGAAACCGGTTCGTCAGACAAACTGGAGAGGCCTTCCGTTCAGCCCTCCGGAATGTCTTTCGCCCCCTGCCACACCTTGAGACGACCTCCCACTCTACCACAGGTGAGGGATCAGCCTCAATGCGGGCAGTATCCCGGGCAACCACAGTCGTAGTCCGATCGGGGGATGCGTGGGACGAGCTGGCCGTCCCCGACAAACCCCCATCCGGACCCCCACAGTGATGCCCATTGGCAACAGCCTCAAGCTGTGTGACCGAAGCCAACACTGGCTGAAGCTGGGAGCGAAGGGATGCCAACTCAGGCTGCATCCGGACACAGCAGTTGCAGTCCCTATCCATGCTAAAAACTATTTTGCAAAGAACGTCTGAACTAATCTACAGAGAGCGCAAACAAATTGACAAAATTTAAACGGTTATTAAAATACAAGATTGCCTAGTAAATGCAATAATGCTGCTACTTGCGCACTGCTGACACTGCTCGGCGGCGGAAGGAGACTACGCGATTTTACACTATTCAGGTACTAAAACGCGATGCTACAACTCTCAAATACTATAATACGCCCGAAATTTATGAATTAAACAATGCAAGTACCAAAAACACGCAAAGAAATTAAGAATTAAACTATGTAACAAATGAGTGAGCTAGGAGTATACGACTTGCTGCTGCAGCTGCTTATCCAACTGCGGCAGGGAGAACACTGACTGTGACCAACCGACACTGGCCGTTCAAAACATAAACAGAAGACAAACGACTACGCGAATTTACACTATTCAGGTACTAAAACGTGATGCTGCAACTCTCAAATACTATAATATGCCGGAAATTTATGAATTAAACTATGCAAGTACCAAAAACACGCAAAGAAATTAAGAATTAAACTATGTAACAAATGAGTGAGCCCTGAGTATACGACTTGCTGCTGCAGCTGCTTATCCAACAGTGACAGGGAGCACACTGACTGTGACCAACCGACACTGGCCGTTCAAAACAAAAACAGAAGACAAACGACTACGCGAATTTACACTATTCAGGTACTAAAACGCAATGCTACAACTCAAATACTATAATACGCCGGAAATTTATGAATTAAACAATGCAAGTACCAAAAACACGCAAAGAAATTAAGAATTAAACTATGTAACAAATGAGTGAGCTAGGAGTATACTACTTGCTGCTGCAGCTGCTTATCCAACGGCGGCAGGGAGCTCACTCTCAGAACTGGTGATCACTGTCGGTCCTCTGTAGCTACACCTAGGCAATGCCTCAATGACAAGTGTCAGCAGTCCAGCTGATAATTTGGACAGTAAAAACCTTTTCAAATAAAGAGAGCCTGAAAGGATTTGTTTCATGAACATGCATCCATCAATTGTATAATTGAATGATGACAATGTAAATTTGTGCTGGACTGGGGCTTGAATCCAGATTTTCTCCTTACCACAAGCAGTTGCCATATCATTAGGCTATCCAAGCACATGTCATGTACAGATCCAAACTTCCATATGTCACCAATCATGAGTTTACAACCTGCACTTGTGCATCCACTATGCATATTCCCTCACAGGGGAGACTTTTTAATTGAAAGTTGATTGCCCAGTGCCGGTGGTTAATACAATATCACAATGCCTCTGTTGTACAGAAATATCATGCAATTTTCCTTTGGCCATGCATGCATGTCTGAAAGAATATGCACTGTGGCAATTACACTCATTATGAAATACATGAAATGTATTCACACTTGCAGATATGGACAACCATCAACCATATAATGGAATGACAACACAGATAATGCAATATCGTTTTTATCTGCTGATACCAGGCAAGTGAATTTCAATTGAAATCTCTCCCCTGTATGAGAAGATACTTAATGGATGTATGAGTGCAGATTGTAGACACATGGTTGATGATATATGAAAGTTTAGGTGTGGTTATGACATGTGCTTGGATAGCCTAATGTTAAGGTAACTACTCACGATATGCAGGAAATCTGCGTTCGAGCACCAGTTAGGCACAAATTTTCATTGTCATGATTCCATTATACAGCTGATGGTTGTCCATATTCACAACTGTGAATAATTTCATGTGTTTAATAATGGCTGTAGTTGCCACAGTGTCTGTTCCTTTCAAAATGCTTGTATGTCTGAAAGAACTTTGCATTGTACTTCTGAACAACACAGGCACTGCAATATTGCATAGTAACCTCCAGTTTTTTCCTTTATATATGAGCAAGAGCATGTGTGTCATTAAATTAACTTCTACATTTTAGGTTCTAGCACTTTGTATACCAATTAAATATGCTGTCCATTTTATTTTGTCATCATTTTTGACTGTTTCCATCAAAATGCATGTGTCATGATAAACTGCATATTTTTGAGTTTTTAAGATTGTCACATAAAATATTATTTGTACTGTATTTGAAAGTGTAAACTAAGTTTCTGCACAGTACAGATTTTATCAGCGGAAGATCTTTTCTAACAGAGAGGTGTTATGCAGACACATTTCATTCATGGAAGTGAGCTACATTTATATATACCACAAATTCTGGTAGCAATATCTCATGCAGAAAATCATTTACCTTTAATTTCAGTCTATACACATCTACGTTAGTGCCTTTATTCCATCTTTTTCTATTCATTGAGCAGTTTGTACTGAAAAAGTGTTCAAAACTTTACAATTATGATACAGACATAAATATTTATGAAGTCTAATGGTATGGCATAACAGTGTAGTATGTGCATAACTGTGAACTCATGTTCCAGTTAGTATAGTCATATATGGTCTTCGTTTCGTAATAGAACAAGATGGAAGCATCCTACTTGTCCTTGGACCACTCCCAATATCCCTACAACTTTATTTCTTTATTTGATTTTTTTTATAAATGATACATGTATGACAATGGAAAATCCAGGATGGAATGTACCAATATTATAAAAAGGAAAGTTGCTACTCACCATGTAGCAGAGATGCTGAATCACAGATAGGCACAACAAAAGAACTGTCACAAATAAAGCTTTTGGCCAGTAAGGCCTTCGTCAACAATAGATCACACACACACACACACACACACACACACACACACACACACACACACACACATGCTCTCTCTCTCTCTCTCTCTCTCTCTCTCTCTCTCTCTCTCACACACACACACACACACACACACACACACACACACACACACACACACACACACCCTCTCTCTCTCTCTCTCTCTCTCTCTCTCTCTCTCTCTCTCTCTCTCTTTCTTTCTCTCTCTCTCGATGCAAACACAACTCACACAAACAACTGCAGACTCAGAAAGTGTGACTGACTCAGCACCTCCGCTATATGGTGAGTAGCAACATTCATTTTCATAATAATGATACATATTTGAAAATTTAGATAAAATGGCTTTTTACTTATTCAAGTAGATCATAGAACTTCGTTATTTATTTTGTAATTTCTTAATTACTGATGACAATAGCATAAGTAGTTTACCTGGAAATAATTTTTGTGAGAAAATATCCATAATTTCAAATTCAGAGAAAAGATGTGAAGGTGAAATTTTTAGAATGCAAATAGTTATTTGTTTATATAGGTCTTTAAGTGGCCCACATTCTTCTCTTACCTTATAACATCTTACTTTTCCAAAAACATACTGTTTCAAAACTTACAGACAGTCATAGTTCTCATGTTCCAGAGAATTAAAATCTTAGGTATCGTCTATTTCCAAAATCTAGTACCACAGTTTTATAGCTTGGATGTTTGGATTCAAAAAAGTCTACTTTCGCTAGGTGAACTTGTCAGTGTGCCTCTTGTTCAATTTGGAAAATTTCATTTTTTAGCCATTTTTTGTCACTGTTGTGAATTCTCCCAGAAGTAGAAATAATATAAAGTAGCACTTACAATTTTTACTTTTAACTGATCATCCATTTCATATCACTTAATGAAATAGTCAAGATTGCAAATAATCATATATTTAAAATGATGATTGGCTTAAGCATTTATGCTGGCCATCTTCAAATCTATGGCACCATTTGGCAGAATTGAGCAGTACTAAGAACAGTTGCATGATGCAACCGTGCCGTCATGGAACTGTTCTGTGCGCTGCTGACTTCAGCTATATGGTGCCATAGATCTGAATATGATCACCATAAAGACCAAAAAATAACAGTATTTTAAATAAATGACTATTTGTGGTCTTGGCTGTTTCATTACATGATAATCTGCAATAGATCACAATTTTATCTCCAACTATATTATCAAAAATTATCCATTTCAGAGTTAAGTAGACTTTCTGTTTTGCATATTATAATATTGTATGCTCTGATTTTCTCTCTCTCATGCCAGTAAGTAAAATGTAATAATGTATTTTTACTTTGATCGTTATATGTAAGTAGTAGTGCAGTATAACAACCCAGTTTTGGATAAACAACAAATACTTCATGCATGCACTTCTACTGACTAACATTGCATTTACTGCTTGGCAGTAAAAGAGAAGATGTCACATCAATAAGTATCTTCATTTGGTGTTGGCATCTAGGAGATGATTACAATTAATAGGGCTGATCATAGTAAGATTCATCTGGGTTTTTAGTATAAAGAATGAGGCACGTAGATGAATTTTAACTTCCACATTTTTATTTCATTGGTTTCTCATCACATATTTAGATTACAAGAAACTTGGTTCACAAGACATAATTAAATATAACAAAAGACATACTAAAAGCACTCAAAGCAGTATGATTGACTCCAGATTGCTGCCAGCTTATCAACTGACTGCAGACTAAATGCAGACTGTCTAATTTGGTTTGCATTCAGTACTATATAACAAATCATGTTTTCCAGAATGTTCTAGAAGCTATTTGTTCAAACTGAAGACTACTATAACATCTGGTTTTGCAAACAGTAAGAATCTAAGTAAGCTTTTGTCTTTTTTGTATGTACAAAATCTGAGAATAAAAGTGGCAATAAAAGTAGTTCGATACAATCATGAAATAAAAATGTCAAATTTCAAGAATGCCACATCACAAAGTTCGTTTACATTGAGATTTTGTACTATTATTAAGTTCTTTTCACAGAAATTGAATGTGTTCTAGAAATATAATAGTGCTCCTTAATTTGTTGGATGACAAATAAAATTTGGCATTGCGTAAATTAAATTTAGAAAGTAATCAGGTCCACATGGCATTAGTTATAAATGATATAAAACAAATAAAACAGATGACATTTTTCATAGACACAGCATCTATTTGTAAAGTAAAATCTATATGATATTAAAACTCCATACTGTAGTTCACTTACATAATAGGTTGCAAAGACGTGTAACACTACTGCAAGCATTTTAGAAAAAACTATAATTTCATAAATACTTCAGTGTGTAGCATATTTATATGGAGATCAAGAATTTTGTACTGTACAAACAAAATCAGAATTAACATTGCCAAAAAAAAAAAGAAAAAAAGAAAAACATTCGCTCAGGACAGGATCAGGTATGATTTAGAAACTTCATTGTCTTGTTTTGTTTTTAGCAGGACAACAATTCAGATAGCATGCAGTAGTCATTGACAACCTCAACATCATTTAGTTGATTGAGTCACGTTAAGTAACCAAATTGATAACATGTCTAGGTCATCCAAAATCTAAAATTACATTGTGAGTCTGCAGATGAGTATCAAATTGTAAATTTCATGTTATTAATTATGAAGAACTAAATAGTGAAAGTATATTGCAAATATTATACCACTCTGTCAAATACACTCCTGGAAATTGAAATAAGAACACCATGAATTCATTGTCCCAGGAAGGGGAAACTTTATTGACACATTCCTGGGGTCAGATACATCACATGATCACACTGACAGAACCACAGGCACATAGACACAGGCAACAGAGCATGCACAATGTCGGCACTAGTACAGTGTATATCCACCTTTCTCAGCACTGCAGGCTGCTATTCTCCCATGGAGACGATCGTAAAGATGCTGGATGTAGTCCTGTGGAACGGCTTGCCATGCCATTTCCACCTGGCGCCTCAGTTGGACCAGCATTCGTGCTGGACGTGCAGACCGCGTGAGACGACGCTTCATCCAGTCCCAAACATGCTCAATGGGGGACAGATCCGGAGATCTTGCTGGCCAGGGTAGATGACTTACACCTTCTAGAGCATGTTGGGTGGCACGGGATACATGCGGACGTGCATTGTCCTGTTGGAACAGCAAGTTCCCTTGCCGGTCTAGGAATGGTAGAACAATGGGTTCGATGACGGTTTGGATGTACCGTGCACTATTCAGTGTCCCCTCGACGATCACCAGTGGTGTACGGCCAGTGTAGGAGATCGCTCCCCACACCATGATGCCGGGTGTTGGCCCTGTGTGCCTCGGTTGTATGCAGTCCTGATTGTGGCGCTCACCTGCACGGCGCCAAACACGCATACGACCATCATTGGCACCAAGGCAGAAGCGACTCTCATCGCTGAAGACGACACGTCTCCATTCGTCCCTCCATTCACGCCTGTCATGACACCACTGGAGGCGGGCTGCACGATGTTGGGGCGTGAGTGGAAGACGGCCTAACGGTGTGCGGGACCGTAGCCCAGCTTCATGGAGACGGTTGCGAATGGTCCTCGCCGATACCCCAGGAGCAACAGTG
Organism: Schistocerca americana; assembly: GCF_021461395.2. Taxonomy (NCBI): domain Eukaryota; kingdom Metazoa; phylum Arthropoda; class Insecta; order Orthoptera; family Acrididae; genus Schistocerca; species Schistocerca americana. Next base: position 938,797,547 of record NC_060130.1, on the reverse strand, counting down.
TCCGTAATTTGCTGGGAAGTGGCGGTGCGGTCCCCTACGGCACTGCGTAGGATCCTACGGTCTTGGCGTGCATCCGTGCGTCGCTGCGGTCCGGTCCCAGGTCGACGGCACGTGCATCTTCCGCCGACCACTGGCGACAACATCGATGTACTGTGGAGACCTCACGCCCCACGTGTTGAGCAATTCGGCGGTACGTCCACCCGGCCTCCCGCATGCCCACTATACGCCCTCGCTCAAAGTCCGTCAACTGCACATACGGTTCACGTCCACGCTGTCGCGGCATGCTACCAGTGTTAAAGACTGCGATGGAGCTCCGTATGCCACGGCAAACTGGCTGACACTGACGGCGGCGGTGCACAAATGCTGCGCAGCTAGCGCCATTCGACGGCCAACACCGTGGTTCCTGGTGTATCCGCTGTGCCGTGCGTGTGATCATTGCTTGTACAGCCCTCTCGCAGTGTCCGGAGCAAGTATGGTGGGTCTGACACACCGGTGTCAATGTGTTCTTTTTTCCATTTCCAGGAGTATATGTTGTTATGGAGGTGATGTGGTGACTGATCATCATAATGATTCTGGTGTTAATAAATATGAAAATATTTTAAGTTAACTTCTACAGAGTTGTTTCATCATTTAACAGAATTGTCACTAAAACAAATAATTGCAGCTCAAGGCATAAAGCTCTTACTGCTTCAGGATCTTAATAAATTTAATCCCTAGGTTTTTTCTCTTGTTGTGATAAAAACCACATTCTTGGGTACTGTAGCTTTAGCTCCTAAAGGGAACCATTAATCCTGGTGTCAAAACAGATCATAATATTAAAAGAGAATCAGTTTGTAAATTTAAAATTATTTGTTTGATCCTGGTGTCAAAACAGATCGTAAGATTAAAAGAGAATCAGTGTGTCAATTTAAAATTATTTGTTTAATGTTAAGAAATAATTGCCCAAGCCACAATGCAGGTTTATTGTCAATTCTGGTCTTGGCTATGGAATAAGTTAAGTCTATTCATAAACAGCTGTTTCCCTGACAGCTGTCAAGCAACTGGAAGCTGTTGAAAATGCGGATGTTGCATGAACTACTGGCTCACATACGTGACATGTCACAGGTACCTCAATCCTATCCGCTCGCATGGGCCATGCCTCTTCCCCAGAAAATACAGGATCCCTTCAGTGAGAATTTTCAGCTTGGAAAAAGTGAGCTGAATACTTGACAAGTTCCACAAAGCATTGTGCCTGCTAGCAAAAAGAGGACTTAAGTCACTTATAAAAACAGCATGCAAGAACTGCAAAATTGTGTACACAGTAAATGTGCCGGTGACACAATCTTTGTGCACATAAACCTTTTTGAAGTGCTTTCAACTGTAGGCTTTGAAATCTCAATGAGCTGTGTCAAACCACATGGGAAGAAAAAGGACATCAGAAACAAAGAACAACATAGTCGCTTTCAACCACAGGAAAAATGGGTGTAGCCACTGACAGTGAATCAAAATCAATGTTCCTCAAGATGGATTATCAACCTAATACGGACAGAAAAGACAAAACAAACAGTGCCACCATGCAACACCCAAGTACCAGCAGGCATAAAAACAGTTATCATCAACCAGCAAAAATGTGTAAAATAAACCTATTTGCAGATAGTCAAGGGCAGAACTTACCAGCTGAATTTCAGTCCAGCAGCAATCACAAAATAACTAGCGTAGTGGAACCAGGCACAAAATTTCAGGCAGTGACTTCCATGAACCATGACATGAAAACAGCAACAAACTAATAACGACTTTTTCATGTTCTTAGTGAGAACAAATGATGTAGCAAAAAACGAGATGAAAGACCAATTTATCTCACCCAAAAGAAGACTTCACAAGCTCAGCAGCTCAAATGTGATCGTCTTCTCTGTTCCTTATTGACATGTCTTGCCAGTCTGGTTATGTGTAAACAAAGAATGTTAAGCACAAATAAGAAGATCCTAAATATGTGCATGAGATTAAAAAATGTTACGTTTGTGGACATAAGCTGCATAGGAGGAAGATTCCACACATCTCATGGCTTACATCTCAACAGTCTAGGGAAGGACTTAGTTATAACATGGACCCAAGGAGTAGTGAACAGCAAATTAAATGTGCAGTGCTGTGCTACAGAGGCCATCCCTCTCAAGGACAAAAGTAATGACTACTTGGTAGAATCAACCATGAAATGCCAGGTCAGTAAAACAATACATCGGCAGGATAAGAGTGACATTTTTTTAGAACAATAAAATCTTCCACCAGTACAACACCAGATGCAAGTGTATGTGTTTCATATGTGCCTCACACAGACTTCAGTCCACACAAAAATAACTTATCACTTTTGGACTATAATGTGCAGGAAAAAAAATAAAAGCTTTTGAATAATTTACCACAAAACTATCTCCACTTATAGTAATAGTTACAGAACACCAGAAAACAGTGGACAACATCAATATTGTAAACTAGAAGGCTACAACATAACTACATTCTACTGCAGAACACATAATAAAAGTTATGCTGTTGCCATCTACTCAAGAAAATATAAGTTCTTAATCACCATGGAAAAATATATGTGGCAGGCAATTTCTGTGTTGACAAATATTTCGAAATTACAGTTCTTAAACTCACATTTAGCACTGTCCTTTTCTATGTCATAGGTGTATATAGACACCCCCCCCCACTCTGTGGAAATTTTGATGCTTTTCTGAAACAATTTGATGGAGTTTTAAGTAAATTAATGTCAGGTTGTAGAAGTGTAAATCTTGTCATTCTGGGAGATCCGAACATTAACACTCTAAATGATGGTCAGAAAAGCAAACGTTTTACAGATTGTATCCTGTCTTACGGAGCTAAATATCTTCTTGGATCAGTACTCATCAGAAAAGCTAACACACATAGTAGTTCAATTGATCATGTTATCACAAATTACAACCACATCATCTTAACTGACATCATAAATGGTGACACCTCAGATCATTTAGGCCAAACACTTGTGCTAAAATGTTATCCCAAATTCAAACCAAGGAAAATGTATGAGCACAGGTGAAGATTATCTGGAAACAACATTGTTACAATAAGACATAGTTTAAACTAGGAATCATGGGAATCAGTTATGACTAGCATTGGGATCAGCAATAAATGAAACATGTTCACAGAAATTCTGACTGAGCACTTAAATAGAGCCATGCCATTACAAAAAGTGAGTATCCAGAAAAATCAGTCTTCAAAATCAAAACCTGTGCCATTAGATTTTAAAACAAAAGATCTGAAAGTAAAAATGGAAAACATGTATAGCTTACACAGACTAACTTAGAGTTACATAAAGAACTCTACAAGCAATACAAATGTAAGAACCACAAAGAAGTCAGGAGATTTAAATCAGAAAGAACCAATCAATAGATACAAGGTTCAGATAACATTTCAAAGACTTCCTTGTCAATTGTAAATAAAATCAGAAACAATGAAACAGAAACTAAAATTAGTAATGTACAATTAACTGTGAATAATGAAGAAATCTCTGATCCCCCTCTAGTCAGCAATACTTTTAATAATTACTTCATAGATACTATCAAAAATGATGTCCCTATGTAACAGGATATACAGCACACATTTGAGTCCAGTAACAAACGTAACTGCCGTGCACTACCCACAGTAAGCACATATGACATCCTGCAACTTACTGATAGCCTTAGAAACAAAAAATCAGCAGGATTAGATAACACCAGCATGGTTTTAGAAAGCAAAAGACAACTACCACAGCTATTTATGAGTATCTCAACAAAACCTTAAAAGCACTGGATAGTAAGGAAATCACTACTGGTATCTTTTTAGATTTATCCAAAGCCTTTGATGTAATTGACCATACCATACTCCTTAAGAAGTTAGCAAATAAAGGTATAAGAGGAATTGCAAACAAATGGTTAGAATCTTACCTGTCAAACAGATTTCAAAAAGTTGAAATTAATTTTGAAAAAAAGAATACAACCACCCATCAATCTACTGTCCACTCCTCTGACACAATGCCTGTTAGATATGGTGTGCCACAAGGCTCAATCCTGGGACCCATAATGTTTCTGCTATACATTGATGATATAAGCACAAAGCTTGCTGCAGGATATACCACACTATTTGCTGATGACACAAGTATATTAATAACGGGTACTGATACAGAGGACCACAACCAAAAAATTAAACCGCTTATGTCGTCACTCAGCAAATGGTTCAACGAGAACAAACTGATTATAAACATACAGAAAACAACATACATCAACTTCAGACTCTCATCCCAAAAACAAGAAATGCCTGATGTGATTCTAAATAACAAAGAGCATATGTGTGTGGACTCTGTCAAGTTTCTTGGCATATGGCTTGCAGAAAATCTTAAGTGGGAGATTCACACAAATTATATCTCAAAAAAGCTCTCAACTGCGTGTTACATTTTAAGGACACTCAAAAAATCAGTCACAAAATCTGTTCTCATACATGTATATTATGCTTACTTCCATTCTACATTACAGTATGGAATCATATTTTGGGGGAACTCACTTGGAGGTAGATATATTTTCAAAATGCAAAAAAAGGCAATACGCATAATATGTAATCTAAGACATAACGAATCATGCAGACAACATTTCAAAACAAATGGCATTATGACACTGCCCTCTGCTTACATTTATAATATCGTCTCATTTGTCAAGTCATACCTGTTAAACAATGACTGCACACTAAAATTCAATGGAGATATTCAAAACTATGCAACAAGGCAGCAATCTGACCTACATATGATTCAGTCCAGAACTACCTGCTACCAAAAAAGTGTTTTAAATGTTGGGATACAAATGTATAATAATTTACCCAATGAAATCAAAGCAACAAAGAACCCAAGAGCCTTCACACATAAGTTAAAAAAATATCTCTTGGACCATTGCTTTTATGCAGTTGATCATTTTTTTGAAAGGGGTTAAAAATGTAAAAAATATGTTAAATGTTCAATTAGGTCTGAAAATTATATACTGTGCATGTCTATGAAATACACTGGACTACTTTACTATTACATTTGTATTGGCTGTTTGTATTTTACCATACAACATTTGTATTTACTGTTTTGTTAAAGATAGCTAACTTCCTCATTGCAAAATAATGTAAAATCAATTTATTAAATATTACCTGCAAATATGTTCCCTTGACCTATCCAATATTGTATGTACAACCTTACATTTCTATGATTTGTATTAACGGTTTTGTTTAAGATAGATAATTTCCTTGCCACAAAATAATGTAAAAATCAATTTGTAAAAATTACTTGTAAATAGCTCCCTTGACCTATCCAATATCATATGTACAGCTGTACACTACTGTGATTGCCTGGATCAATAAAAATACAATACAATACAATACAATACAAATCTCTTCCTTCTATTGAAGAAATTGTGATGAAGTAAGCTGGGATATTTTTACTTGCCCTCTTGTTTTGTCATCTACCTCTTTAAAATTCATTTTTTCAGTTTTAACTAATTACCATTAGTATACGTGAATATTGTCTGCATTTCCATAAAAGAGAAAGGTTGGACCTCAGTTTTAAAGAATATAACACCAGATCGAATTTGTGCTTAGTTTTATGTATGCATTTGATTTTCTAGTTTATTTTGACTATTCCTAGTTAGTATCTTTCATTATAGGGTGAAATCAGTAATAGTTTCATAATTTAAATTCTATTGTTGACTTACAAACAAATATAAATTCTGTACTAATTATAAAGATTTGAAGGAACAACTACTAGTAATCTTAAAGTATCTATTTGGTGCTATTCGAAAACATGTTAGCAAAGCCAGCCCTTAATTAACTCCGAAGTAATTAACAGTTTTGTCAAAAGTATTGTTTGCCTCATGATATTTATTAATTTCATGATTTAAACAAATAATTTGGCCTAACTCTTGTAGTAGAAGGAACTGTTAAAAAGAAGAAATTTTTCTATGTATTCAGTTAATTTAATGAGTTAAGTTTTAATTGTAATTTCTGTAAATTCAAATTCAAACAATGTGTAGTTTCAGCACCTATTATTGTGATGATATCTAAGGGCCCGATTTTTGGTCATAAGTCAGTCAATCCATGGCCGAGTTTCAGACATGGAACCTGTGCTGGTTAGAACAACAACAATGCATCAACTTAACTGTGAAATAAGTGTAACACAATTATGCTGTGTGTTAAAACAATGACAGTGTCTGTTCTGTACTTACCTGATTATTACCTGATTATTCCGAAAGAACTGTGAACTATGTGGTTATGTTTTTACTGCTCATTGATGTTCAACAGGGTACTCTTGTAGCAGTATGTGGATGTTCACCTGCTAACTATTAATGAGGCTTATGGGAAGTTATAACAATAGTGGACTGGCCATATATAGCCGTGTATTATTGGGGGGTTGTGAAAAGTAAAAGTAAAAAACTGTGAACACAATTGTGCATCTGTCGGCTACATTATTTACAATAGTCCATGTCCAAATAACAAACTCCACATTTCAGCCAGTGTAGCAATGCAGTATGTCAACACCGAGGACAACCGATGAAGAAACAAAGCACATGAGTGTCGTCACAAAATGCAAACATCAACTAATGGAACCACTAGTTCATTTAATAAACTGTGTTCTCAAAAACAGTGCGTTCCCTGATAAGTTGAAACTGGCTGTAGTTAAACCAATATACAAAAAGGGGGAAATAAAGCATGTACAGAACTACAGACCCATTACAATAATCTCAACTTTCAGCAAACTCACAGAGAAAATAACATATAAAAAATCCTGGAACATTACAACAATGCTGACACATTAAGTGATTTCTAGCATGGTTTCAGAAGAGGTTGAAGTACCACGTCAGCAGCAGTGCAATTTGTCCATCATATACTTGAAAAAAGAAATTAAGAATCCTAAGCAGCAGGAGTATTTCTGGACCTCTCAAGGACTTTTGATAGCATACATCATGACATGCTCCTATCCAAAATTGCGAAGAGTTGAGTCATTGAAAACATGCAGTTGCTAGAAACATATTTAAAGGGTAGACAGCAGTGCAGAGAGATTATATACTCTAATGGAGAAATACTGGAGAGGAGAAGGTCAAGTATAAGAAATATCCCTCCTAATACCGTGGGGTCTATAATGACCCTAGGCCGTAATTTTCTGTAAAATATACCTTATTTCCTATTCCTAAAAATTATGAAAAATTCGGATTTTTCCTGAATTAAGTAATGGGTTCATAATATCTTTATATAACTTTTTGAAAATATTTAGTTTTGCAGAAAATCAAGAGAGAACCACGGAATACCATTGGGGTTAAATGTGACCCCATTTCTCTCTTGCGGTATTACTACACAATAACACTGCATTGAATCCATAACTGTTGCTGTATTTCCTTTGTTTTATTCTTGTAAATATTGTTGTTGCGTGTGATTGTTGCCGATACTTTATAAGCCGACAGTTATTTGTTCCATACAAGTGGAGACTACTATTGTGTGTGTTGCATTTAGTGGAAAATGTCTCGTCACCTTTCCAAAGATGAAATGCTCGAAACATTACTGCAGGATAATCCTCTATCTGGAGAATCAAATAGTGATATCAGTGGTATAGTTTTTGATGTCTCAGGCAGCGACGGAGAAATTGATGTCTTAGAAGAGAATATTCTTCAATCAGACGGAAGTTCAGAAGAAGATTTGGACAGTGCAGATGTCCAGCCTGAACAGGAAGTAACACATATTTCTGACTGTTATATGTAAGTACACATTGTATTTTTGTAAATGTGCATCAGGGTCTAACGCCAAAATATACCCTTTGTATTTTTTAAATTTATTTATTTATTTTTTAGTTTGTGTAGGTCTAAAAACAAAGAAGAATTGTGGCACAAAAACAAGTTGAGAAGAGCTTGTCGAAGAGAAGAGAGATGGAACATAATGCGAGTAAAGCCAGGTCCAACAAAATTCGCAGTGATAAATGTAGACGCCATAGAATCAGGTTTTCAGTTGTTTCTTAGGAGAAACATTGTTGATGTAATTCTAACGTGGACTAACAAAGAGGGTAGTCTTGTTTATGGTAGTAAATGGAAACCAGTAGATGCAATTGAACTGAAGTGCTTTACCATTGTCTTGATCCTAGCAGGTGCTTACAAGGCCCATAATGAAGTAGTTACACATCTGTGGAACAAAGAGGATGGTAGACCCATTTTTAGTGAAGCAATGGCTAAAAATTGCTTTATGCAAATTTCTAGGTGCATCTGATTTGATGACGCAGATGTGAGACATCACAACTGTGCTTCTGACAAGCTGGCTCCCATTAGAGAAATATTTGAAATGTGGGTACACACATTTCAAGAAGCATATGTTCCTCACAGCAACATAACAATTGATGAACAACTTGTGGCATTTCGTTGTAGATGTCCATTTCGGCAATATATTCCTTCAAAACCAGGAAAATGTGGATTTAAATTATGGGCTGTATGTTCTCAATCTCCAAGTTTACACTGGTCAACAAGAAAATGAATCTCGTGAAGTTGGTCAAGGCAAGAGAGTTGCTTTAGATATGGTGAAAGACTTAAAAACAGTGGCAGAAATGTAAGAACTGACAAATTTTCACTAACCTTAGTTTGGCTAGAGAACTTCTGAAAATCAGTCTCACACTCTTAGGAAAAATTAGAAAAAATAAAGGAGAACTACCACAAGCTTTCACTCAGACCAAAATTCAAATCAAATATTCATTTATTTTTGGATTCCAAGAGCATGTTTCAAATGTTTCATACTGTCCGAAAAAGGGAAAAGTTGTAACTTTGCTCAGTACAATGCATTCAAGGAAGGAAGTGGAAGATCGTGAAGAATGCAAGCCAGTAATGATTCTGGATTATAATAAAGCAAAACCAGGAGTAGATACCACGGACAAGCTGGTTAGAACATACACTACAAAGAGGATGAGCAGAAGGTGGCCAATGGTATTATTTTACAACATGATTGATATCAGTGCACTGAATGCATTTATCATATGGCTAAATCTTAAACCACACTGGGCAGAAAGGACCAATTACAAGAGGTGGGCATTTCTCATAGAATTAGGATAGCAGCTCGTCGGAAGAAGGCCAGACCAAATTATTTCTCCAGTACTTCCATCAACACTACAGACAAAAAAAAAGAGGAAGGTGTCCGTTTTGTAAAAGGCCTGAGGATAGAAAATTCACTGATAAATATTCAAAATGTGAATGTTCTGTGTGTAAAAACCACTCTGCAATTTATTTTTGTAAGTGTAATGTATCATAAATGTCAATTCTGAATTTAATCAAAAATGTTTGTAGTTTCATGAGTATCATTTGTTAATTTTACAGAAATAAATAATAAAAAAAATGCATTTTAATTTAATGTAATGTCACTGATATCATGTTTTAGACTGTGGAAAAAATAAGGAACGTGATTTTATTCTACCATTATTAAAACTATCCTTAATAACAAATAAATTCGGTTGGGGTCACTAAAGACCCCAATGGTACTCAGTATAACAAAAAATACTTGGTATTAGAAGGGTTAAACAATTTGTATACCTCAGGGATCCATTATAGGCCCAGTCTTATTCATATGCTATGTAAAGTTCTCTTGACAATAAGGAAATGATCATTATAGAATGAAATTTTCACTCTACAGCGGAGTGTGCACTGATATGAAACTTCCTGGCAGATTAAAACTGTGTGCCAGATCGAGACTCGAACTCAGGACCTTTGCCTTTCGCGGGCAAGTGCTCTACCACCTGAGCTACCTAAGCTCAGGCGGTAGAGCACTTGCCCGTGAAAGGCAAAGGTCCCGAGTTCGAGTCTCAGTCCGGCACACAGTTTTAATCTGCCAGGAAGTTTCAAATGATCATTATGTATGCAGATGATACATCTGGTGTCTGCAATGCTCAAAGTGAGACCAGCCTAGTTGAAGAGATACATAACTTTATTGAACATCCAAGAGCCCGCTTCGAAAGAGACAACCTAAAAGTTAACATAGAAAAAACTAATATTATTCATTTTAAACCAAGTGGCCCAAACAGAAAGAATACTGTGATTGATGAAAGTCTACCAAAAACCTGTACAGATCTAAATTCTTGGGTTTATGCATAGGTGATTGACTTTCATGGAAGCAGCAAGCTGATTATGTCTGTAAAAAATAACACCAAGACTATACGTATTAAGAAGATTATCACCATATATTAATTCTGAAACCCTAAGGACTGTGTATTACGGATTAGTGTACCCTTTCTTGTCATGGGATAGTAGTGTGGGATGGGACATGCCAAACTAAATGAAAAGGGTTTTCATACTGTAGAAGCAAGCTTGAGGATCATACCAAAAGTAAAACCAGGAATTTCTTGCAAACCCCCATCATTTAGACGCAATAGTCTCACAGTTTATGCCATGTATATACTAGAAACTATAATGTTAGTGAAAGAAGACACTAAGACTACAAAAAGGAATGTGCATATGAATGTGAATATTCACAACTATATAACAAAGAATAGAAAAGACTTTCATATGTTTAACAGAAGATTAACTCTAACAGCGAAAAGCTCCTATGTCAAAGGAGTTTTTTTTTATATAATTTATTACCAAATGAAGTTAAGATATTTACAGGGGATACTTTTAAAAAGTGAGTCAAGCAGTGGCTTATCCAAAAATGCCCTTATAACTTGAATTTATCATTAATTATAATGTAATAATAAATAATGTAAACTAAAAAAATTGTAATTGTAAAAACTTTATACTTAGTTTAAAACACACATGCATGTAAAATTATGTGTTACGAGCAATCAATTGAAAAAAATGAAAATCTCATCAACTTGGTTGTGAGTGGTGGGTCAGTGGTAGGTCCAAGTACCCGGCACAGGGGAGACAGGGATTGGGAAGAACTTAGGCTACTACACCCACCCCATTATCGACAAGTCTGACACTTAAAGTGTTGGGAAGTCTGCTGAGTCACATATCAAGAAGAAAAGTGTGCATTTATCATCAACAGTTTACATATAAGGCAAATAATGGTAGCCATCATCGAAATGGCATCAAAGAATAAGACAGATCATCATGTGCACTTTGTGTGTTCATACAGTGGCTTTCTACACATTTAAGAAGTTGTTCTGGCTGCCATAGAGAAACAGAATGCAACCAGCTGAAGACTGTTGCACACACTGGAAGAAATAATACCTGTCATCTGTACTCTGAAGTCATACTCAGATCATTCCATTGACTGATAGAGAAGATGGAGAAGACCAGCCTTGATCACTGAATTACAATGAAGCTCAAAATTTACAGCATTACACCGGGACAGATCATGGGTCAGTAGTTCTGAATCTTGTGAAGGCTTCAACTAGATATTTCAGAAGTTTTAAGGCATGTTAGGTTTCAACTTCCAAGACCTGTGCCATATGACTGAAAACTGTAGGAAGCTTCTAATTCACTCAGTGATGCACTACACACCAGTGGCTACTATGCGAATAGCTGTGTGGAGGTTTCACACAAATTGTTTTTAGATTACATGTCCATCCATTCAGTCAAGATAATAACAGCTCTTCTGACTGACAGTTTATGAATTATTAAAGTAAATTTATAAGTTTCAGAGGCTTTGAAATATAATGTACAGCATATAATTTAGCAGATAGGTATGGTCATATGTAGACACATCACACTGAATGCCAAATTTTGATCACTCAATTATTTAAAAAATTTGTGTGTATATTGTTTTATATTACTTTCGTAAGCTTAATACTTTGTAGATTAAGTGACATAGATTATTGCCATCCAGATACAATACTGCAGCACCATTTCTATATTAGTAGTAGTAGTAGTATCATGAGGCTGTATTAAGTAGGATCTTTGTATAGTAAATATCTCAGTGAAGGCATAAAATTTTCTTATTTTTATGAGTGTGTCTAGCCACACCTACATCATTGTTGTTTCAGTCTTCAGTGCAAAGCCTGGTTTGATTATAGCTCTTCAGGCTAGTCTATCTCATGTAGGCCTCGTTGTATCTGCATAACTACTGTGACCTACTACTACGTGAACATGGCAGAGCCTTGGTCCTGTCATAGGCCCCCTGCCCTCCCAAGAAGTAAGGTAGAGAAAGAAAGGATTGACATGACCAGTAAAATGACCCCAGTTTTACAGAGACATTGAAACCGGTTTAGGAGTCATGTGGAGCAATGTAGGTTTCTGATACTGGTGTGGCGTCGATAGGTCACATCAACCACATGAAGCATGATCTTTGAACTCTAACTGGTCTGACAAGCCGCCATGTTAATGTTCCAGTCAACCTTTGTACCTTGTACAGTGTACATGTGTTCCTGTTTTCCATACTGGTAAGTCTTCTTTTCTTCTGATTCCAGTACACTCCTAATGCTACCGTAGTTAGGGACTATATCCTGCACAAGATGAATGGTGTCATGCATCACAGAGGTAACAAAGGCATTGTTGTAATTCACAGTGAGGAATATCATGTCCAGCTTCTTGTCATCAGCTTTGATTTACAGGCAGTTACAGTCACAGTCTATTCCTATAGGACGTTAACAGAATGTCCATTGGACTGTCTGTCAAGCTAGTACATGGAAACAAGCAGAGAATTATCTGGCAATAGGTATAAACATCACATTGTTCCTCAGTGGTGAAAAGTTTCCATGGGAAACTTGGTATGTTACTATGATGAGATAAATAGATGAGTAGTAGAACTATTCGCATTGTCACTACATGGGGAAATTCTTTCTTTCCAACAAGATTACCATTAGAGAGAGTATTTGAACGTCTTGAGTGGTTCATATAAACCTGAAGTCTGCTGCAGATGTCTTCCTCACAGAGCTTCCAGATATTGTGACATCTGAACTCATTGATTGGAAATTTGACTTTTTTTTATTTTGCTTATAGTTTTAGTTAAAAGTTTCCCTTCATTTTATAGTGATTGATGTCCATTTGAGATCATCATAAAGGGGCACACCACTCATGTTATATAGTACAATTAGAGATAAATATTTCAGCCTGTTGTGTAATAACTTACATTTGCTTACATCTGGTTCATATGAATCACAGATGTCCAGGCACTTTATGAACTGAAACCATGCACATAATTAGAATTTTAACAAATAAAATTTCAAAATATCCATTGCAAAATACACCTGATATTTGTAATAGTTCAGACAACCTCTAAAGTTTTTGGATTAAAATACAAAACATGGTATCAATAAAAGCTGTGGCTTTCTCTCTTTGATATAGGGAGGAATATTAACAGCTGGCATAACTTTTAATGGATTATTAATGAACAAAAAAGGGAATCAGTGACCTATATTTATTCAGTAAAAACTGACAATGAATTTTACTAGTCCTTGTTCCTAAATATTATCTATATTGTATGAGCTATAAGCTTATGTATGAGCTATAAACTTATGTAAGGGTGTCAAATCATGTACCATAGCATACATTCCAGGTCACAGACACAGCACTGGGTAGCTGTCAGAGGGCATTTATGTACAAAGCTGGAAGAATTATAGTTTGTTGAACAGGTGTATTTCTGTTGTTATAAGTTCTTTTGTCTGTAGGAAACACCAGATTAATGAAATGTGAGTTTTCCGTTTCACTTTGGGTGCCCAGATATCAAGTTTTTTGAATACTTTATTCATTCTGTTTTTAAATCCTTATATTAAAGTTTCCTATTTTATTATATTGGAAACAGTGTAACACATTCTATGGTGCAGGCGGTCAAAGAACTGTTACTGTGATAAATGACATAGACATAAATTGACTCATTGTACAAGGCAATATATGTCTTACAGATGTGTATGTCTTACAAATGTGTTAAGAAATTGTGCCAATGATCACTTCCCTAATGTACTTTACTGTAATTTTTTCAAATTAATCATATTCATTTTCAAAAATTGTTATGTAGCTAATGTTAACTCTCTGTATTCAGTAACAGATGACAACTGTTAATCAATTTTAATCACAAACAATTTTTCAGGAAGTTGCACCCAAGAAAGCCAAATTACAAGTTGCAGAAAGAGAATACAATGCAACTATTGCTCTTCTAGAAGAGAAACGTGCACAAGTTAGGAAGCTGGAAGAACAGTTAGCAGAACTTAATGCAAAATTAAATGAGGCAAATCAAAGAAAAAAAGTGCTGGAGAATGAGGTTGCAGCATCTACCAACAAGCTCATGAGAGCTGAGAAGTTAATTGGTTAGTACTATGATGATAAAAACATTTTTGAGTTTTTATTTCTTGTTAATTTTAACTACTGCAATTTCAAAGAGAAAAATTTATGTAGTAACCTGCACATTACTACACCTCCACCACGACTACCACAGTGGGCATCACAAATTTGAGTAGCATGCCATTCACGTGCTCCAGGCCCTCACCAGAGACACCAACCATGGCCAGTGCCTCAATCACCTGCAGCCAATAGCCAGTGGCTCCTAGTGGGCAAATGCTCTTTTATATTTCCATGCACTGGCTCCCACCAGCAGTCTTGAATATTACACTAAACTGTGTTATACTACTTATGTGTATGCTGTCATGCTGTGATTTCTTGTAACTGTGGCTTTTATTGTGTTCAGAGTTATAACACAAGTGCGAACAGGTGAAACTTCTGTGTACTCAGCTTCACTGACTGTTTTTTTGTTAACTTCTCCAGGGAGGCAGTGCTTCAATCATTTCTCCAGCAGCAGCAGCCTACTAAGGCCACTTTAGAAAAACTCATGGCTATGTTGAGTGTTCAGGCTCTACTGTCTGAGGTTCACTCACTGCCACTCCTGCCATATAATGACTCTTCTAAAGATTGGGAAGCTTATTAAATATGTCTCCACCAGCACGTCCTTGCATTTAGGGTGATGGCTGCAGACACTTGTAATACTTTGTTTTTGTCATTGATTCTTCCTTGCATGTACCAGTTGTTGTATCACTTAGACTCTTTGCAGGAATCACCCTCACTCTTTTTGATGTTATGTGCAGTTTGTTGTCTTCTTATTATCACTAGAGCACCTGTGGCATTGCCACTTGTGTATAATTTTATCAGAGCTGCAAGCAGCCACATCAGTTTTATTGGGATAGGGCAGCAGAACTGTAGGGTTTGAGACATATGTGTTGCTTTTTTGCTAAAACCTCCAAGGAATCCTATGCAGACTCCATGGTTAGAGATGTGGTCTTCTGTCTAGCAGCTAATAAGGAAGTTCATCAGAGAGCCATTCAATGTGAGGATCCATCCTTGGAAGAAGTTTTAAACATTTCTGTCTCCTGCACTACAGGCCAAAAAAATCAAACTGGGGAGGAACATCCCCATTTTGATAGTGAACCACTGGTGCACAGCAACAGCCTTGATGAGCAAAGAGAAAGCTACTGCTGTTCAGGAAACCTATCTGCAACAGACAATCCCACTGATGACAACAAAAAGGCACCATGCAGCACTTCCATCAAGGCCATCTTGCTTTATGCAACATTAGGTGGCTACATACCCCAGGTGGTAGGCAGTGTGCCACAAGTGTCAGAAGAAAGACCACACTGTATCAGTTTATCATTCTCAGCCTTCCTCTGAACAAATGGACATTGACATTCATTCTATTGCATTGTTGCCTGCAGGTCAGATTAAACTCTTTATTGATGTGTCTGTGCTGAACAAACAATTGTCACTCCAAGTGGACACAGGAGTGGCTGTTTTGCTCCTCAACTCTCAAACATATGCAAGGCTGGGCTCCTCACAATTGGCTCCTCTTGAAGACCTGGTAAGGGACAACGAATGGTATATTCCTGTTCTTGTTCAATCTACTGGCACCATGGCTTACAAATCTGTAGTCTTTCCTAACATATATTTGGTTGTTAATGATCCTCATATTAAGAATTTGATTGAGTTAGACGTTTTTGTTGCTTTTGAGTTTTCTATTACTGACACTGAACATCTTGCAGGGCATAAAGCTCCTTATCAGGACTTAGATTCATTGTGTTCCAAATTTTTGCATTTGTTTTTTGAGGGATTATGCTGTGTGAAAAACTTCACAGGAGATAAAATGCTGAAACCTCCAGCTTGGCTGCAGTTTTTCAGGCACAGATCATACCTGTGACCTTACAAGTTAAGTCCAATTTGGATCAGTTGACATCACTAGGTGTTGTCCAACAGTTTTCAACAAGTAAGTGGTGCTTGTCAGAAAGCCATCAAGCCAGCTATGACTCTGTGGAGACTTTAAAGTTAATACCAGAGCACAATCTGTTATTGGCACATACTCTCTGCCTCAAACTGATGAATTACTTTCAAAGGTGGCCAGGGACCAATTCTTCTCCAAAACTGACTTAGGTAATGCATACCTGCAGGATCAATTAGATTATGCATTGAAACAATGGCTTCTCATGGACATGCCTTTTGGTCTTTATCATTATCAGTATTTTAATGTTGGGTGTAGCTAGTGCCCCAGCTATTTTCCAATGCTTTGTGGATCAACTTATGGCACAGATTCCTTGCTGCATCAACTATCTTGATGATATTGTAGTAATGGGTGCTACAACAGAAGAATACTTACATAACAACTGTTCTTTGTTTACTTTTTTGCAAATAGTATAATCTTACTAAGTCACCATTTTCTTCAACCCTCTATTATGTATTTCAGTCATGAACTTTCCATCCAGGGTGTTTGACCCCTGGATCAGCATGTCAATGCTATTTCAATTTTGCCTCATCTGACCAATTTGGGGAAACTGAAGATGTTACATGGTAAAATACCTTACTCTCACAGGTTTCTTCCAAGTGCAGCCACTCTGGCTCACCCTCTGCACCAGCTGCTCCATAGAAACTTTTCTTTCAAGTGGTTTCTGGCCTGTCAGCATGCATTTGTGCAGCTTAAAAACAAATTACCCTCTCTGTCTTGTCTTTTGGCCTTCTAACTTCATAAACAATTCGTATTTACCATATATGTGTCCCAGTCCCAGTACATGGTTGGGGCAGTTCTGGTCCATTATCATGTGGATGGCTCTAAGCAACCCATCACTTTTGCATCCACAATGCTCAACAGAGCTCAGCAGCACTATTCACAAGTCAAAATAGAAGCCCTTGTACTCTTTTATCTCAAACAAAAATTTCATGTAATCTTAGATGGTATAAAATTCCACCTAGTCACAGTTCATAAATCTTTGTTTCCTCGCTTTAGCCTGTAGTTGCTTTACCTGACAGAGATGCTCATGACCTTCAGTGTTGGACCTTATATTTGTCGTGACATAATTACAAGATCCATTTCTGCTCTATATGACAGCAGGCAAATGCAAATGCATTGTCTCAGCTGAGCATGGGGCCTGATCCATTGTTTGGTCATGAAAGACAGTTGTATTTTTAACTTGATATGGAAGCTAGAGAGACTATTGATGGTTGCCCCATTACCAGCTTCAGAATTGCATCAGCCACATCTGCAGACCCAGAGCTAAAACAAGTTGTGCACATGATGCTACACAGGTGGGCTGATCGTCCACTGGACTGTGCATCTGAAAGATTGCAGAACTTCTATGCTTTCTGTCATTGCCTTTCCCTGTTGGATTGTGTCATTCTCTTGTCGGTGGAAGGGGGTATCCACTGTATAGTGATTTGAGCACTGCTGTGTATGGTTCTCAACCTGTCACATTAAGGTCACTGTGGAGCCTCTCACACTAAAAAATAATTGGTACATCAGTGCATGTTCTGGCCTGGTAATGATCATGAGGTGGAGTGTCTGGTTGTGTCTTGCCACAAGTGTTCAAATCAACAGGTGGCACAGTGCAGTGTTTTTACCCTTGGCAGCACCCTTGCTGACTTGGGAAAGATTCCATATTAACTTTGCTGGAAATTACTTAGACACTTTGGGGTTGTTGGTTGTTGATGCCTTTTTGAAGTTTCCTGATGTTGCTCATTGCACATCTGCCACAGCCAACACAAGAGTCAAGGTGGTGTCAGCAATTTTTTTCTGTTGAATGCCTACCCAGTATGATGGTTCCTCAATCTTTATCACAATCATTTTAAGATTTTTGTTCCTGCTATGTCATCCACCATGTGAAGCCACCTCCATTTCATCCACAATCCAATGGTGAGGCAGAACATCTCATGCAGATTTTCAAAAAGCAAATGTGCAAATATGTCACAAAAATTCTGGCAGAAGAGGCCCTTGCATTCTTTCTCAGCTCCTTTTGGACCTGTGTTATCAGGTGAGGAATTGCAGGTCTCCCCTTAACAGATCAGGGGTGCACTAGATAAAGGAAGAAGCTACTTTAGCAGACTAATTGTCGAGTGAAATGGGAGGCATTTTAGGCTAGGTGAGACCTTGAGGTACTCTTATGAACACTCACTGCTCAATATGCAGATAGAAAAATCAGACCATGCTCAGAGTATAGACACTACTACAGTCAAAATTCTATCAGGAAATTGTTGAAGTATTCATAACAAAGTTCCCAAATTTACGACCCTCTAGAAAAGTTCTCATGCTTAAATTGTTCTTGGGATTGAGAGCGGGCTGAAACCCAAAGGAGAAAGCTCTGGGATATTTAGTGAGTCATGGAACATATATTGGAAAAACAGATTGGATGTCATAGGAGAAAGAGTGTTCATTACTGTTTACCAAAATGTTGTCTCTGTTGAGAACAAAATTAAATGTTACACTGAAGTTATCTGGTCACATATAACAGGTCTAGGTGAAACCAAGTTAATTGTTCAATTTGTTTGTGGATCACCCAATTCTGCTGTGATAGTTCTAGAGTCATTCAAAGAAAATCTACCATCATATTGCATAAATACCTAGAACATCTCACTTAGACAATTAACCGTCATCATTTAGTTCCAGTATGATGGACATAGAGAAATTATGGGCAATGTTTGAACAGATTAAACAGATATGGACAAGTATGTGCCTAGTAAGTGGATTAAGGATGCACAGGACCCACCATGGTTTAGCTACAAAATTCGAAAAATGCTGGGCAAGAAAAGGCTGTTGCATTCTCAGCTACAAAGAGACTGCACGCGTGAAGACAGCAAAGGTTAGTAGAGATTTATGCATCTGTGAAAAGATCTACACATGGAGCGTTCAACAACTACTGCCATCATACGTTAGCAAAAGATCTGGCCAAGAAAATTCTGGTTCTATGTAAAATGGTAAGCTTGTCTAATACTTCTATCCAGTCTCTTGTTGACCTGTCTGGTTGGGCTGTTGACAATAACAAAATGAAAGCTGAAGTTTTAAATTTAGCATTTAAGAATTTGTTTATGCAGGAGAAGCATGCAAACATTCTATCATTTAACCATCACACAGTGTCCCCTGTGGATGACATAGTAATAAGCATCCCTGGCATAGTGAAACAGTTGGAAGAGTAGAAAATAAATAAGTTACCAGATCTCATGTGACTAGATCATCGTGCCATTTTCATCAGGAAGTGCTTGTCAGCATGTGTGTTATCAGTACTTGGTAGACATTGAAAGGGGCCTCATGGGCCAAATCATGAAGTTTCCCGGATTTGAGGGGCATTCAAATGTGACGGACATTGGACTGCAAGGGAATAAGAGGGTAGGCATACTCATCATCAAGGTTCTGGTTCACCAACACAAGGTAGGATCCCTGTATTGTGCACTAAGCATGTCACAACTCTTCATATCTGCACCTGCCATCTGACAACTAGTAATGGTCTCCCAACAGCATTCTGTGTCATCCCACACAATTTATCAGAGACTGGCAGCAGCCATACTATGGAACTATGGCCCTATGAGTACGCTGCTGTTAATACACCTGTGTTTTGTCCTGCTGTGACCACAAAACGTAGATTGCTGATGAATGATGTTACATTTTGTTCAGTGATGAATCATGGTGCTGCACTATCCTGTATGACCATCTTTAGTGAGAAAGGGAGCAACCTGGGGAGAGGCCCCCATCTTCCACTGTTTTGGAAAGGCACAGTGGTGTTACATCGGGAGTGATCATGTGGGGAGCCATCAATTAAGACCTCAGAACATGGCTGACAGCGCCTGGAGGAATGTATGGACATTCTGCACTCTTACATCTTATCTCTCATGTGACAGAATTATGGTGCCATTTTTCAACCAGACAATACTTATTAGCACATGGTACATGTCTCTATAATTGGTCTGCCTGATATTGAGTACTCACATGGACAGCAAGATCCACAGATATGTCTGTGATAGAGTGTATGTGGTAACAACTTGGGCATTGACTTCATCCTTTGCCAGTATCCAGGTCATCAAGGACCAGTTACAATAGTTGTATGGCACCTTGACTCAGGAGAAGTGCAGGCCAGAGGCTGCATTGTGATACTCATAAGTGGACTCATCCTACAAACTTCTTTGTGAATTTCTCTCAATACTGTAATAACAGAAATCAAATCATGCACTCTCTTGATGTGTGAAGTTTCATTTTCTTTCTTGCTATCCTTGTGGGTACTTCAGTTTTTTGCCAGGCAGTTTATTCTTTCTACTCCAGTGGTAAGGACATGGACATAAACTCTTAAAGTTTTAGATCATTGTATAATTAATATTAGTACTGTGATATGATTATATTTTATAATTTCTAATAATTTGGTTGTATTTTGCTTATTTAAAATACGCATCTTCGATTTCTCTTCACATTCCCTACATTTTAGTGCTACATAATACAAAAAATATGGCTAATGTAATGTAATGTCAAATTCTCAAAAATTTCCTGCAAATTTTGAATCAAAAGTATCTCTTCTGCATGCAAAAGAAAGTAAATAATAATTAGTGGTGACTGCTAATAAATCACAGTAAAAAAAAAATACAAACATATTATTTAACACTTATAATTTTGTTTCATTTGCAAGCATTTCTAAAAGAACTGTATAATATAGTAATACATTAATAGATAACTATTTTTTCATACAAAGAGATTATGAAAGTTGCTAATATTCAACCAGTGATGAAAGCTGTCCTAGACCTTGATTGTCAATTATCCACAAAGAGAATATCATTATCCTATGAAAAGACAGTTATTAATTATAAAAATTGATTTTTAAATAAATGAGAATTTCATTTTTTGGCATAGATAAGAACAATATGGGAGAACTTGTATATAAAGAAAAAAAATTATTAGGTTTTTTTTATTTTTTGAATAAAATGGAAATTTCTTTCTTTGGTACAGACATATTTTTGTAAGGTGTACAGCAAATCTAAAATCTTGATTTACATCAAGGAGGGCGGCCGGAGTGGCTGAGCGGTTCTAGACTCTACAGTCTCGAGCCGCGTGACCGCTATGGTCCCAGGTTCAAATCCTGCCTCAGGCATGGATGTTTGTGTTGTCCTTAGGTTAGTTACGTTTAAGTAGTTCTAAGTTCTCGGGGACCGATGACCACAGCAGTTAAGTCCCATAGTGCTCAGAGCCATTTGAACCATTTTACATCAAGGAATTTTTAAAAAAATATGCTCTTTGGTCCAGAAACCCCTTAAATATACTACTACCCTACTCTCATGTTACAATTACACTCCTGCCTAGAAATCATCCTCTGCACACAAAAGTAGGAAAAGGAAACAAAACAGTTCATCCACTCACCCCACTGGAATTATCACTGCTGACCACAGTGGCTGCTATGTGATGCTGGATCTGGCTGATGATGTCTGTCTCAGAGTTGTTTCTGATGCTAAAATGTACAAGTCACAGATGGATGGCATTTAATGTGGCAGGGTTGATTCTAGGTTGTGGGTTGACATCAGGATGCTGACTGGTAGTATCTGAAGCATTAACAGTTACACATTTTACTAGAGAAGAAGCTACAGCACTCATAGCAAGTTTCTGTATTGATTCGCATCCCTTGTCATGTGTGACATGCAGTCTAGCAAGTGGTTTTGATGCAACAGCTGCTGCGGGATGCCTGTGGCAGCTTGTGCACTATCTTGGGCTGACCTTAGAAGTCAGACAAGGTGTGCCTGCGGATATGGAAATCAACTGTGGTTCTTGTAGGAGAAGACAGCTCCCCGCACTTGCAAGCGGAGGCATACAGCAACAATACAGGGTGTTGGGCAACTGCTCTGCCCTTTTCAAAAACAGCTGCCCTTTGAGTCAGAAGTCCATCTACAGCTGAAGTCAGTCCAAGGTGGTCCACCAGTAGGAAGGTGCCATGTTCCTCAAAGTGGGCCCAAAACCAGGAGATGGATGATCAGGGGTGGAGTCCAAGACTCGTGGCAGGAGCTTGCAAAAACATCACCCTCACCTAACATGGACCTCCTCTGTCACAGTAGGTGCTGCCAGACTGTAAATACCTCTACTGAAAATGATGGGTATTTATACAGTTTCTGTGACCACTTGTGCTGAGGCACTGCTTCTAACAGCATACACCAAAACAAGATAGCAACCAGAAGTTGTGGCAACTGCCATGCTTGGCCCACCCTTGTGCTGCTTTGTCAGTACTGCAAGCACTTGTCCCTGGCCCACAATGTTGAAACTGACAGGTGGTATTGCTAAATCTGATGCAATGGTGATTTGGTCCACTTCTCACCCACTGGTATCTGCAGCACACTTGTGTCCATTTTGGCCGTGCTGCTGTTTCACTTAGTAGTGTCAAAATATAGTTTTGATGCTACAGTGTCATTAACATTATGTTAGTCTGACTTTATTCCAATGTTTGATGAGGAATCAAATCCAAATAATTGATTACCAGTGACTTTAATGTAAAATTCACATGAGATTGATTGTTTATCAACTAATACGTTTTGTGCCTATACGTCACGCATACCTATTATATGTTACACAAATAAGTACTATATTACAAAGTTTAGTGGCAGAATAACACATTAATTTACATGCTTCAGACATGAACCATTCATTTTGAGAGCTAAATATAGACTGCCTACACGATATTATCATATAATTGTGGAACAGAAATTGCAAATTCCATGATGCTTACAAAATGAATTACAGCATCTGAATGACTTATAATATAAGGTTTACTTTTTGGTAGCTAAACAGAAACTGAGTGACTCTTGTTCGGGACTCTTTGTTCACCCTATTTACAGATATACATAATGTCAGAAAATATATTTTGTTGAAATTACATGTCGGATGGTAGTATAAAAATCATGAAAATTAAAAGGAACAGAGACAGAATAAACAGTGATGTAAATTTGTTAACTAGACGGATATGGACAGATATGTACCCAATAGAGCAGTTATTAGTGAAAGGGACTGTCCATGGTATACAGCCACTGTAAAGGCACTTCTAAATAAACAGTTACTACTGTGCAAGAGCCTTGAAACAAAGCATGGGGCTATAGTCAGAGAGATGCTGAACGAAATGCCTTCGGCTGTCTAGAGAGCGACAGGGGAAGCCTTTAAGACTGCCTTGGTGAGATATTGCCAGATGATCTTTTACAAAACCCAAAGAAATTCAGACCATATGTTATCAACACCAAAGTTAGTGTGCAGTCACAGATGCGACAGGAATTGAAACTGAGCACAGCAAAGCAAAAGTAAAATCCTGAACTCCATTTGCTTATGCTTTTTGCAAAAAAATCCCAGTGGAATTGCCCCATTTTAATCCTTGTACTACTGAAAAGATGAGTAAATAAGTGTATTAGTGGTGTTGAGAAACAGCTAAAATTGTTAACATTTAATGAGGCTCCAGGCCTTAATGGAATCCCTAACAGGTTCTATACTCAATTTGTGGATGAGTTAGCTCCACCTTTAACTATAATACGTAATGAGATATCTCAAACACAATTACCTTTTCCACACCAGATAACATGGATTCCAAAATCACTGACATGCAAAACAAACTTGCACTTTTTTCGTGAGATGCACTGAAAGCTTTAGGTCAAAGCAGTCAGGCAGATGCAGTAGTTGTTGATTTCTGAAAAGCATGTGACTCAGCACCACAGATGGAGAGTCATCAACAGATGCAAAAGTAACTCTGGGTATGACCCATGGAATTGTGTTGGGACCCTGGCTGTTCATGCTGTATATTAATTGACCTTGTGGACAACATGACTTTTTGCAGATAATTCAGTTATCCATATTGAAGTACTGTCTGAAGAAGCTCCAATATTCAGTTAGGTCTTTATAAGATTTCAAAGTGGTGCAAAGACTGATAACTTGCTTTAAGTGTTCAGAAACATAAATTATGCCTTTCGCAAAATTATAAAATCATAGTTTTCTATGATCGTAATATCAATGCGTCACAGCTGAAATCAGTAAACACATTAAATACCTGGGTATAACACTTTGTAGGGTTATAAAATGGAACGATCACATAGTTTCAGTCATGGGTAAAGCAGATAGTGGTTTTTGGTTTGTTGGTTGAATGCTGGAGAACTGCAATCAGTCTACAAAGAAGATTACTTACAAATCACTCATGTGACACATACTAGAATACACTGAGGTGACAAGAGTCATAGGATAGCATTGTGCACATATACAGATGGCAGTATTATCATGTACACAAAGTGTTTCATGTGAAAAGATTAAGGAAATGATTGCAGCCGAACGAAGGGAATTAACTGACTTTGAACACTAAATGGTAGTTGGAGTGAGACACATGGGACATTCCATTTCAGAAATCAGTAGGGAATCAATAATGTCAAAAGTGTGCCAAGAATACTGCATTTCAGACATTACCTCTCACCCTGAACAACGCAGTGGACAACAGCCTTCACTTAATGACAGAGAGCTACAAAGTTTGAGTATGATTATCAGTGGGCAAAATTTTCCATTAATGGGCTATGTCAACAGATGAAGGATGCAAGTGCTACAATGGTTCATGATTGATTTGAAGAACATTCTAGACAATCTGAATGAATAATTTGGCCATACAGATCACCTGACATGATCCTATTGAACATTTATGGGAAAATATTGAGATGTCATTTCACGTACAAGATCTTATATATTTCACAATTGTGGGCAGAGAGGGGCAGCATGGGTAAATATTTCTGTAGGGCACATGCAACCTCAACCTGTTGCATTATACCAGGCAAAAGGTGGTCCTACATGATTTTAGGAGATAGCCTATGGCTTTTGCTACTGCAGTGTACAGCTCAAGTGTGTGGGACCTCTGCCAAATAGGACTAACAGGGAATATTGACCACGCACAGAGATATAAATAGAAAATGGCAAATACAATAGGTGCTACTGTATGAGGTTGATTTTAGGATACACAGGGATTCCCAATTCCCATCAAAAGTTTGAGAAAGTGAAATTTTATGATTTGAATAATTAACAGACTACAAGTTACTTTAATGAAAGTAAGCATTTTTGGAATCAGAAAAATTTGGGCTACAGAATTATGGTACTGAATTTTGGAAGTAATCACAATTTATGACCAGAAATTTCTAAAGTGCAAAAATTTTGAACACAAATAACTTTTAAGATATGAAGTTTTTGGAAAAAGTGAATGTTGAGTAGAAAAGGAAGAAGAGTTTCAAATAAGTTTTATTAATGTAGGAAAACAACTAGTTGCTCATAGAAAATTTCACCATCACCTGATTTGCATATAGTAAACAATGACTATTTCCTTAAAGAGAATGATTGCACAAGAACCCAAAGCAGGCTATTATTATCTCCAGTAGCCAGAAAAATAAATTTTAATGAACTTTTTTTATTTATTGTGTGGTATACATTGAGAGATTTGGAATAATTTTTATGTTATACATATATCGAGATTACTTATCTACTAGATATCAACTCTTTGACACAGGTCTCTACAATAATATAACACAAATAAGACTATCTTTAAAGAAATATCAAGGTGTTTTACTTATCACACTACTCATCACTCTCAGGAAAACTTCCAAAGGGTAGAGGTACATGTTGACAGTGCATGGGCAACTGTCTGTTCTTCAGCACCACAGTCACCAGATAGCAATGATGATTTGTTCCACTTGTGGTGAATGTCTGCACAACTTCAATGGCTTGTTCAAATGTGGTTCAGACTATTCCAGATTGCCCAAGGCTGGTGAAATACGGGGAGTTTCTCCTAGATGCTGGGTAGTGTCAACATTGTGGAGGACAGTTTTGTTGTTGGTCTTAATCTTTTTTGCTTCACAAAAAATACACCATTCAATATCTGATGGTTGGGGTTATCAACAATCCTTGGGTATTCACCTAGCAGCACAGTCTGCAATCTGATATTAGGAGGTAGAATGTGACTCTAGATAGATAACCAGTATGTGAGAGTAGATCATATTGACCCACAAACAATGTGCATGTTTTCATTAAGTTGTAAATACATATGTTTCACATATGGGCTATTAAGCCATACAGAAGCAAAGTACTCTGTTGCTGAGTATACCAGTCCAAGTGTCAATACCTGAAGAATGTTATATCTGCCCTTAAGCCTAGCAGATTTTCACGTCAAGTGTTCTTTAAAAAAATAGAGCCCTGTCAAATGTTATTCAAAGGTATTGGGATGCATATTATGATGAGGTTTGTATCCCTCAAAATGGACAGCAGGGGCCCTGTGCACCAATGTATTGGACAGGTGAAAACTTGAACTTCTGTTTTGTTGGAGTTAGGTTGTAACCTCTATTTATGGAAGTACTGGCTTAAGGTGTCTAGACTGAGTTAGGTGGCACTGTGGTTAGTTTTAATGAACTTTTTTATTTATTGTGTGGTATACATTGAGAGTTTTGGAATAAATTTTATGTTATACATATACAAAGATTACTTATCTACCTTCTGTACATAAATGATCTAAGCTTAAATATTGATGCACACAAAACAATCATATTTGCAGATGACACCACAATTCTACTAAAAGGAGACGACGATGAACAGTTACAGCAGACAGTAAACACGGTCATGAAACAACTTAGCAGCTGGGCACAGAGTAATCAGCTTGTAATAAACAGTAAGAAAACTGTTACTCTAAAATTCCACAATGTTCCTAACATGGACATGTTTATCCCATCAGTCTCTATCAATGACGAACCAGTTGGTAACTGTACTGAAACCAAATTCTTAGGACTTTGGCTGCAGAGTAACATCAGATGGAATAAGCATATTGAATATCTCAATGCAGAACTGAGCAAAACACATTACCTTCTTTGTTCATTAAAATCATCCTGTAGTGAGAAAACAGTATTGAATGCATATCATGTGTACTTTCATTCTTGTCTTAGATATGGGGTCACCTTCTGGGAAAACTCTAAAACAGCTAATAGCACTTTTAAACTACAAAAAAGGGCCATTAGAATCTTGTTTGGGTGCAAGCCTAGAGACTCTTGTAAACCCCTGTTTAAGAAATCTGGTATTCCTCCATTACCATGTGTATACATTATGGAAACCCTTTTGTTCTTTAAATTAAATGTAATAGGCAAGGACCGGAGACTGCAAAAAAACTGTGATATACATGAGCACTTTACCAGGCAAAACAGAAACTTACATATGACTCAAATCAGCACAGCACTGTGACAAAAAGGTACTTTTCACATGGGAGTTAAGCTTTATAACAAACTTCCTGAAAACATAAAAGCTCTCACTAAGGTCAATACATTCGTAAAATCTCTAAAGTCATATTTACAGCATCACTGCTTTTACTCCATCGAAGAATATTTATATTTATGAAATGTGTTATATAAATACTTACGTGTAAAGTGTATTATTTTAAGCTTAAATATGTATGCCTTGAAATGACTTTCAGCCTGTATATTTATAACTTGACTTGTCCAATGTCTTATGCATAAGCTGCTATGTAGACAACAGGACCAATAAAATACAGCCTACAATCTACAATCTAGATATCAACTCTTCGACACAGGTCTCTACAATAATATCACAGAAATAAAAATAGCTATAAAGAAATATCAAGGTGTTTTACTTATCACACCATTCGTCACTCTCAGGAAATCTTCAAAAGGATAGTGGTACATGTTGACAGTGCCCATGCACTGTCAAAGCAGCAAATGCCTCCAGACCATATCATGTATGGTATGTAAATGAAAGCAAAGGATGTTTCCTGCTCCATTTTGTTTCCTGCTTTGATAAATTTTTTAACATTAAAACATGAACAGTGTGACACTGTCCTGCCTGGACTCTATCTAGTGACTTGCCAGGTTTGAGTATTCAATTTCATAAAAATTTAGACTCTCCAAGACAAATTTCTAAATATTAATTAAGGGCAGTGTGACTAAAGAATTCACTGTTTTCAGCAACTATTATATGTTTACTACTAATCAAAATACACCAGAAAAGGAAAAATATAATACTGATCCTGGGACTAGAAAAATAAGAAGTAGAATAGACCCACCTTGCTCTGTTATACAATCAGTCATGTGCATCTACACTAATAAAGATTTTACTGGCATCCCATACACACATGTAGCTATTTTACCTAAGAAAGATTTGCTTGTTTTGATACTGCAATGAAATACTTAAGAGCAACAAAATTTAATCGGATAATAGATTCAGTAAAACATACAAAAAATTATATATTACTATTATTTATAAACCTTTTACTAAAATTTTTGCAATGTTTACTTTATAATAATTAACATGATGCAATTG
This sequence comes from Schistocerca americana, assembly GCF_021461395.2. Taxonomy (NCBI): domain Eukaryota; kingdom Metazoa; phylum Arthropoda; class Insecta; order Orthoptera; family Acrididae; genus Schistocerca; species Schistocerca americana. The sequence goes on along the minus strand of NC_060130.1, from coordinate 938,769,059 downwards.
ACCACATTACAATAGCAAATTTTAAATGGTGTATATTTCTTACAAATTCATTTTATTGATCAGTGGGTACAATCAATTTAATTTAATCCATCTTTTTGAACAGGGCTTTGCTGCAAATCGTCTTAACTGCTTTAAGTTCTTTATTTTGATTTTAGTGGTGAGAATGTTTGTTCCTGCTGACTATTTCAAGTGATTAATATTGAGTAATATTCCGTCACAGCCTGAAACAGTTCAGTAATTATTATATGTTGACTACGTATTCAAGCCTCATGAAGATGACTGCCTAAGCAATTGCATATACTAACAATAGTTCCACAATACATTTACCTCATTATCAAATCTGTCCATAACAATCACTGAGAAACTGAAAAACAATTCTAAATAAAAATCACAAAAGGAATGAAAATAAGATATACGAGAAGGAGGAAGTTACACAGACATAAAGTATTTTATGAGCTGAGTGCTGACAGATAGGAAGAACAAGTAAATTAAGTATTGCACTTCATCCATTTTATATTTATATGACTGTTGTAGACAAAATGTAGGAATTTTTATGTACCAGTCCTTTATAGAAGCATTAAATATACATATCATTTACACGCCACTGCTTCGGCATTTTATGTGTACAACAATTAGTTGAGGACCCCCAGTTATGTGTCATGTCTCTGATGTTAACGAAAAATGTAACATCATTTTGCGTCAGTGTTTGATTTTGATGTAGACATTATATATATATATATATATATATATATATATATATATATATATCCTTTACCTCATGAAAGATGATGATGAAGACTGATAATTAAGTAAGGTATGAAACCTGTGAAAATTTTTAGACTGACAGTGGTGGTTGTAAATTTAAGTACAGTGGATTATTACTACACACGCAAGTGATTGTGTGCTGAGAATAATCTTCTTCTGTGTGAATACTGAAAACCAAAGCATGTACTGTGTGTCATATATATATATATATATATATATATATATATATATATATATATATATATATATATATATATATATATATATATATATATAAAAGAAATAACTCTCGATTCACTTAGGGATATAGTCAGACTGGAAACTAGGACTAAGTTACTTAGTACCTGCTCTAATCAGCAGCTCAGAACAGAAGAGGCAGATGTTATTCAACCATGTCTCCAAGAATCCTCTATCTTACAAGTCAGTTGATCCTGCAGCAAGGTTTGATCAGCAAAGTGGCTTTGCTTACAACAGTTTGGCCTATTGCAGAATGAAATGGTTGATTGCTGTCATGTCTGCAGAAAGGTGACAGACAGAAAGGATGGCCTGTTTGAAAAATTTAAATAATAAAAATTTCTCATGTTTAGGGGTATGTAACAAAAATGTAAATTGAAGACATATTATGTTTAAAGCATCGACATATGCTTTGTGTGGAATGACAGAAAGTATAAGTAACAGTTAAATTCCATTAACCCTTTTGAGACATGAGTCCCGTATACGTGACCAATTGTCGCGTCACACACTCAGCGCTGTATCTAGGGACTGGCCTAGTGTATTGACACATGACGGGGCGCATTCTGTTTGGAAAAATGTAAACTATATGCGGAGTGTGGGTGACTGGCACGTGTTCAACCCCTCTCCCTCCAGTCTTTACCTCACTGCTCTGCTAATTGGTCGCACTGTTGCTAGGGAGTTCACGTGACACCTGCAGTCATGTTTATGTTTGCACTTCAGTTATTTATTGTCTTCCAAATGAAGTGGTGATTTTCGTGTTAGTGGCTACATATCTAATAAGGACATTGAGAGTTTGCTGAATGACAGTAATGAAGAGTGGAATGTAGATGAAGATGATGGCGAGAGTGAGTGGTCAGGAAGTAGTGATAATGACAAAGAAGATGATGAAGAGGAAAATGAAGAGCAAGATGAAGAGAGAAGTGAAGAAGACAATGAAGAATAAAATGAAGAAAACATTGAAGAAAATGAAGAGGATGGTGGTGATTTCAACGACGGCAGTGGCGCGAATAGTGGTGCTCCTCAGGGCGGTGGTGTATGGACAGATATTACAGGAAAAGGGGGGCTTCCTAATGACATCAATTTTGTGCCACAAAGGGAAAACATTTATGAAGCAGTGACAAATTGTAGGAGTTTCATGGCCGAGACAAATCAATACAGCCGCCATAAGATTGAAAAAATGAGCCCCCTGAAATCCCATTCACAGTGGAAAGGTTGCCCTGATGTGAGTTTGATGGAAATAAAAGCTTTTTTGGCTACCTTTCTCAACATGGCGATGAATGAAGAAAGTGAAGAAAGTGATGAAAGAAGAAAGTGACTTTTCTACTGATTGGACAACAAAGCAGGACTTTTCTCCAGAAGTATTTCGCTGTGACTGATTTTTGCAATTTTCCCGGGCCTTTCACATTTGTCCTCCGGCTCCTTGGGGCTTATCAAAATTAGCTACTTGAACCCAAAAAGTGAAGAATGTTGCCAATTTCATTGACAGCAAGAGTGAATAGCACTTTTAACCAGGAGAAAAAATTACAGTGGATGAGTCTACTGTCGGTTTCAAGGGTAGAATTGCGTTCAAATGCTATAATCCTTAGAAACTGAAAAAGTGGGGCCTACGAGTCTACATCCTGGCCAGTTCCGAAACAGGATACATTTCGACATATGAGCCCTACTATGGCTCTCCTACAATGGAGTCCTTGGTGAGCCCTGAACTTCCCTTTATGTCCCGAATCATCCTTCATTTGTCTGTTCGACTACAGCAAGATTGCCCAGCTCAGGGGAGGCCCATGTACACTGACAGGTATTCTACAAGCTTACGGTTGGCAGAGGAATTGAAGAAAGAAAAAACTCATCTAACCGGGACAATAATGGCAAACCGGAAAGGTTTACCAGTCGAGGTAATTAGCTTATTTCACGAAATATTTTGCAAAATAGGACTGTACAAAATTTACCATATATTTTTTTACTTGCCAGTAAAGGGAAAAAAGCTGTCAAAAGTCGAAAAGGGTGATGTGAAGGCGTTCTAGAATGCAGTGACAGTTATTCTAGCGTGGAAAGACAAAAGGCTGGTTATCATGGAATCTACTCATCACAAAGATGCTATGCAAGAAATCACCCAGAAAAAGGGGGGAGGCAGTGAAGAGGTGATCCAGAAGGCATCAATGATTTGTGACTACACAGCAAGTATGGGAGTCATAGACAGGGGCCGATCACTACTGTGAATCATACCATTTTGCCAGAAAATCCCTCAAATGGTGGAGGAAAATTTTCTTCTGGTTATTCGAGGTACGATATTCACTTTTCTAATAGGCCTTGGCCTACTTACTAAATTTTTATTTTGACAAAAGGGTAATTGTTCTGGCTAATTTCAGGTGGGGATCATCAACGCTTACTTGCTGTATGTCTTCATAGCAAAGAAAAGAGGAGAGACACAAAAGAGTCATTTCCAGTTTTGGAGGAGTCTCATAAAGGAGCTTGTGGGTGATGTCAGGGCTCAACCAATCCCATTGAGGAAGAGGCCACGCTCTGAGCATGGTGACCTACACAGGATGGACGGCCTGTACGATGCTATCACAAGAATTTATACTGGAAAACAGGGTGACTGTGTCGTTTTGCAGTGATCACTCCAAGCCAGGAGGGCGAAAACAGTCCCCCTATTTTCACGAAACTTGTCCGTCCAACCCTACTCTTTATGTGCCTGAATGCTTCAACAGGTATCACAAAGTAGCAAAGTACCAAATGGACTTAGTAAAATATGGTTGCCTATTGAAAAATCGATATGCCAAAGTTGTAAAGTTTGTTTTAAGCAAATTTTGTGAAATTTTGTAGTTTATTGACATAAATCAAATTTTTTATCCCTCAAAATGGACTTTTTATTTTCTTCCCATGGATGTCCCATAAGAGATAAAATTGTATTTTATATGTCGTTTTAAAGCTAAAACCTTAAAGAATAAGATACAAATAATTTTAATATGTCTAATTCAATGCATCACCTCTCAACTAAAAAAAAAAGAAAGTTAAAAAGAATCAAATTTTTAATTTTTTTCTATTTTAACACCACCACCAGGTCAAAAAGTGTGTGATATGGAATAATGAAAATAGTATGCTATTAAAGAGCCTGTTTTAAGCTTTATTTGAAAAAAAAAAAACAATTACACCGATAAGGCAAAAACAGTAGATTTTATAAGAGGCGAAAGAAACCTAAGGGTTATGGAACCCGAACAGCACTGCCGAATTGCTCTGCTTTGGGGAAACTCACTCTGTCCTGAAAGGGTTAATATTCTTGTTGTTTCAAGAATTATAGGCATAGTTTCTCCCTTACATTCAAATTTTTTGTTTTGTCCTTTCAGTACATGTATGACTCTAGTAGTCTTTCTTTAATAACATCAATATTAATTGTTCATAAAAATATAGCTCTTTATTTATTTTTATTTTTTTTTTACATATTTAGGTGGCCTGGGAGGAGAGAAAGCACGGTGGTCAGCAGCCGCAGAAGCTCTGCAAAGGGACTACAATTCACTGGCAGGAGATTTACTTATGGCTTGTGGGGTAATAGCTTATTTGTCTCCATTCACAGCTTCATTCAGGTGAGAGCTTCTGCTTTTGGTTTTGATTCTATTTGTAATAATTATACTAATTTATTTCTTTATGTATGATATTGCTTTTTGGAACAGTGATCTGAAGTCCATATTAAGGTGTAGTTCCCCCTATAACAGGATGGGTTGGTCAGTAGGATCATATCTAGTAAAGCAGTGAGGAGTTCAAACTAACATTCAGCTTAAAGAAAGCTTTATCTTCATGGCTATTGGCATCTTAAGAAACTACAGACCACTATCGCCAACCACTACTTTTGTAAATCACATGAAACAACAATAAACAATACAATTGTAAGTTACACAAATAAATTCAAAATACAAGAAATGTATTCATGGTTCCATACATTGACAACCATCAGCTGTATAATGGAATGAGAACCGTGAAAATTTGTACCAGTCTTGGACTTAAATCCAGATTTCCTGTATACTGTGAATGCTTGCCTTAGCATTAGGCTCTCTGAGCATGATCCATAGCCAAATCAAAACTTCCATATGTTGTCAAACATTTGTCTATAACCTGTACTTGTACATCCATTATGTATATGCCTTACAGGGAAGACATTTTACTTGAAAGTCACCTGCCCAGTATTGGAGGATACAACTATTATTGCAGTGCCTGTGTCATTCTAAATTACAATGCAATGTTTCTTCAGACAACCATAATAAAATACATGAAATGTATTTGCAGTTGCCAATATGGATAACCATCAGCTGTATAATGGAATGACAATGCAGCCACTGCAGCACAGTATTGCGTTTATCCTTTAACACCTGGCAAGTGACTTTCAAGTAAAATGTCTCCCCCATACAGGAATATACATAATGAATGCATAAGTACAGGTTGTAGACACATGGTAGAAGATATACAGAAGTTTTTCCTGGCCATTGGTTGTGCTCAGAAGCCTAATGGTAAAGTGGCTGCTAGCAGCAAGCTGGTAATCCTGGTCTGGTGCAAATTTTCATTGTCATCTTTTCATTATAAGGCTGAAGGTTGTCCACATTCACAACTATGACTACATTTCATGTATTTCATAAAGACTGTAGTCAATGCGGTACAATTTGTCAGACATGCATTCTTGTCCAAAGGAACATTGCATTGTAATTTGTATCAACGCAGACACTGCAATGTTGTATTATATTCAACATGTTATACTCACTAAACATGGTTTCAGAGAAGGAAAGTAAAAAAGTGATAACAGTAAATGTGGTTGAACATGTTTCGAACTACCCTGACATGCAGCAGAAGACTTGTGAAATTTTATGGTCCTTTCTAAAGCATTTGACAGTGTGATTAATCCCAAGTTATAGAAGAAGTAGCGAGTGTGTGTAATTCAACAGAAACTCTTGAAAATATTAAAATAAATATAGATGAATAGGAAACAATACACTGAAATCAAATATATTAACAGAGTAATTACAACCACTTACAGACTTGCACTGTGAGTTGTTAAAAATTGTGTACTATGAAGCTCCATAGTCAGTTCAATTCTATATAATACAAAAATTTTTAATTGTGTGTAGGTTGAAAATAATATACAATGTTAAATCTGATAACTAGTTTCAGTTGATCATAAAACTATCCTCAGCTCTGAAAGAGAAAGCAGAAAAAGAAAGTTCCTTTAGGCAAACCGACTTAAACAGTCTTCTAGGACACACATATACGTGATAAAGTAACATACAAAAAGTAATGACACGCCAGCAATGGTAAAGACATAGTCTCAAAGTATACAGTAAGTTTACAGTGCATCATCCACATATCTTGGTTCTAAATAAGACAAGAAAAGCCACTATCAGAAGAATGTGAGTCATAATCAGTTTCACAGCATAACAAAAATAGGGAAGTAATAACTGTGAAACTCATACCTTTCTCATATACACTGATGAGCCGAAACATTATGACCACCTGCTAAATAACCTGATTGTCCATCTTTAGAAAAAAATACATGCCTGATTCTGCATATCTGGGATCCATCAGTCTGCTGGTAGGTTTGTGGAGGTATGTGACATTATACATGGAAGTGTCAAAGAAAATGGTATAGACATGCATATTCAAATACAGAGATATTTAAGCAGGCAGAAAATGGCACTGTGGTTGGCAATGACTATATAAGATAACAAGCGTCTAGCACAGTTGTTACATTGGTTACTGCTGCTACAGTGGCAGGTTATCAAGATTTAAGCGAGTTTGAATGTGGTGTTATATTCGATGCATGAGCAATGGGAAACAGTGTCTCTGAGGTAGTGATGAAGTGGGGATTTTCCTGTAAGACCATTTCACGAATGTACTGTGAATATCAGAAATCAAATCTCTGACATCAATCTATATGGCTTTTGGATCCAAAGGCTCACTCATGTACCTTGGTGACAGCACAACGCGAAGGTTTATGCCTCACCTGGGCTTGTCAACACCGACATTGAAATGTTGACTGAAATGTTTTCTGCAAAGTGTTGGCAGGCATCCTCAACTTGAAAATAGAACCTGTATCTTTTGTGAATGACACCTATGACTGTTTGCATGTCCAAATATCACTACAAAATTTCTGATTATTGGTTAACTTTAAGTTGAAAGTTTGAATAACTTAACTGGAATGGTAATGGAAATAAGACGTTGCTGTGAGACCAAGTTAAGAATTTTGTATAACAACAACATTTTATTTAATAAAATCATGAAAATAACTCCTCAATCACACATTTTACTTAATAGTATGGTTATATGGAATGTTGGCCCATCATCAGTGATACCAAAAAAAAGAAAAATAGAAATTTTATGCAACCTGACTATGTCTTCTAACTGTGATGACTCTAGGAGCCATCACACAGAGCGTCTATACTCACCAGAGTTTCAGCAGAGAATGCCTAACTGTCTCCCCTCCTCCGGGGTCACACATTCAGAGAGTCTGCACAGCGGCTATTTGCCGACCTAAAGGGGCCTGCTGATGAGCTGGGAACTTATGTCTCTCTGGTCCAGTGCAGTCCCACTCTACTTAATACAATGGTTGGTTAAACTGCATCTCCACATTCGCAGAACCCACAGCATACAATCCTTGCATACATCAGCAGACGATTCGTGTTCACATTTGCAGACTATACTAAGAGTGATAATGTAACATAATTCCAGATACAAATTCCCAGAGTGTCGGACGGGCACCCAGGTGTGTTTTAAGCATGTGGCTCTTGTATCAAGCCATGTAGCAGCTCACATGGAGCCGTTACATAGCCTTCCCCTTCTGAGAAAAAAATGGCAAGAGGTGCATCATGTAAATATATGATTGACCACTAACTTTAACTACACAAAATCCTAATCATCTAATATATCGAACATAATATATGGAAGTTATTAACTATTAACATATTATCCTCCTTCAGTGAATATCAACAAAACCCTATTGCAGTAACATATAGGCTCATGTCCTTCTCAAACATCATTGTGCAAAACATACATGATTTGACTTAGCATTTAAGGTGAACACAAGTCATTTCATCTATTGCCTAGACCAAGCATTCCATTCTAAATGTTATGTAAGTGAGTGCAATTTTGAAATTGTTACCAAAGGCATGATAATTTTCTACATTTTAAACATTTGAAATCTCAAGAATCTTTCACATGCTCATGCACAAATATATACTTCTCATAAAACATGTATACAAATCGATAATCAACTTATGGGCACTAAAACTATTAATATCTGTTTGTAAGTGTGTCCTCACTTGAAATAATCTACAATATAGAGGAAAACATAAAATCTTTAAATTTGAGAAATTTAACCTAATTACATGAGAAACTTAACAATGTTCACTTAATACAACATTCCCCAACTTATTTTGGCACTTCATAAATATTCTCCCTTTTTTTTTTTAAATCGGTAAACAAATATGGTTGAAATTTCTGAGATTAACATATAAAGTTGTTAAAATTCTTTTAAGGTTCATTACTGAACTTCGGATTAATGGGATATAGTCCTTTCTCTAACATTGGTCTGTATTTCCTTTAGTTAGAAAACTAAAGATCAGTTTGAAAATAGATTCTCCTTTTCGCTACAACAATCACAGATTTTAAGAAATCAGTCTCTGTCATTAACATATGTACATTTTTGAAGAATTACATAAAGATAATATGCGTAAAAAATCAGGTCCGCTGTGAAAAAACACACGCTCTTCCTTTGTTAAATATGTGGCACTTTCGAGCACTCTTATACACTTCACTATTGGGCTTGGGGCATTCGGAGGACATCCATGTTGGGCTACTTGATGGGCGGGGGGAGGAAACTTGTTGTGCAGATGTTAGGGACTGTAGGCTGTCCATCTGTCATGCAGATCAATTCCTTTCCTCTGGCCTCTCCCTCACGATTTGGCAGCAGCCCAACAGGACCTGTGGTGCCCCATGTTTACAGCCACAACAGGACATGGCTGCATGCATTTCTGTGTTAGTTGAGCGTCGACCTCCAGCGCAGGATGAACTCATCCCAGCTGTCATTGCCTCTTGCCACATCACGAATGGCCGGACTCATGTAGCTGGCATGTTATAGTAGTGTGGCCTTATCAGCAAGTTTTGTGCTGACAGCCACTACTCATGACGTCACCCCGTTGGTAGCGTCATTCCCCTTTCTTCCTTCTGCAGTCCCGCCATGCTCGACTCTGGTGGTGGGTCTGACATGTCTCTTGATTTAGTACTGCAGACATCGTGGGTGTGGTGGTGTTGCTGACATGCTGCCAAGGGGGCCACGCCCCTTGCGTGCACTCGTCCCTCTTCTCACATCCATCCTGCCACATCGCAACACCTGACCTCGGGTGGGCAAGCTCGCCTCTTGCGGTCACTGCAGTCTTCAGTTTTGTATTTGGCAATGGCTACCAATCTGGCATTGCGTCGCTTTATGAGTCGTCTATACAGACTCCCCATAACCAATTGATATTTCTGCGTGACTCCCTCAGTGTAGGTGGGCGTGTCACCTGTCAGTGTGGGCGCTCGGCTCGCTCGTGCTGCTGCTCAACTACCTGGAATGTCTGCTGCTTCTGCCGGGTGGTGGGGAGGGCCCATGTTGTCATCTCCACCGGCTGCAGGCAGCGTCTGTCAGTTGGGGAATTCCAGATGCTTCACGCTAGTCCCATCGTCAACTGCTAACCTCCTTCACCTGCAGCCTCCACTTTTCCCAGCTGCAAGCTGTTTCTTGACAGGAATCTGTGCTCAGGGGAACAATGTTCTCAATACATCCTTCGTAATAATTTCCTAACATTTATGTCTTCTGAATGATTCTTCATATTATGCCTTATGGACGTTAACTTTCAAATTAAATTTCTCTTGGCTTGTGATTCAGCCGACTATTACGTAAACAAATACTCTATCACTAATTTACAATAGTCTCATTTCTTACTCATTCCCTCAATAGCTTTACCACAGGGACTTTTTTTACGACACTTGAAGTGTTTTTACTTAATGGTAAATAAGATATGAGAAGAACCCACTCATTTCTTTACACTCTCACATCATTCACACCTAAAATTTCATATTCTTTTACACATATAAACAACACACACAGGCAATCTTGACTGTTGTTGTTGTTGTGGTCTTCAGTCCTGAGACTGGTTTGATGCAGCTCTCCATGCTACTCTATCCTGTGCAAGCTTCTTCATCTCCCAGTACCTACTGCAACCTACATTCTTCTGAATCTGCTTAGTGTATTCATCTCTTGGTCTCCCTCTACGATTTTTACCCTCCATGCTGCCCTCCAATGCTAAATTTGTGATCCCTTGATGTCTCTGGTGACATCACATTTTCTGCATGTATAGCTATTCATTTCAAGCTACTTTCACATGTAATACACAGAACATACAGAATTTCTACCATGGATATTAAATGATTACAGACTACATGAATGCTACATTAACAAATACAAACACAGAACTCCCATAACCCCAAAGTACCCTTTTCAATGTCTAACATGCATTGTGCAATCATAATTTGGCTTCCTTATTTTTGTTTTTCCTTTCCATGCCCCTGGCACGCATCATGTGGCGTCTTGCTTCATTCCTCTTCACACTGTTGAAGACTTATTTGCTGCGACATATATTTTCCCCACAAAATGTATATCTTTTCTTTTACAATCAAATCTTCCTGGTAAATCTTGTTCTTACCCTTTTGACTCTAGCATAGACGACTTGCATTGCCTTGTTGACATTATACAATATAATATGGTTCAAATGGCTCTGAGCACTATGCAACTTAACTTCTGAGGTCATCAGTCGCCTAGAACTTAGAACTAATTAAACCTAACTAACCTAAGGAAGTCACACACATCCATGCCCGAGGCAGGATTCAAACCTGCGACCATAGCGGTCGCTCGGTTCCAGACTGTAGCTCCTAGAACCACACGGCCACTCTGGCTGGCACAATATAATACTAGGGACACAAAATCTATGAGTGATATTTAATATACAACATAACGCTATTGACCTATATTACAAAAAAATGTACATTGATACACTGTCTGCTATTCTATGAGGGTCTTCACGTTGATGATGCAGCCCTCTCAATTTCTTTGTCCGTAGGTTCTAGACATTGATATCATTGGGGTGAGGGGTACAGCACACTCAGTAAGGTCCACCGTAAAGGCTAAGGAATGTTTTGCAGATCCTTTTCCCCTTGTTTGATAGCTTGTGTAAACGAAACCACACCTCTTGTTCAGTATAGAAGTCGATTTTTCGTACTTTCTTTTGGTATGTCTTCTGCCTCATTTCGGCAGTGTGCTTGATGTTCTTCAAAACTATGTCTATGATCTCCTTGTGTCAGAGTTGTCTTTCCACCAAAACTATGTGACCTAGAAACTTTATTCTCTTATGCCCAAACTGAGATTTATCTAGGTTCACTGTTATACTGGCTAGTTCAAAAGCATCTAATAAATGGTTCAACATCTCATTGTGTTCTTCCTAACATTTTTCCACTATTAGCATGTCGTCAATGTATAATGTAATCCTCTCATGTAGGTCCTCAGGAAGGATGCTGTTCAGGCCTCATGTGAAAGCTGCTGCCGACACATTCAGTCTGAACGGAAGCCATTTAAATTGGTAGCAGTTCCCATAACACAAAAATGCAGTAAACTGCCTACACTCTGGATACAACACGATTTTCCAGTAACTGCCTCTCAGATCAACAAAAGTTAATACCTTCGCTCCATGAAACGTTGCAATAATTCTTGCATGCTATCCAGTCTGTCTGTTTCTGCTTTAATAATCATGTTTATTTGCTCAGAATTCAGCATCAATCTCACTGATTCATCCTTTTTCGGCACCACTAAAGGCGCTGAGTTGTACGAACTCATGGCTTGTTCGACTACATCCTGTTCGAACATCTTCATGACCTCTGCCTTCACTTTTTCTTTATGTGCTAACGGAATGGGGTATGATGTCACGAAAAGCTTTTTGTGCTCCCCTACTTGGAACTTGTTTTCAAAGCCTTTTATCGCACCCGGTGCATCCGAAAACATTCTCTCGTTATTCCTTAAGACCTCTAGCAATCTTAATCGGGCATCCTCTGGCATATCTTCTATGCTGTGCATGCTTTATTCTATTATTTTTCTGTAAACCCCATCCCTTCCGTGTGCGGATAGCGGTAAGCTCAGTCCACTAATACAGTTGATGAAGGTCTATGGTTCCTGATGCACTTCCAGGTAAGTGAGAATTTGTAGGAAGGTGGCTTCAGACTCATCACTTATGAGCCAATTATTGACCTTCAATTCAACAGGGTTCCCCTCTGTGTTTAGAGACATGATACCTCCACCCAAGTCTACAATAGCCCGGTGGGCATTCATGAAGTCTACCCCTAAAATTGCTTCACTGTTCATTAAGGGCACAATGAAGAAGTTTTCCTGTAACTCCTCACTCTTGCATTGGAAAATTATCCTAGTCTGCCACTTGACTTCTACACTTTTACTGTATGTTGCCCCTTTCAACTTCATCCCTCACAACAGTAATGTTGGCCAAGCTTCGGCCTCCCCGCATTTTTGGAATGCAGTCTCACTAACAATCGAGATCAGTCTCCCGGGGTCAATTGCGCAGTCCAGTGATACCCCTTTCACTGAGATGGCAATCACCGGCCTAACGGCTGAAATCCTGTTATCCAAGTGTTCCTGAAGTAATGTTTCCTTAATATCTTCCTGACCTATGTAATGTACTTTGCAACTTTCTGTGTGGACTAATATCATCTCCCTGAATCTGCATTGGTCATAACTGTTGTTTTCCCTCCATTTCTGGTGGTTTTTTTTTTTTTTTTCGTGGGTCAGCCAGTCTGATTTTCACATCAACGGTAATAGCGTCCCTTTTCCTATTCGCTGGTGCCTGCCCATATTTTTCACCACTATTTCGTGGTGAGGTCGGACAGTTACTGTGATCGTATTTTCCTCTGTTGTGGTAATCGTGTGCATTGTGATTGTCATTATGCCATTCGTTTGTATATTTACCATATTCATTTCTGTTCCCCCAATTACCTTTATATGGTTGGTAATTAGAGTCTGAGTACTTGCCTATTCGTGAGCCTGTATGCCTCCACGTTTTACTGCAGCTGCAACTTGTTTTCTGCTTATGTCCTACATTGTCTCATTCTGTGAACTGTGCCTTTTCCTGTTCCCACCCACTGATGTCATACTCTAATTCCTGTAAGGGTAGTTTAAATGATTCTATATCATCCTTACATCATCCGGCTAGTACGATATGGCGCAGCTGAGTTGGAAGTTTCATTATACACAGCTTTATCAGTTCACCCGGACTGTACGGGTTGTACAGAAACTGGATGCTCTGCAGCACATGTTCGAACCGTCTGGCAGGACTCACAAAACCAGATTGGTTTAAATTTAGTAACATCATTATCTTATGCTTTACCCAGTCTTGCGCTGCCTTGGACCAATAGGACGAGAGAAGCTCGTGCTGAAATTCGTGTACCATCATGCATGTATGAACCTATGCATGTGTTTCTGTGTCCTTCCTGACATTTCCCTACATCCCTACTCTTGCTAGTTTCTTTGTAGTCCTCTTCATGTTTGGAATCACATCCCTCACTACTGTTTTGCATGCCTTTGCGCACGTGGTTTCCCTTTTCGGTTCCAGATGCGAGAAGATTCTCTATGTGAGACACACGCTTGTATACCTCATTTGTAGCATCACGTTGTCACCTGTTGACCTCACATTGGCCTTCCTGAAATCTTCTTAATAATTTGATTTCTTCATTATCAATTGCATTCAGCATCGCAGCGTTCTCACTTCTCTCTGATATTGTACTATCTGCAACCTTTTCCGCGAGTTTTTCTAACTCTTCTTTCACATTCTTTATTTCCTCCCTATTTTGCACTTCTATCACTCCTACTTTTCCCTCAAGTTCCACGATTGCCCTAGTGTTTGCATCTGTCTTTTCTTGAGTTACTTCAATGACTTTTATCTCTTTTATCACCTTTTTCTTTTCGCTGTTACATCTTTCTGTTAATGTTTGGAGTTCCTTTTCTAATTTTTCTCCTCGTTTTTTCATTCTGGCATGAACTGTTCTCTGTTCTTTTTTGACAGCACTTAATCTACTACCTACTACTTCAAATTTTTCGTTGACCGCGTTTACAACGTCCTTTTGAAGCTCGTCAAGTAGCGCCTTATTCTCTTCAAATCTCACATTTACTCTGGTCATGATGCTCTCATGTTTTGCGTTCAATTTCGTGTCTACTTCACGCATAAAGTACTCAAGTTTTGAGTTTAATTTCGTATTATATTCTTCTTGTTTCGCCACACTTTCTTCCTGTTTCGCCATACTTTCTTTTATTATCCTCACCAATTCATCCACCCACATGTTATTGGGATTTGTGTTAGCCGACGTACTTTTTCTACTCACTATTGTCTCAGACTTGGGCAATTCCAGCAGGACAATGTGACACCCCACATGTACAGAATTACTACAGAGTGGCTCAAGGACCACTTCTCTGAGTTTAAACACTTCTGCTGCCCACCAAACTCCCAAGACATGAACATTATTGAGCATATCTGGGATGCATTGCAACATGCTGTTCAGAAGAGATCTCCACCCCTCACACTCTAATGGATTTATGGACAGCCCTGAAGGATTCATGGTGTCAGAACTACTTAGACAATAGTCAAATCCCTGTGATATCTTGTTGTGGCACTTGTGCATGTGCACCGGGCCCCTACATGATATTAGGCAGGTATACCAGTTACTCCAGTTACTTTGCTTCTTCAGTGTGTGTCTACGCACAGGTCATATAATTCATGTAAATAGTAGGCCACTGATTTTTTGTATAGTGATGGTGTCTAATAGTGACCCAGATGGATTTCATAGGATTTATATCATACAAATTTGATTGCATCAACATGAGTTTGCTACAATAATCTGCTCTAGGGTGAGTCCCAGACCATGTCTGCTCTTCTTACATACTTTTGTTACTGCATCACATGCTCTCAATGCCACCAGGTAGCATCCAACTTTGCAGTTGGCAGTGGTCATAACGTTTTAGCTTACCAGTGTATGAGACAACTTCAATAAAGTACTGGCTATGCCAAAGATATAAATTTTTATAAGTGAGAACATGAATAACAATAAACACAGGTGTATATAGTAGGCCAAACTTATTTGTGACCTATTAAAAGTCAAAATCAGACCAACAGCTTTGAGTGCTTGTGGAGGTTAGTCAAGAATTGCCAAATGAAACTGGTATGTTTGCAATGTTACAAAAGTTGTACTCTGCAGTATGCACAGTTACAAAATTAATTATGTAAAAGAAATATTATTATAGTATTAAAGGGTAAACATAAGCATTAAGAACAGGAGCAAAATGACAAGTCTATCTGACAGTCTAACATTGAAGTTGTACTAATAAAGTCATGACGACATAAAAGAGAAGAGTTACTAACAAAAGGCCAAATATTTAAGTCATATTAAAATCTAAGGAGTACATTTTAAAATTAAACATATAAGTAAGGATAAACAGCCATTTAAAAAAGCATTCAAAATAACAAAAATTTGAAAAATTGCCAATGTAGAGGAAATGCCACCTCCCAACACGTGACCACAGAGAAGACAAATGTGGAAGAAGGAAGATTGAAATGCAGATTGCAGTCTTTGAGACAGCACATTCTCCAGCACACACCAGCCAAATGCAATTAAAGAAGGTCATCAAAAATATTAAAGACATATCCCTGATTAAATTCTCCCTGTTCATTCAGTACAAGACCAGTTTTTTTTTCACAACTCTAAATTTCTAACGCTTCCAATAAATCAAGCATTCTTCCTTCAGACACATTGTGCAGCACCTTTGTATCGTGTCCAGTATTGTGCACCATTTATCATTCTGCAGCCCTGACTTCTTATCACATGGAAAGGAGCAGTAGGAGGACAGAAAAATTTTCAGTAGATGCTCCCATGTGTGGAAGGAATGAAGTTTCTCCATGTGATGTTTGAATGTTCAAACTAACCATTCAGCTTTGCCATTTGAGTGTGTGTGTGTGTGTGTGGGGGTGGGGGGGGGGGGGGGGGGGGGAACGAGGTAGACAACAAATCCGGTACTGTAATTGCAGTTTTGGTGGATACCATGGGGCAACAAAAGCAAACTTGCTGTAAGCAACAACCATGACCTGTTCCAGAATAGACCTGTGAAATCAATATGAATGTACTGCCATTGTCCATATGGTCATGGCCACTCCATGGAGGTTACTCATTTTTGTGCAGATTTTGCAACAAGCAGTCATTTGCTCAGTTTGAGTGTCCCTGCCCTGCCAAGTTCAAGTCCATTAACTTATCTTCTCCATGGGGCCACACACAGAAAACAGTTGGTTTAAGAACCACTGGTTCAAGTGTTCTGCCCTCAAAATCCTCCAAGAAAGTTAGCCACCAGGGGAAACAAATGGCTGGACATGGCAATGCCATCAGTCTGTTCAAAGTATTCTTGATTAAACATACAGGGTGACGATTACTGAGCTATATGAACAAAAGTAAATTAGTTACAAACTACAATGTGCACACTCTTTATTCAATGTTTAAACATCACTGCAGATAATTGGATTAGGATAATGACATGTTCTATATGCCTGCCACCATTGGCAATAATTTGGCACAGATGAATAGCAAAATTTTGCATGACTGGCTGAAATGTCGGAACATCAATGCTGTTGATGACCTCCTGAATGGGTGTTTTCAGCTCAGCAATGGTTTTGGGGTACCCCAGGGCCAGCATGTGGTCCACAAAGTGCCCCTACAGGACATCAAACACTCCCCTGCTTTAATGGGATTGATCTCTGTCTCACATGAACCACATCTTGTTGAAATCAGAGTCACTTTGGATAATGGGGATGAAATCACCTTCCAGAGCTTTCATGTACCATCAAGGAATATTGCACAATTATTCCATGACTGGACACTGTGCTCCACACAGTCACCCATTGAGGTTGAAGAGACTTCTCTATCACAAAATGTGGATTCTCAGTCCCCAAAAAGCACCAATTTTGGTTATTGATGAACCCATCAAAATGAACCAGTTGTGGCACATGCATGCTCATACCTTGTGGCCAACCATGCAATTTGAATGTCTTAATCCAAACCGCTCAGATGTTATGATGGTTTTATACATATTGTCCTAAAATGTCACCCTGTAATATAGTTTGAGGTAAGATCATGCCAAAACAAAGAAGAGATGCCTGACTGAATCTGTTTACCAACTAGTGCCAAGAGATCAGCAAGAGGTATCTTTGTAGAGAGTGATACTACATCAGAACTCTCTAAAATATCCACCCTGCTTAGTTGGAGAGTCTACAGTCTGTTGATAAAATCATCTGAGTTCCATGTATGCTGTGAACATTTGGCAACCAAGGCTATAAGCAAGAAAGCACATATTAACTATCCAAACATTTTGCTTTCCTATGATTTTATCAACAGACTGGGGACTCTCCACCTAAGCAGTTCAGATCTTTAGTGACCTTTGATATGGTATGTCTTTCTAAAAAGGTACCTCCTGCTGATGCTTTAGCACAAATTGGTAAACAGTTTCAGTCAGGCATCACTGCTTTGTTCTGGCATGCTCTTTCTTAACAATATTTTGAACAGACTGATGGCACCTCCATGGACAGCTCATTGTCTCCCCTGGTGGATAATTTTTATTGATAATTTTGTGAAAAGAGCACATGAATCACTGGTTCTTAAACCTACTGGTTTTAGGAGGTATGTGGATGAACTTTCATAGAGTGACCCCATGGAAAAGATAAGTTAATGGAGTTTTACATAATCTTAACTCCATTCCTGAGAACATTTGATTTGCTATGGAATTAGAGAAAGATGGTTGTCTCACATTCCTGAATGTTTTGGTTAGCCAGAACAGTGACAGCTCTCAGGGACATTCTGTTTATCATGAGCCAACTCACACTAATTTGTACCTGCACTCTTCAAGCTGCCACACATGAGTGTGCTTAAAACCTTTGTACACAGGGCCCGTACAGTGTTGGATGCAGAGAGTTTACCTACAGAGTTTGCACATTTAAGGACAACATTCAGACAAAGGATGCTTTACCCAGCAAATTAACAGGGCATTCTCAGTTAAGACCAAGATCAGGGAAGTGATTAAAGAGGAGAATGTGTCAGCAAAGTGTGATGAATCAAGCTGGGATATTTCTACTTCCCCTCTTGTTTTGCCATCTGCCTCCTTAAAATTCATTTCTTCATGTCTGACTAATTAAGATTAACATATGTGAGTATAATCTGCATTTTCATAAAAGAGAAAGGTTGGCCCTCAGTTTTAAAGAATATAGCACCAGATCTAATTTTGTGCTTAGTTTTATGTGTGTAATTGGTTTTCTAATTTATTTCAACTATTCCTAGTTAGTATCTTTTGTTATAGGGGGAAATCAGTAATTGTTTCATAACTTAAATTCTATTGTTGACATATAAACAAAAAAATTGTTTACTAATTATAAACATTTGGAGGAACCGCTAATAGTGTTCTTAAAGGATATATTTGGCTCTATTCGAAAACGTGTCAGCAAAGCCAGCTCTTAATTAATTTCAAAGTAAATAACAGTTTTGTCAAAAGTATTGTTTGCATAACTATATTTGTTAATTTCATGGTTTAAAGAAATAATTCAGCAAAACTCTTGTGGTAGAAGAAACTGTTAAACAGAACCAGTTTTTCAATGTATTCAGTTACTTTAATGAGTGAAATTTTAATTGTAATTTCTGTTAATTTAACTTTGAATGATGTGTAGTTTCAGCACCTATTATTGTGAGGATATATAAGGTTCTGATTTTTGGTCCCGAGACAGTCAGTGCACAGCTGAGTTTCAGGCAAGAAACCTGTGTTGGTTAGAACAACAACAATGCTTCAACTGTGAAATAAGTGCTACACAATTAGGCCATGTGTTAAAATAATGACAGTGTCTGCTCCATACATACTTTTCTATTCTTCAATAACTGTGAACTTTGTGATTAGGTTGTATCTACTAATAGAGGTTCAATGGTAAACTATTGCATTAGTATGTGGATGGGCACCTGCAAACTATTAATGAGGCTCATGGAAAGTTAAAACAGCAGTGCACTGGCCATATATGACTGTGTATTAATTGGGGGGTTGTGACAAGTGAAAGTTAACTACTGTGAAACGCAACTGTGCACCTGTCAGCTACATCATTTAAAGTAGTCAGTGTTGTACTTCCACACCCCTTTTTTCAGCCAGTATCACAGTGAAGTATGTGGACACCAAGGTCAACAAATGAAGAAATAAACCGGGTGGACCGTCACAAAAGTACCTAGCTTTTCTTCCATCCGGCAGGAATATTTCCTTCAAAATAACATGAATCCTTAATAATTTTCAGGTGAAAGTGATTTTCTGCCCACCATCTACGGCTTTGGACCTGGTGGGATCAGTGAAGGATAACATGTTATTGCAGAGGGTGGGAATTTACAAAATACCTTGACACTGTGGTATGGCCTATATAGGACAAACAAGACACACAGTGGAAGAACATTGCACAGAACATAAACATTGCACTCACCTTGTGCAGTCCAGGAAGTCCAACTGCAGAACATTGCATTTCCCATGGCCATTCAATGGAGTATGACAAAACATTAATCTTGACCACAGCAACATCTGTTTGGAACTATTACAAAAGAATCAATTGAAATATGCAACATGGCAAATCTGCTGAATTGTGACAGTGGCTACCAGCTGGACAATGTGTGGAATCCCATCATCTCCAAGATTTGCTCCAGATGAAGGTGACAGAATACTCCAATGCTTGCAGTGATCGGCAGTGCTGAAAACAGCTGATCCTAGTAGCTCCATCAGAGAAGGCATTGCCACTGGGCAGTGTGGTTCTTCTGGCCCTGTGACTGTGATGCATGCACAAAAATACTATTAACACACTATATAAGATGGAGTGGAGAACATCTTCATCATTCTTAGATGGCTAACCCGAAGATGACTTACAATATAGATTGATGACATGACAGTTATCTCAGACAATGGAGGTGAGCCAGCATCAAGCAGTCCTGAATACTGAAAATGAAAATAAATATCTAATACAAAACGATATTTTTATTAATAAATGCAAAACAATATATGCAGTATTTACACTGCTAACCAAAGAAACTGGTATACCTGCGTAATATCATGTAGGGCCCCCGCAAGCACACAGAAGTGCCACAACACAACTTGGTATGGACTCAACTAATGTCTGAAGTAGTTCTGGAGGGAACTGACATCATGAATCCTGCAGGACTGTCCATAAATCCATAAGAGTATGAGTGGGTGGAGATCTCTTCTGAACAACATGTCGCAATGCATCCCAGATATGCTCAATAATGTTCATCTCTGGGCAGTTTGGTGGCCAGCGGCAGTGTTTAAACTCAGAAGGGTGTTCCTTGAGCCACTCTGTAGCAATTCTGGATGTGTTGGGTGTCACATTTTCCTGCTGAAATTGCCCAAGTCCGTCGGAATGCACAATGGACATGGATGGATGCAGGTGATCAGATAGGATGCTTACATATATGTCACGTGTCAGAGTCATACCTAGATGTATCAGGGGTCTCATATCACTCCAACTGCACATGCTCTACACCATTACAGAGTCTCCACCTGCTTTAACACTTCCATGTTCACATGTAGGGTCCATGGAATCATGAGGTTGTCTCCATACCTGTACACGTTCATTCGCTCAATACAATTTGATACAAGACTTGTCTGACTGGACAACATGTTTCCAGTCATCAACAGTCCAATGTCAGTGTTGATGGGCCAAGGTGAGGCATAGAGCTCTGTGCCATGCAGTCATCAAGGATACACAAGCAGATCTTCAGCTCTGAAAGCTTATATTGATGATGTTTTGTTGAATGGTTTGCATGTTGACTCTTGTTGATGGCCCAGCATTGAAATCTGCAGCAATTTGCAGAAGGGTTGCACTTTTGTCACATTGAGTGATTCTCTTCAGTTGTTGTTGTTACCATTTTGGCACGATCTTTTTCTGGCCGCAGTGACGTTGGAGATCTGATGTTTTACCAGTTTCCTGATATTCACGGTACACTCATGAAATGGTCATATGGGAAAATCCCCACTTGATTGCTACCTTGGAGATGCTGTGTTCTATCCCTCATGTGCCGACTATAGCACCACATTCCAACTCTTAAATCTTGATAACCTGCCATTGTAGGAGCAGTAACCAATCTAACAACTGTGCCAGACACTTATCATCTTACGTACGCATTGCTGACTGCAGCGCCATATTCTGCCTGTTTACATATCTCTATATTTGAAGACGCATACCTATACCAGATTCTTCGGCACTTCAGTGTAGAATAAACAGAGTGAAAAGTATAATGTAAATATTAAAATAAATACTTAGACAATTAAGTTTGTATGTCAACACCACCCCAGTAACAGTATCAAGAATGTCAAGGATCAGCTACAACAGCTGTGGACAAGCTAGCCTGAGGGGAGGAAATAATGGCTTTATGACAAGCAGGTCAGTCAAATATGTGCAAGCATCCATGTCAGTGCAGGGCAAGACCTTACTGATAACTGAGCTCATACTGCCAAGTTCTTTGGAAAATTGATTTGATTTTGTAATCACTGAAGTAATATCACACACCTTCTCAACCCATGAAGTTTCATTTTGTTTCTTTTTTCCCCCTTCCCAGTGATTTACTGTTTTAGCTGGAAGTGTGCTGTGGGGTCCGTAACAGCTACATAAGAAATAATGACACGAAATATTGCAGGGAGCCCATTACCTCTTCTCAGATGGTGGGAGTTATGATCTGTCTGTTGCACAGTGTGGTGGTCCTCCATTGTGAGCATCAGATGTGATTGACCAGAACCTTGATGATGAGTATACCTGCCATTATATGCCAATGAAATCCACTACTAGTCCACTATTACATCCAAATGCCCTACATATCTGCATCTACATCTACATCTACATGATTACTCTGCAATTCACATTTAAGTGCTTGGCAGAGGGTTCATCGAACCACAATCATACTATCTCCCTACCATTCCACTCCCGAAAAGCGTGTGGGAAAAACGAACACCTAAACCTTTCTGTTCGAGCTCTGATTTGTCTTATTTTATTTTGATGATCATTCCTACCTATGTAGGGTGAGCTCAACAAAATATTTTTGCATTCGGAAGAGAAAGTTGGTGACTGAAATTTCGTAAATAGATCTCGCCGCAACGAAAAACGTCTTTGCTTTAATGACTTCCATCCCAACTCGCGTATCATATCTGCCACACTCTCTCCCCTATTACATGATAGTACAAAACGAGCTGCCCTTTTTTTGCACCCTTTCGATGTCCTCCGTCAATCCCACCTGGTAAGGATCCCACACCGCGCAGCAATATTCTATCAGAGGATGAACGAGTGTAGTGTAAGCTGTCTCTTTAGTGGACTTGTTGCATCTTCTAAGTGTCCTGCCAATGAAATGCAACCTTTGGCTCACCTTCCCCACAATATTATCTATGTGGTCTTTCCAACTGAAGTTGTTCATAATTTTAACACCCAGGTACCTAGTTGAATTGATAGCCTTGAGAATTGTACTATTTATCGAGTAATCGAATTCCAACGGATTTCTTTTGCATAATTTCACCAACCAGCCAAATGGAGATCCACAGTTAGGCACTCTTCAAAGTCTGTTAAGTGCTGATGAAGCTGTCTCACACAATTATGTGGCATCTCCACATCATTCACAGTGATCACTCAACATCTGACACTGTTCATGCCTCTTACATACACTACGAGAACCGGTAACAATACTGCAGCACACTGGTGGCAATTCTATCTTATCAATGAAAATTGCAACTATAATCATTTACACACCTGCCAATGGTGTGTATGAGTAAGAAGCGGCACTGACATCCAACCACATCTTCTGGGTGCTTGACATTTTTTTTCTCCCATTAATTCAAGCCCTGGTATTTCAAGGTTACATGTACTTTGACCTGGTCTTAAGAAAATGAAAGAGAAGAGTAAAAACCAATTGTTGTATATTGACCTTCATGTACATTTTATGCACTTCTGAATGTGTTACATTTTGAGCTTACTTTCAATTTTCCATGTACAAGATTTGTCCAAAAAGTCATTAAATATATTTTTTAAAAATATTTATTGACATTATATGTACAAAGCTTTAAAATTCTTCAAAGTAGTTACCTTTAGCATCTACACACTTTTTACAGTGCTTCAACCATGATTGGTAAGCCCCCTGGAAGGCCTTGACTGGAACCGCATTTAAGAATTGTCACAGCCTTTTGGACATCTTCAGTGGTCTCAAACAGGTGACCTTTTATTGTGGTTTTAAGCCTCAGGAACAGAAAGAAGTCCAGCATGGAGAGTTTGGGAATGTAGGGTGTCTGTGGTAGCATTGTCGCATTGTGGTTTTTCAGGTACTCAAGGACATGTAGAGACGTATGGCTGGGCGTGTTGTCATGAAGCAACAACCAGGCAGCAACGTCACCATTTTGCACTCAGAGGACCCTTTTTCTTAATCTTTCCAGGACATTTATGTAGTAAGTAGCGTTAACAGTCTGTCTTTGAGGTAAAAACACTTTGTGAACCACACTCTTGCTGTCAAAGAAGACAAGCAGCCTCATTTTCACCGTGGATTTGCTCATATTTGCCTTCTTCGCTTTTGGAGACACTGAGGGTGTGCCGTTCTGAACTTTGGTGCTTCATTTCCAGATCATACACAAAAGTCCATGTGTCATCACCAGTAATAAAGCTGTCCAAATAATCCATTTCAGTGTCCACACATTCCAACAGTTCACTCATGATCAACACTCAATTGGCCTTTTGTTTGTCCAATAGAATTTTCAGCACCAGCTTCGTATATACCTTCCTCGTGTGAAGCTCCTCCATAACAATGCTGGACACAGAACTTTTTGGAATGTTCAATGAGGCAGCTGAGAACTGAACACTTAATTAGCGGTCAAAATTAAACAATTCACAAACACAATTCACATTGTCTTTGTTTCTGTTTGTTGATGGTCCTCCAGAGCAAGGATCATTCCTCACCTTTTCCTTGTCATCCTTAAACTTCTTCATTCATCTTGAAACTTGCATGTAACTCATCACAGACTTCCCATAGGCTTGCTTTAACATTTTGTGTGTCTCAGAACGTTTTTTATCGAGCTTTGTGCAAAACATGCTCAGCCAATGTCACTCGAAAGTCGCATGTCATGATGAGGTCACAAAACAGGGACGCCCTTATTCAGCTTGCTATCACTTCCTGGAGTAGACTGAGCTTTGGTGCACTGTAAAGTTGGGGGCCCACCCGTCCTTAACCAACCAATCTGAGCATGCTGCAACCAATAGTGACGCAACAAAAAAATATATTTCATGATTTTTTGGACACACCTTGTAAAACACAGGTAAAACCATCCCACTTAGGGTTTTCATTCATAATGTGCAGAAATAGCCTTGGCCTCAGACTGCTGATGCATTTCTACTGCAGATGGACAAGTACAATTTGGTTTGGAGAAGTGCACTTGGCTTTTCTTTGTTGACCCTTGACTAATTGGTACCATCTAACAATCAGTTGTATGTGCATACCATCCATATCAATACCTTCACTGTTATGCCTACTAAGTGTTCACTAAAATACAATATTCCTTTGTAACAATACACTACACATTTTACAGCCTTGGCTTAATGCTGGTGCATATACTGCAGCTCACTGTGTAGTAAGATCTGTACTGTAATGAGCCCACCTGTGTCACATTAATTTTAATGTGTTGTATGTATGTACAGTGTACTGTACATATGTAACTGTGCATTTCTTAATGTTTTAATTCATAAAGTACAATGAGTGATAGGAGAAAGAGAAAATTTATGCCATTGCCTGGTGTTGGACTGCATGGAAACATGAGGACACGCATACTCACCTTCGGGGATCTGGGTGACCACGTCTGATCACCACAAGGGAGAATCACTGTACTGTGCACCAAGCACCCTTCATATCTGAACTTACCATCCAAGGACAAGTAATGGACTACCCTGTAACAGTCTGTGTCCATTGCTCAGAGACTAGCAGCAACCAGACTAGAGAATTGTCTTCTGTGTAGGCTGCTGTTCACAGAACAAAACAAATGGAGTTGTACCACAATGTGGAAGCATGGACTGCTGATGAATGACATCATATTTTGATCAATTATGAATCATGGTGCTGCACTACCCCAGAGTACTAACTTCAGCAAGTATGGTGATGACTTGGTTAGAGGTCCATTCTTCCAGTGTTTTGGAGAGGCACAGTGGTATTACTCCTGCTGCCATTTTGTTAGAACCCATGAGGTGTGACTTCAGGATAGGGATAGTAGTGATTGGGCAACTCTGATAGCACAAGTGTATGTCACATATATGGTGCATTTTCATGTGCTATTTTTAATGTGACAGTACTGTGACACCATTTTTGAACTACACAAATCGTCCAATGTGTCCCTGGTTGAACATGTGTGGATTCAACTCGGATGTAAAGTCCCTTCCAGTACCTGCATACAGGATATCAAAGACCAATTACAGTAGTTGTGGGTCAACTTGCCTCAGGAGAGGATAAGACAGCCTTATGACACTCTTTCCAACTGCATCAATGCATACATCCAGGCCAGAGAAGGTCATTATCATTCTGATAAGTGGGCTCATACTGCCAAGTTCTTTGACAATTTGACTCAGTTTTTTAGTGACTGAAATAACACATGCCATCTCAACCCATGAAATGTCATGTTGTTTCTTCCTTCCCTTCTGGGTGCTTCTCTTCTTTTCACGCAGCATAGGTGCCTCAAATATAATTGACATTGTGAAATCTGTCCACAATGGTGTCATATTCTGCAAACCTTCAGATAACGACACAGTGAAGATTATTTACAAGATTTGACATATATATTACTGCAGAAAAAACTGTAAAAAATTGTTGGAATTATTAGCAACATATGAAGAGGTGCCAACAGCTTTTCCACAGTGGTAACACTGGTTCCCATCAGATCTGCAAAGTTAAGCACTGTCAGCTTTGGCTTACACTCAGATGGGTGACTTTCTGGTCTTCTGAGTGCTGTTGGCAATTGGAATGCATACAGCCCTTGTGAGGCAAGTTGAGGAGCTACTTGACCCAGAAGTAGTGTCTCCAGTCATGAAAATTGACAAGGATCAGGAGAGACGTGTGCCAACTACATGCCTCTCCATATCCGCATCCAGTGATGAGTATCAGCAGAGGATGGCATGGCCGTCAGTCAGTACTGTTAGGCCTTCCGAGGCCTGTTTGGATCAAGTTTAGTTAAGTATACAAAGATGTACTCATATAAAACAGATCACGGTTTCAATCAATAATTGAGAAGTATCTGTTAGTCTAAAATTTGAGAAAACTGTAAAATCTAGGAAAAATGACCTTAATTGAGAGATTCTCGGAGGATGTGTAGTGTAGTGTACTACCAATAAATGGTACAGAGACATCATACACATGTGGATCAGCAGTATCCTATCTCACAAGACTTGAAATATCAAACAATGGAAATCCAGCTTGGAATATCAACAATATTACACTACTGGCCATTAAAATTGCTACACCAAGAAGAAATGCAGATGATAAATGGGTATTCATTGGATAAATACATTATACTAAAACTGACATGTGATTACATTTTCACGCAATTTGGGTGCATAGATCCTGAGAAATCAGTACCCAGAACAACCACGTCTGACCATAATAATGGCCTTGATACGCCTGGGCATTGAGTCAAACAGAGCTTGGATGGCGCGTACAGGTACAGCTGCCCATGCAGCTTCAACACGATACCACAGTTCATCAAGAGTAGTGACTGTAGTATTGTGACGAGCCAGTTGCTCGGCCACCATTGATCAGACATTTTCAATTGGTGAGAGATCTGGAGAATGTGCTGGCCAGGGCAGCAGTCGAACATTTTCTGTATCCACAAAGGCCCGTACAGGACCTGCAACATGCGGTCATGCACTATCCTGCTGAAATGTAGGGTTTCGCAGGGATTGAATGAAGGGTAGAGCTATAGGTTGTAACACATCTGAAATGTAATGTCCACTGTTCAAAGTGCTGTCAATGCGAACAAGAGGTGACCGAGACTTATAACCAATGGCACCCCAAACCATCACAGCGGGTTATATGCCAGTATGGTGATGACAAATACACGCTTCCATTGTGCTTTCACCATGATATTGCCAAACACAGATGCAACCATCATGATGCTGTAAACAGAACCTGGATTCATCCGAAAAAATGACGTTTTGCCATTCGTGCACCCAGGTTCGTCATTGAGTACACCATCGCAGGCACTCCTGTCTGTGATGCAGCATCAAGGGTAACTGCAGCCATGGTCTCCGAGCTGATAGTCCCTGCTGCTGCAAACGTTGTCGAACTGTTTGTGCAGATGGTTGTTGTCTTGCAAATGTCCCCATCTGTTGACTCAGGCTTCGAGACATGGCTGCACGATCCGTTACTGCCATGCGGATAAGATGCCTGTCATCTCAACTGCTAGTGATATGAGGCCGTTGGGATCCAGCATGGCATTCTGTATTACCCTCCTGAAACAACCAATTCCATATTCTGCTAACAGTCATTGGATCTCGACCACCTCGAGCAGCAATGTCATGATACAATAAACCACAATCACAATAGGCTACAATCCGACCTTTATCAAAGTCGGAAACGTGATACACATTTCTCCTCCTTACATGAGGCATCAAAATAACGTTTCACCAGGCAAAGCCGGTCATCTGCTGTTTGTGTATGAGAAATTGATTGGAAACTTTCCTCATGTCAGCACGCTGTAGGAGTTGCCACCAACCCCAACCTTGTGTGAATGCTCTGAAAAGCTAATCATTTGCATATCACAGCATCTTCTTCCTGTCGGTTAAATTTTGCATCTGTAGCACATCATCTTCTTGGTGTAGCAATTTTAATGGCCAGTAGTGTATTAAAAGAACAGATTGCTATTCATCTAAAGGCAACATGCTGAGTTGCAGACAGACACAATAGAAATACTGTTACAAATTGAGCTTTCAACCAAAGCTTTCTTCAGAAACAAAACGTGCACACATATTCACCTCATGCAATGTGACTGCTATCTCCAGACAGAACAATACTACCTGAAATGGAAGCAGCTGTCAGGAGTGAAGTGGGGAAGGGGAATTGACAGCAGTCTGGTTGTGGGGAGAGAAGTGAGTGCTGCCTGGCAAAGTGTGCAGGGACTGATGGTGGCAGGATTATGCTGCTACATGCAGCATTTGGATGCTATGGAGGAGTGGGGAGGGATTGGAAGTGGCGAAGTAGAGGAGCAGAAAAGGGGAAAAGACAGATTGCATGCATTGATACAGAGCTGCACAGGATGACAGTGAGGGGTAGAGAAATGGGAGGATTTGATAGGAAAGGAGATCTGTCTCCACTATAGGTGGAGGATATGGGGACAGTAGCTTACTGTAGGTTGCATTGTAAGGCCGAGTCTCATCTGTACATTTCACAAAAGCTAGTGGTGTAGAAGGGGATCCAAATAGCGCAGTTTGTGAAGCAGATGTTGTAATCAGGAATGTTATGTTCTGGTGCAATTTAGGCCACAGGGTGGTCTAGTTTGGTGGTGGCCATTCTTCCTGGTGGACATCTGTTTGGTAGTCCAGCCAATATTTAAAGCTGTGTAATGATTGGAGCAGAGCTGGTTTATGACATGGCTGATTTCAGAGGTGGTCCAGTTTCTGATGGTGTAAAATAAGCCTATGACAGACTTGGGATAGGAAGTGCTGACTGGGTGGATTTTTCAGACCTCACATTTGTGTGTTCTACAGGATCAAATGGGACTGGCATAGGGAAGGACTAAGATGATGTGGAGATTGGTTGAGGATAAAACACCACTTTAGGAGGGTTGGGAATGATCTTGGGTAGGATGTCCCTCATGTCAGGGTGTGATGGTAGATAGTCAGAGCCATGATGAACAATGTGGTTCAGTTGTTCCAGGCTGGAGTGGTATTGGATGATGAAGGGAATGCTTCTTTGCACCTGGGTCATGGGAGGAACTGGGCTGTATTGGTATTTGGCATGGGAAATCTGTTTGCAGATTAGATCTTTAAAATAATGCCTGTCTCTGATGGCCTTTGGCACCCTTCAGCATATTGGGTAAGGGAGTTTTCATCATGGCAGATACCCTACTCCTAGTGGCCAGGCTGTGTGGGAGAGATCTTTTTGTGTGAAAGTTAAGGCAGCTGTTAAAGTGCAGGTGGTGTCAGTGATTGGTGGGTACGATGTGGACAGAGGTATGTATGCAGCCATCAGAGATGAGGAGGTCAATATCCAGGAAGGTACCATGCTGTGTTGATGAAGACCAGGCAAAGCAGATGGGAGATAATGTGTTGAGGTTGTGAAGCAATGATGATAGGGCGTCCAGGACCTGAGACCAGATCATGAAAATATCATCTATGAACTTTAACTAGACCAGGGGCCTGGGGCTTTATGAGGCTAGGAAGGTTTAATATAGATGGCCCATGAACAGGTTGGCATAGAAGAGTGCCATGCAACTGCCCATGACTGTGCTGTGGATTTGTTTCTATATGTTGCCTTCAAAGGAGAAGCAGCTGTGTGTTAGGATAAAGTTAGTAAGGTGTATGAGGAATGAGATAGTGGGTTTTGAGTACAAAGGACATGGGGAGTGGTAGTGTTCAACAGAGGCAATACCATGGGTAAGAGCAGTGTTGGTGTATAGGGAACTGGCATCAATAGTGACTAGTAGAGACCCAGAAGATAAAGGGTTGGGGACAGTGGAGAGTTGATGAAGCAAGTGATTGGTACCTTTGATGTGGGAGGCTAGATGTTGGGCAGTTGGTAGGAGGTGTCAATTAGTAAGGGGCGACATTCTGTCAGTGGCAGAAAACAAACTGATGGTAGCAATGGGATTTGATCCTGAGCTGAAGAATTGCCAGTCTGTGTGATTGACCGGTTGGCCACAACACCATTACATCAACTGCTCCTCACAAATCCCACATGTGCTATACCTGCACAATACATTACACATTCTTCTAAAGAAAAATACTGACCTGACACTGTAAGAAACATAGCACTCGTAGTTTTGGAAGTAAGTAAATCACATCAGCTGAAAACAGACAGCTGTGTCCCTTCTCTGAGCTGCTCATAGCACGAATGACCATAATTTCAGCACTTGAGATGGTCTTTGTTGATCTATTATGGACCGTGGGACAACGGCTGGCATGTATTTCTTGATGCAATAATTTACCAACAGCTGTACGCATTGAAGAAATTTATTTTATGAACTTCTTATGTGCTACCAGTTTCGGCATTACATTGATGCCATCTTAAGGCACCACATGTCATAGTCGTAAAAACGCTATACACGGAACGAGCCATATAACTGGATCTGTGAATCAGATCATTATGCAACAGCTCTTGGTGGCCAGGCTTAAGGAGATCTATGATGCCAACCTCCATCTCCTCAAAAAAATCCAAAAATCTGTCCTTCTCACCTCTATGAAGGTTACCTGGCCACCAAGAGTTGTTGCATAATGATTTGATTCATAGATCCAGTTATATGGCTCCTTCCATGTATAGCATTTTTATGACTATGACATGTGGGGCCTGAAGATAGCATCAATGTAATGCCGAAACTGGTAGCACATAAGAAGTTCATAAAATAAATTTCTACAATACATACGGCTGTTGGTAAATTATTGCATCAAGAAATGCATAGGAGGTGGTTTGTGTCGTTTGATATTTGGAAGAGGGATGCAGTTCCAGACCAAGGCTTAGGAAATGTGTGGAGAGGAATGGAGGGGAAGGGAGCATTAATAAGAGGAGGATAGTAGGGATCTTTCAGATTTGGTAGGATGGGTATATATCAGCATGGATTTTGTGGTCAGGTAAGGGAAGATAACTGAAGTTTCATTGGGAGATGACATGGAGGTGTAGTGTTGTGGGAATGTTGTGGTAGAGGTGTGGCAGAGTACTAGGATCAGTGAGCAGAGGAGGAACTAAGGGATGGTTAGTGCCAAGTCTATAGATAATGTGGGACTTTTGGAGGAGTTCAAGATAGAAGAGCAGCAAGGAGAATTTTATAGGTTAGTAGAGGATGTGGGTGAGGGAGGATAAGAGAATCCCAAAGGCTAGGCAGAGTGCATGGCATTGAAGGATCTGTAGGGTATGATGGAAGGAGTGAGGAGGGGAAGTCTTTGCCACATTTGCATAGCAGAGGATGGGTCAGATCAAGACTTTGTAGGTGTGGAGGACTGTGATGGGGTGCAGTTCCTATGTTTGTCTGGTTAGTAGTTTTAGTAATTTTCGCCTGTTGTGGACTTTCTGTTGAATGGTTAGTAGATTGGGCTTCCATGGTAGTTGGCAGTCAAGAGTTAGTCAAAGGAATTTTAGAGTGTTAGTCAAATGGTAAGATAAAAGTCATTGTGGTGGAAGTCTGGGAGGTTTGGCCTGTAATTATTGCCTGGGTTTTGGTAGGGTTTATTTTGAGGAGCAACAGGAGGTGAACTGATTGAGATTGAGCTGGTGGGATCATTGGGATTTCTGGAGGATAGGGTAGCGAGCAATGAAGGTGGTTTCACTGGCATGCTGGAGGAGGTGATCAGAAGAAGGGCTCTTTGGCATTTTAGTGGTGTAGAGGACATACAGGAAAGGAGAGAGGACAAGACCTAGGGGCACATTTGCAGTGAAATGGAAGATATGGAAGTTGGTGTTGTGATGATGATACAAGGTAGGTGTTAAAGGGAAAGGATGAGATGAGGCAGACATAATTTGTGGGACATGTATTGGTCTGGAGTTTAAAGAGGAGGCCAGAATGTTGTACACGGTCATAGGCTTCTTTGAGATCAAGGGAGACAAAAATGATGGATTTGTGGTTGTTGATTTGGTGGGATAGAAGATGAGTAAGGCACACGAATTGGTCATTGGAGGAGAAACTGGGGTGGAATCCACATTGATGTACTAGATTAGGTAGGTTTTGCTGTAGGTATTTGTGGATATGTCAGATATGTGTAGGTGAGGCTGATGAGATGATAGAAGTAGGTGTTAGTGGCAGATTTATTAGGTTTGAGGAAGAGGATTTTTGGGGTTTCCCACAGCTCAAGATAGAAATACAGGTAAAGGACTATATTATAAAGATTGGCCTGGATTTCTAGGAAGGAGAAGGGACCTTTTTTCAGGTATCTGTAGATTATGCAATCATTACTGGGAGCAGTGTATGAATTTAAACTAGCAGACTCATCCATATGTATACAAACTGTATAATTAAAAATCTAAGGCATCTTTCTAGTATTTCTAGATTGTACAGTTTGTAATGTAGTTTTAACATCAATGTGTGCAAATTATGTTTTCATAAAAATTTGCTAACAAGCATATTATAAACATTTAATTGCATTTAACCTTAACTTGGCAGACACGACACTGTTTTTAAAATTTCACCATGTGGTGTTGATCTAGATCTGCAATAAAATACAGATAAAATTGTGACCTATGTTGACCTTCTCTCTGTCCTGGATTATGTCATGGTTGTGAGGTACAGTTATTCCTGACATGATAATATCACTTCTGCATGCCAAGTGTGCTGAAGTGCTCTAGGAACTACAAAAATAAGCATTAAAATGTAGCTTCAGTCATCCAAGGCAATTGTTGTCTGGAAAATACAGTTAAATTGGCAGTAACAGATAATGCTCTGGGACCAGGGAACCACTAAACTTGTTTCTCCAATACTATGGTTTTATAGAGATCCATTAATTACTATGCTAGATGTACAGAGAGTAAACAGAAATTATTATTATTATTATTTTGAGCTTTTCCTCATTACAGAGGCTTATTTCCAACATATTAATTAACTTGGAAATTACAAACAATAAACGTTCTTAAACTATATTTTCAAAATATTCCTCCAGGTGTTTCAGTCTTGTGTGTCCTCTTCCTCTGCGCCCATTCTCCTCATTGTGTGCTGTACATTTTGGAGCCAGGTGGTCATAGGTCATCCTCTTCTTCTTCTCCCCTCCAGTTCCCACTCCAGTATCAATTTTGGTATTCTGGTTTTCTCCACTCGTCGTACATGCCCGTACCACTGTAATTTCTTCCTATCCATTACGTCATATATTCTTTCTTTTATTTCCATTCTCCTTATTATTTTGGTGTTCCTTATCTTTTCTTTCTTGGAGATTCTTGCCGATCTTCTCCAGAAGTCCATCTCTAGAGCTTGTA
Organism: Schistocerca americana; assembly: GCF_021461395.2. Classification (NCBI taxonomy): domain Eukaryota; kingdom Metazoa; phylum Arthropoda; class Insecta; order Orthoptera; family Acrididae; genus Schistocerca; species Schistocerca americana. Next base: position 938,735,762 of record NC_060130.1, on the reverse strand, counting down.
ATTTTTTAATGTGCTTCATGTTAATTGTCCAGGTCTCCATTCCATTTTTTAGTTCTGCTCATTACATTCCTGCTCCATAAGACTGAGTTAAGCATCCCAATGACCCTCCATCTGTTACTAATTCTTTTATTGATTTCTGACTCTGATTTTCCCTCGATTTATAAAATGGATCCCAAATAACAGAAAGTGTTTATCTTTTTGATTTTCTTTCCTTCAGTGTATAGCTCATCTGAATCATTAGTCAAGTATTCTGTTTTTTGGTAATTTATCTTCAAACCCCAAGTTTTGTATGCTACTGCTAGTTGATTGCACATATAGTTAGCATCTTCCCCATCTTGTGCTACGCCTACTTGATCATCAGCAAACAATAAATGATGTAGGTAAACTCCATCTCTTATTTCTAATCCCATACTATTACATTTACGAGGCCATGTTCTAAGGCTAATATCTGTATAGATTTTAAATAATGATGGTGACATGGGACAGCCCTGTAAAAGGCCTTTGCTTGTTCTAAATTTCTGTGAAAGTTTATTACCAACTTTCACTTGGCAAATGTTATCTTTATACATCTGTTGTATTATTTTAATCAAGGAAAGGTTTATGTTTGCCATATGTAGTGCTCTCCAAAGTAATTTTCTTGGAACAGTATCATATACTTTTTCTAGATCTATGAAAATTAATCCTATATTTTTTGATTTTTCCCTATGTTTCTCCAAAATCTGTCGTAGTGTGAAAATATGGTCTACACATGATCTCCCAGCCATGAATCCACATTGTTCTTCTTGGGTTATAAAATTTTTTTCGTTTGTTTTTAATTACTTTCGCAAAAATTCTCATTAATGTGTTTGTAACACAAATTCCTCGATAGTTTGAACAAATTTTCCGATCCCCTTTCTTAAATATTGTATTAATGTAACCTAGCTTCATCTCATTGGGTATTGAATCTCCATGTATCATTTTGTTGAAAAGCTGTGTTATCAGTTTCACAATTTTGTCACCAGCATATTTCAGACGCTCCAGATTGATATTTACCATACTTTCCTGTTCTCAACGCCTGAAGTACTTCACTTTCTAAAATTTGGATCTCATCATCTTCATGTCTTTTTTCTTCCACTGTTCCTTCTTCTAGATATTCTTCTCTGTCCTAATTTAATAATTTTTGGAAATACTCTTCCTATTCCTTCTGTGTTATCAGTTGGAGATTAGTTTTGCTTTTTGTATCCTGTCGAAGCCCTTTTAATACTGACCATGCTTCTTTTGCTCTCCCAAATCCTAATTTGCTATTCACATTGGCACATGTTCTTTCCCATGCTTCATTTTTTGCTATCCTTATTGTTTTCATCACTTCATTCTTCTTTTCCTTGTATATTGATCTTGTTTCTTCTGATTTATCATTCAACCACTGAAGGAACGCATTTCGTTTTGCTCTAACGAGGACCTCTAGTTCCTCTGACCATCACTCTGCTGCACGGTTGTGGTTGCTATCTTTTTTACCCAACACCTCTGTTGCTATGATTTTCACATTAGCTTTTATGTAGTCATATATTTCCTCTGTTCTTCCTTCAAATGATTCAACCAGTTTCCTTTCCATCCTGGCCGCAAAGAGTGCTCTGCTACTTTCGTCTTGTAGGCTGTCAATATTAAAAGGTAAATTTTCATCTTTCTCAGTCTGGTTCGTTTTATTTATGTTACTTGTATCATTCCTTGCATTCTTCCATGACCAGAAAGACTTCATTTTTACTAAATAGTGGTCTGGTCCACACTGGGCTCCTCTATAAGATCTGACATCTACTGCCTTAAAACTACTTTTTTGCCTAATGGTAATATAATCTATTATAGAACGAAGTTCTTTAGTGTTCTGTTGCCAAGTATATTTATGAATGTCCTTATGTTTGAAAAATGTGTTGGTAATTTTTAGATCAAATTGTTCACAAATTGCAATCAATCGTTCCCCATTGTCATTATATTCGTCCTCTCCATGTTTTCCTACTATTCTACAGGATTCTCTAATTCCTACCCTTCCATTCAGATCTCCCATGATAATCAGTTCCTTTCTTCTTGGGATTTTTTTAATAGTCTCCCTGAGGGTGGCCCAGAATGTATCTTTCTCCTTATCTTTTGTGTCTTTTGTGGGTGCATATACGCCAATAATCACAACTTCCCTAGCAAATAACGTCATTTCAACAGTTATAATATGTTGATTGATGAATGTCCAATTTGTGATTCTTTCTTTCCATGATTTCTTTATCATAATGGAGACTCCTGCTTTGGCTCTTACTGCTTGTGATACCCCACTCCAGATATGTACATAATTATCCAGTTCTTCTTCTCCTTGGCCTTTCTTCTTTGTTTCAGAGAGTACGACAACATCCATGTTGAACATGTCAAGTTCTGCATGTAGTAAATTTATTTTAGTGGAAATACCTTGCACATTCCAGCATCCAAACATCATTTTCCGTTTCTCATCACCAGTTCATCGTCCAAAGTTCCAATTTTTCCGAGGCATATTATTAGGTTTTTTAGCATTTTTATGTGAGTGAGGAGCTGTCCAACTGCACAACCCCAATCCCAGAGGACCAGGTAATTTTTAATCAAGGTTTTCTTCCTTTAGCCTTTGATAAACCAATATCATACTACAAGGCAGCAGTTGCTAGTTTTGGTCCACCCCGGGTATTTTATTTCCCTGGTACCCACCATATCTGGTGAGCATTCCCCTATCTGCCACCTGGGGATGCGTCCGATGGGAGACCAGCAAACTCCACATGGGGTAAACAGAAATTCAAAAGCACAAAAACAACTTTTTATCATAACACATTTCCAGTTCTGCTTCCTGAAAATAAATACTTACCCAGTAGTAAGTATTTACATTTTAAACATTATCAGCTGACATACCTATATCCATTGGTGTAATTTCCTAATTTTCATTACAACAAATACTAAGTTATAATGCAAAGAGAATTTTGTCTCATTCACTGTTACCTGTATCACCTTATTCAACAGTATTATTGACAGATTGTAATTAACACAATTGTAAGTTTCAGAGGCAAAAGGAATATCAGAAATCAGTTGAGTGCACATGACACTGTAAGTACAAGTGTTTTACTTAAGTCTATTATTCTAGGAGTAAATGCGTAAAAGACTGGCACTGCTTCATAAAGACGCTGAAAGTACCATGTTCAGATGATTTCAGTATAATGAATGTTCTGAGTTCTGAAGTCAAGGTGCAAACTTGGAATATCTGTGGACTACCAAGGGATGACTTCTCAACAGAAAATGGAGTAATTGTTGATACTACAAAAAGGTAACAAATATTTGTGTTTCAGTCATTAAAGCATGTAGCTCTGAATTCTATGTTCTTTGTAATGCAATTCAAGGAATATTCCTCACATGCATTCACCATCTCCACTTCCTCAGCACATCCCTTACACACACACACACACACACACACACACACACACACACACACACACACACATACATGCATATATGAAGGAATATTGCATCATAATTTTGAATAATACAGGCACTGCAATTTTGTATTTATCTGCCGACTCTGGATGAGTGACTTTCAAGTAAAATGTCTCCCCTCTTGAGGAGTACACACAATGGGTGTACAACTACAGTTTGTAGACACATGGTTGATTATATATAAAAGTTTGGGTCTGGCTATGAGTCATGATTGGATGGCTTAATGCTAAGGTTATCACTCACGATAAACAGGAAATCTGGGTTTGAGTCCCAGTCCAACACAAATTTTCACTGTCATCATTCCATTATACATCTAATTATTGTGTGTTTTAACTTGCTGTGTCTCTGCTTTATAAATTAAAGTAAAGTAACTTCCCTACTTTATAAAATATCGTTACTTGGGAACTGATAGGTGGTTAGAAAATTTTACTACTATCAGGAATCAAAAAAAGTGGACAGTGGGTAAAAAAGGTTGATTACCCATACTCTAGATTACGTAACTGTGGATTCCGTAAATGGTTTAAGAAATACTGTAAACTCTCCAGTTGTATGGCGATCATAGCCTAGCCTTTAATTAGGGCTATGTTTGGTATCTAAAACAGCCCTCACTGACTCAATCTGAGAATGTACTGGTTGAAGCATGGCAAAATAACTATTTCAATGTGAAATCACACTGCTTTAAAGATTAATTTAGTCCAGCAGAGAAACCTCTTCTCTTGAAGTAGTAAACCATAGCTTAACTGAATTAACAATGGTTAATATATCTGGCAACTTTTATTTCAAAAGCTGTTCATTCAGAATATGCATCAATATCATGTTTGCAGTATGAGCTGTGCATAAGGAATGTTTGTATAAATGTTAAGAGCCTTACCAATATTACCGCCCTAGTCTATGACAAAAACTTTTTTGACAATGTCCTCATGAGAAACGCCTACAGTTTCCAGTCGATCTTCCATCTCACTTCAAAATGATTGTTCCACTCTTTGGGTGTTTGGGAAATGCCAAGCACATTAATATGTATTTATTCAAACACCAGTTTGAATTTGTGTAGTGTGTTGTGACAGACACATAATGAAACACATTGTCTGTCTATAAATCAGTTGCTTTTGCACAGGTAACAGAGTGAATTGCATGCACTATTTCAGGAAGCACTTCACTGGATACGTTATCAGCTAAGGTTTCAACTTTCCTAGCTACTGTTGCGTGGGACAGCATAACATTTTTAATAACCCCTGACCTGTATTTTTTCCTATTTGAATCAATGTTTGTCTTAAATTGACAAAGTTTTCAACCTCTCTACTGCTAAATTGGCTCAAGCCCTTAGCACACAATTTCACACACCCATCAGCCACCAAGGTTTTGTCTTCTTTCAAAATAGTTATGGTGTGAGGAAACTGCTTGTCAAATTTCAAAACATGTCAAAATTTACTCTCAATTGTAAGCTTACTATTTTTTTTTTTTTTTTTTTTTACAATTTGCACTGTAAAATACCTACTGATTTATGTGAAACTGCCTCATGAAAACATGAAAACTTTTCCCATTGGTCTGTTAATTTCGCAGCTTCCACCATTACAATAACTGAGCTGCAGTGAAAACACTTAAGCAAACATGCACCTGGCTGTTTGGTGATCTCATTGAATTGATGGCGCAACCTTGCTCCTAATTGAGCACATGTAGGACCAGCTTGGATGTCAAGTCCTTTCCAGTGCTGCTAGCCAGAATATCAAGGACCAATTACAACAGTTTTGGGCCAGTTTTCCTCAGGAGAGGATTTAATAGGTTTATGACACCCTTCCAAACTGAATCAGTGCATCCATCCTGGCCAGAGGGTGTTCAACATCATACTGATAAGTGGACTCATACTACAAAGTTGTTTGTTTGACTCAATAATGTTATTACTGAAACAAAATCATGTATGCTTGCAGCCCATGATGTTTCATATTCTTTCTTCCTCCCCTTCTGGGTGCTATATATATTTTTGTCAGGCAGTGTAGGAGGAAACAAGCAGTACAAGTTCAGATAATAGACAAAATATGCCCAACAGAGACTAATACATACATAAAATCAATGCAAAGTACATACACATTATTCGAAATTTCTCTTTTCATGTCTAGTGGGGAGGATTAAAAACAATTAACACAATTAAGTCATATGCCTTGGTAAGTGCAGATTATTTCTCCAAAGTTTCACATTAAAATAATTTTATGTACTAAGTCATTCTCTTCTGATCCAAGAGGGTCTGCATTGTATGTGCTTCCTACAGTTGAGAATAGTAATGTATTACCATCCTTCAGTAAGAAATTTCTGGATGTGTGAGTTCATCAACATGTTCTTTATAAAATCAATGTTTTGGCCATTATTGTAAGTGGGCTTCATCATAATGATGAATGTAGTACCATTTCAATGCCTCTTTCAGGTCTTATGTAATGTAATTTCATCTTGCTCATAGAGTCAGTTAGTCAGAAAACATTGATATTTTTTCATTGGCTGGTAGGAGTGGGAAGGTAGAAACTAATAACTTTTAATAGTAATAGTTTTTATTTTAATACATATTGACTGTTTCGTGTGAATGAAGAGAAAGTCAATACACTGACATAGTATTTTGCTCCCAAGGTGCCCTATGGTAGTAAAGACCATTCAGTATGTTATCTGCCTTTAGTTGCTATTTGTATTATCTTGTCTAATGGAGCAGCCTTGTGAATGCTGTCAGTCTGTAACCTGGCTATTTCTGGCTGCTGAGATGGTGTCAATCTGTGCTCATCATCAGCATTTGTGTGGGCAAGCTGCTTCACAATTTCAAATAGCTCTCATATCTTTCTCATAACAGAGGGAAGGAGGGCATCTGCCTAACTAGTTCATGAGCTTTGTGCAGTTATGCTGTTTTGGAATATTATGCCACTGTTGTTGTGTTGTCAGAGCAATATATGCTTTTTTTCTTCCATTAGGTATGTGCTAATATGATTTACCACATCTCCAACCTATATATAGTGTTGCTACCCAGTCTTTTAGCAACAACAATAAGAAATAGTGAGAGAGCAACCATGAAGTATTGCAGTAGCAGCTTCAGGCTAGTAGCCACAGTGTGGCTACATGCACATCAGTAGAACATGGACATAATGGGACTGTGAGATGAGGCTAGCTGCACTCAGTGGAAAATTGCACCACACAGCAGTAAAAGTTGTAGCAAGTGGTACAATGTCACCACATAAGGTCAAGTCTCTTGTTGTGGAAAAGGAGACTGGATATCAGGTTTTAATGAAACAAATGTGCCTTGGAACAACATAAATATGTCTGAATTTTGAGAAAGAGGCAGTTTCTTTTGCTAGAGTCTAATAGCACAACCATGATGCCAGGACCACACCAGCCAGCACAAAGTTCCTAACAGAACTTAGCGTCACAGCACTGCCAATCTGGCATCTGCGCCTACTGCCACCAGCACTGAGTAACCCACAATAGTTAGTACCTCAACACCAGCCACTGGGCCAGCTCCTGCCAGAGGGCAGCAAGCTGAATCCCATGAACAGTAGTCTCAATGTGCTGTCACTGTGAATGTGTGTAGGGTGAGGGTCTGCTCAATTTGCTATTATTGATGGAGGAGCAACATGCCACTGATGTCACAGTTATGACCTACAGAGATTGCTGGCCACCACGGGCCAGCAGTCAGCAACACAGGCTGCCTTTGCAGCATCCTCTCACAATGGCAGAAGTCGGCACCTGTATGTCAGCACAGGTAATGGTCAAGAGGAAGAGGCATGTTTTGACTCACTGAGCCATAACAAAGCATGTACAGAAGTTGAATAAAGCATTCCTTACTATTAGTAGTGTTTCCACTGGCCCTCTGGCCCATCACCACCACCATTCACCCCACCTAGCGCACCTGCACTCTTCGAAGTGGTGTCAGGGGGGCTGACATTGTTGCAGGCAACAGCAGAGCGTCAGCCAACCCCACTCCCCTCTCCCTCACAGTGTAACATCTGAACCACAGCCTACAATATCATCATCTGGGGTGAATGGGAGAAATTTTGTTCTTTTGTGGTGACAATCATTGGGTCAAAGATTGGGGAGCATGATAATAATAAAGTTACTTTTGTAAAAGTTAGGAACCAGTCAACTCATTATAGCATCAGGATAACTATAGATGTAAATTGTTAGAACTTGTGCCTTGTACACAGTGAAGTTTGTGTGGGATTTCTGTCCCTTGTGTCAAACCTGTAACAGTTGTGATCAAAATTATTCTGGGTATTATGCCACATCATTGCTAAAAGCTAACAACAATAATAAACTAAAACCGATGTTTCGGCCGAATTGCAATGGCCTTCCTCAGGGCACAACTGGTTTTGCATGCAGATAGGTGCTTCTATTTATTACACACTATCGATGTCTATCGTCACTGTTGTAAAACTTTTAATTCGCCCTCTAATACGATTGGCTAGTCAAGGCGTAAGGGAAGATGTAAGGAAAGAAGCTATTCATGGATGTCGTCAATGATTGGTAGCTGTCCACCAATCAGCGTTCGGCTTCTGGTCAGCAAGTTTTCCTCCTGGTGTGTGTGGAAGTGGAATGACAGTTGCTCTACAGCTGTTTGTGCAGATACGTCCATGTCCCATGTAGCTTCTGCCCCATGACCACTCACAGCCCATTGGACTGGGATGGCCGGCAGCCAGGATGCTGGGAGTTTGTAGCTATTTTCTCTGTTGATGTTGTCAGGCTGCTTAATAACTTCGATCGCCTCCCGTATTTTGTGTTTTCGCATCCACAATTCTTTCGCCAGTACTCAGGCTTCCTGGAACCTGATAGGTTGTCCAAAGTCACGGTGATGTTCCGCTATCACCGATTTATTGTGTTGTTGTAATCATACATAGCATTTGTGTTCTGCATGTCAGGGCCATGATGGACAGTAAGAAAAGTGGGCATCACCAGTGGCAACTATAGGTTCAAGATCAGGCTGTACCTGTAACCACCAGCACTGAGTTCCTCATGAGACTTAGTGTCCACCTACCATCTTCAACTGCTGCCATCAAGACTGAGTTCTCCACAGGATTTAGTTCCTCAGTACCAGCCACTGGCCAACGCCTGTCAGAGATCAGCAGGTCAGATCCTGCACACAGCAGTCTCCTTGCTCCATTGTGGAGTACATTTGCCCGGCCATGGGACCACTTCAGATCCCATCACTGATGGAGAAGTAGCACATCATTGACACCACAGCCATGGCCTATGGAGACCACTTGTCATCTGTGGACCTGCTGTCAGTGACACAGGGTGCCTAGCAGCATCCTCTTACCACGGTGGAAGCCATCACCTGTATGTCAGCACTAGCCCTGGTCAATAGACGACACGGTTTGCCTACTGAGCCACAGCAAAGCATGTACTGAAGTTTACCATCAGTAGTATTCCCACTGGGCCTCCTATCCCATTCATCACCAGCACTCACCCCACCAAGTGCAACTGCACTCTTCATATAATATTCTAAATATGCAGTTTATTTTGTAGACTCCATATGTGCATATCTTTCCACAGCACCTTGCTGCTGTGACAGATCAGCTTGATACCCCCTTGCAAAGAACTTTTCCCACTGATTCATGGACATTATGCAGATACAACTGGAGGATGATGTGATTTTTTTCTGTCATGCACTTTCCTGTAGTTTTATTTTGTAATGCTACGCTACTGGACATTAAAATTGCTACACCAAGAAGAAATACACATGATAAACAGGTATTCATTGGACAAATGTATTATACTAGAACTGACATGTGATTACATTTTCACGCAATTTTGGTGCATAGATCCTGAGAAATCAGTACCCAGAACAACCACGTCTGGCCATAATAATGGCCTTGATATGCCTGGGCATTGAGTCAAACAGAGCTTGGATGGTGTGTACAGATACAGCTGCCCATGCAGCTTCAACACAATACCACAGGTCATCAAGAGTAGTGACTAGCGTATTGTGATGAGCCAGTTGCTCGGCCACCATTGACCAGACATTTTCAATTGGTGAGAGATCTGGAGAATGTGCTGGCCAGGGCCGAAGTTGAACATTTTCTGTATTCAGAAAGGCCATTACAGGACCTGCAACATGTAGTAGTGCATTATCCTGCTGAAATGTAGGGTTCCTCAGGGATCGAATGAAGGGTAGAGCCACGGGCCGTAACACATCTGAAATGTAACGTCCACTGTTCAAGGTGCCGTCAATGCGAACAAGAGGTGACGGAGATGTGTAACCAATGGCACCCCATACCATCACGCTGGGTGATACGCCAGTATGGCCATGACGAACACATGCTTCCAATATGTGTTCACCGCGATGTCACCAAACACGAATGCGATCATCATGATCCAAAAACATGACGTTTTGCCATTTGTGCACCCAGGTTCATCACTGAGTACACCATTGCAGGCGCTCTTGTCTGTGATGCAGCATCAAGGGTAACCGCAGCATGGTCTTCAAGCTGGTAGTCCCTGCTGCTGCAAACATCATCGAACTGTTTGTGCAGATGGTTGTTGTCTTGCAGACGTCCCCATCTGTTGACTCAGGGACTGAGACGTGGCTGCACGATCTGTTACAGCCATGCAGATAAGATGCCTGTCATCTCGACTGCTAGTGATACAAGGCCGTTGGGATCCAGCATGACATTCCGTACTACCCTCCTGAAACCACCGATTCCATATTTTACTAACAGTCATTGGATCTCGACCAGCTCAAGCAGCAATGTCGCGATACGATAAACCGCAATCACGATATGCTACAATCTGATCTTTATCAAAGTTGGAAACGTGATGGTACGCATTTCTCCTCCTTACATGAGGCATCACAACAACATTTCACCAGGCAACACCAGTCAACTGCTATTTGTGTATGAGAAATTGGTTGGAAACTTTCCTCATGTCAGCCGGCCGCGGTGGCCGTGCGGTTCTAGGCGCTCCAGTCCGGAGCCGCGCTGCTGCTACAGTCGCAGGTTCAAATCCTGCCTTGGGCATGGGTGTGTGTGATGTCCTTAGGTTAGTTAGGTTTAAGTAGTTCTAAGTTCTAGGGGACTAATGACCACAGCAGTTGAGTCCCATAGTGCTCAGAGCCATTGGAACAATTTCCTCATGTCAGCACATTGTAGGTGTTACCACCTGCGCCAACCTTGTTTGAATGCTCTGTAAAGGCTACTCATCTGCATATCACTGCATCTTCTTCCTGTCGGTTAAATTTTGCGTCTGTAGCACTTCATCTTCATGGTGTAGCAATTTAAATGGCCAGTAGTGTATAATGCTATATATTGTTCTGTTTTGTAGTCATTTGCTCTAAAAGTGGGTTTCAGTTTCTGCAGTACCCCTTTCAAGTTTTAAGTACAATGATATTGTAAGGCAACATTTTTTGTAAACAAGTGTAAATGTTTAGAATATAAATATACTGAACACTTCATAAAACAAAAACATGGTTATGAAGGTAGTATCTGTTCGTGAAAGAATAGGTTCATTGGTGACTATGCAGCTTCTCTAGAATGAAATTATAATTAACTGGGGCACACATTTTCAACATGTCCCCAACAATGTATATCAATGCCTCTTTGCAGCTAGGGTGTCAATTTAATTATCATTTAAAAACATGGTTTTTATAAATTATAAATATGTCATAAATTTTCTTCAGTTCTCTTCCCATAGCCTTTCCTGACATTTAAGCTTAAGATAAATAGATAGGTAAAAATATTTACTTTGATAATGGATTAATCTTAAATGCTTCTGTATACAGATGTAGATCTATTATAGGAGTGATGAAGATTTTCCACAAGATCCTTATGTTTTTCTGCTCTCTTATTTTCTAGAAAGTTTGTTGACACTTGAACAAAAGCATCCTAAGTTAACTTTTCATCATCTGTCAGGATGATTTTGAGATGCTCATCTTTGTACAGATTGCATATCTGGGGACCCATGAAAATCCCCTCTTTTATTTTTGCCTCACAAAAATGTTGGAAATTTCTCATGCAAATAGAGAAATGCTTCCCCATCTCTGTCCATTGCCTTAACAAAGTTTTTCATGAGGCCTAATTTTAGATGAAGAGCAGGGAGAATTATGTTCTTGGATTCAACAAGTGTTTCATGCATAACATTGTGGGATCCCACTTCAAAGTGATTAATGCTTCAGCCAATCTTTCTTTTTATAATGAAGTGATTTGGTGCAGCTATCCCAGAGGCACAGGAAGCAATAGAATCTGGTATAGCCATGTTTTTGCCCGAGTAATATGCCTATGATATTCAGGTCCCTGGAAATCTCTCATTTAAACTACTCATACTTCAATTGTAATAACAATTGTTTGAACATATCATAGGTTTTTTTTTAATGTTAGGTGAATATCCAATTAGACTCAGTGGTAATACATTGGCATTATTGAGCAACACACACTTGAGATTTACTTTGGAGGAGTCAATGAACAACTTCAACTAATCACTTTCATGGTCATTAGATTAGGTTACATTAGATTTACTTTCGTTCCAATTGATCCATAGTGAGGAGGTCCTTCAGGATGTAGAACATGTCAGAAAAACAATAATACATGACAAATATTTACAACTCAAACAAATAAGCTAATGTATCATTTCACAGGTCCCAAGTGGAATGATCATAATTTTTTAATGAACACTATATGAAAGGATCATTTTACAAATACTAATGCACTGAATTTAAAATAAAAAAGTTTTTTTTTATTTATTTATAAGGTAATAAATGTGTAATACAACTACTATAATACTTGAAACTTCCTGGCAGATTAAAACTGTGTGCCCAACCGAGACTCGAACTCGGGACCTTTGCCTTTCGCGGGCAAGTGCTCTGCCATCTGAGCTACCGAAGCATGACTCACGCCCGGTACTCACAGCTTTACTTCTGCCAGTATCCGTCTCCTACCTTCCAAACTTTACAGAAGCTCTCCTGCGAACCTTGCAGAACTAGCACTCCTGAAAGAAAGGATACCGCGGAGACATGACTTAGCCACAGCCTGGGGGATGTTTCCAGAATGAGATTTTCACTCTGCAGCGGAGTGTGCGCTGTATCCTTTCTTTCAGGAGTGCTAGTTCTGCAAGGTTTGCAGGAGAGCTTCTGTAAAGTTTGGAACGTAGGAGACGGATACTGGCAGAAGTAAACCTGTGAGTACCGGGCGTGAGTCGTGCTTCGGTAGCTCAGATGGCAGAGCACTTGCCCGCGAAAGGCAAAGGTCCCGAGTTCGAGTCTCGGTCGGGCACACAGTTTTAATCTCCCAGGAAGTTTCATATCAGCGCACACTCCGCTGCAGAGTGAAAATCTCATTCTACTATAATACTTATTTACAATGAACACATGGCTGCTGGCAAGTTATTAAAAATGTGTGTTCCTGAATAATGCACACCTTTTTGTACAAGACTAAGTGACTTTAAAACCTTGTGAAGATTATTCTTATTTCTATTATTGATTCCATGAATTGAGCTGTTGGTTTGAAAAAAGTGATATATTTTCATTGACAAATTTCATTAAAGAATAAATATATTGGGAAACAGTAGTTAGTATCCCTAGTTCCCTAAACAGGCTTCTGCAGGATGATCTTGAGTTCACACCACATATAACTCTTACTGCACGTTTTTGTGCGCGGAAAACTTTATCTTGGCTTGATGAATTACCCCAAAAAATAATCCTATATGACATTATGGAATGATAGTAAGCATAGTGCGCCAGCTCTTTCATTTTTATATCCCCCATGTGTGACACAATTCGCATTGCAAATAGACATTTGTTAAGATGCTTTAGCAGTTCTGTGGTGTGCTTTTCCCAGCTGAATTTATTATCAAGCTGTAATCCCAAGAATTTAACACTGTCCACTTCTTCTATCTGCTTGTCATCGTATGTTAGGCGTATACTCGTGGGACACTCCTTACAAGTTCTGAATTGCATGTAGTGTGTTTTTTCAAAGTTTAGTGACAAAGAATTGACTAGGAACCAGTGATTAATGTCCACAAATATTTTATTAACTGATCTTTCTAAGACTACACCTGATTTGCTATTTAATTGCAATGTTCGTACCATCGGCAAACAAAATGAATTTGGCATCTTGTAATGTTACTGATGAAAGGTCATTGATATACTCAAGCAAATGCCCATAGATGCTATTAGTTCCTGTACATCACTATAAAATACCAACGTCTTTTCACTTTCAAAGAACTGAAGTAATGGCATATTGCAGTTAAGGAATGCAATCTCATTTAGCATCTTATCAAGGCAATTCCACTGTTTTAGGCTTGACAGCAACAGTTCAGCTTTACCTTTTGGCAATTCCAGATCTCTCACTAGGTTATGAAGTTCACTCTATGTTATTTTGTGTACTTCTGTACACTTGCCATTACACACAAAATCAGGATCTTTCAAAGCAGTGGGTTTTGAAGGTGACAGTGCAGAATTAGTTCACTACTGCACTCATCACTATCACAATTAGGTGGACTGGAACAGAGAGTCCATCTCTGTAGGTCAGTGGTTGCATGGCCAATGGTATGTTACAATATGTCAAGGAAGACTATTTCTTCTTGGAAATACTATGTGTTAATGGAGTTGTCCCACAAAATTACCTATCATTCACATTCATTAGACTTAAGAGGCACAAACATGTTTCATCACCCAAAGAGATTGACAGCATTTGAGAGGATGATCATGGGTGAGGCAATGCCCATTGAAGGTTTTTCACAATTCAGCCACAAATAAGGACTCCAGACACAAGATATGCAACATAAATGAGGATCTCAGGGCTTGTCTTGGTCCCTGATTTCACAGCCAAAGTATAGTTTGTATGTTTCCTAATATATGGCATTATTGGTCTCCTTTGTGATTTCGATGTAGCCTGTCCACAAATGTAGGAAAAACTGTCAGCACTGTTCACACAGTTACAAGGCATATTGAATCACAGGATTTACAATGACCACATTTGCTAACTACACTTCAGTAACATGAACAGAACACAACATGTAACAGACCGAAACTACACTCAAATGAAACATGCTCCACTTCTCTCTTCTTCCTCCCATTGTTGCCACAAGCGCCAACTAATCCACCATCAGTGGGATTTTGAAGTGTATATGGGAGAGTATTGACAATGAATGCTAATAAATAGTAATTATAATTAAATGCACCCCCTTTGAATTGAAAATGAAAGCTACTTCGAGTTTTCATCATTTTTTAATTATCAGCATGGTCAATACAGTTAACAAACAATTATTTCACCCTATTTACATTTTCACTATTGGCCAATGTAATTCGTTATTAAAACATCCATTTATCAATGTAACAAGAAATTTTTTTGACATAAACAGTGTTGACATTAGTTTTTAAGAAGGCTGATAAAAATGAGCCATTAAATTTTATCATTATTTTTGTAAAAATACTCTTCTTACCAGTCCTACACTGACAGAAAAAAAACTGCAACACCAGAATGGATCAGTCTTACATAAATTAAAGTTGATAGGCATGTTGCTACGTCTGAAAGATTATGTCTATTCAAATTTCACACCAGTCATGTAACAGTGTTGCTAGTAGTGCCACTATGAGGATACAAATCATGTTTGCTTTAACTACAAACTATAACAGTTGTGAGCATTACTTAACTTTGAGATTGACATGGTCAGTTGATGTTAGTAAAGAATACCTTTCAGGTGACAAATGCCATTATCAGCACTTCACTGAGTGTGAACAAGGTCATGTATTATGGAAATGAGGAGCTGGATTTTCCTTCTGTGGTACTGCAGAAAGACTTGGCAGGAATGTAGCCACAGTACGTGATTGTTGGCAGTGGGGGTCAAAAGAATGTCCAGTCACATAAAGACTGGGCTCCACACCGTCACATGGCACTACCAAGAGGGAAGACCATTGTGTTCAGTGTATACCTCTTGCACATTGCACTGCATCTGCAGCAATAATTTGAGCAGCAATTAGCATCACAGTGAGACAATGGAAGTGTTGCAAATTGTCCACTTCAAGGACAGATCTGAGTCAGATACCTGTAGTATGCGTTCCACTGACCCCAAACCACCAAAATGGCTCTAAGCACTATGGGACTTAACATCTAAGGTCGTCAGTCCCCTAGACTTAGAACTACTTAAACCTAACTACCTGAAGGACATCACACACAGCCATGCCTGAGGTAGGTTCAAATGGTTCAAATGGCTCTGAGCACTATGGGACTTAACATCGGTGGTTATCAGTCCCCTAGAACTTAGAACTACTTAAACCTAACTAACCTAAGGACATCACACACATCCATGCCCGAGGCAGGATTCGAACCTGCGACCGTAGCAGTCGCGCGGTTCTGGACTGAGCGCCTAGACCTGCGAGACCACCGCGGCCAGCGCCTGAGGTAGGATTCAAACCCATGACCGTAGCAACAGCGTGGTTCCAGACTGAAGCACGTAGAACCACCCAGCCACAGCAGCCGGTCCCAAACCACCATCATTTGTAATATTAGGGGTATCAAGTGAGATCTCATTGGAGGTTAGGGTGGATGTCTGATAAAAAGCTGATTCTGCCTTGGTGCCAGTGATGGCCGTGTGTTGGTTAGAAGGAGGCCAGTTGTGTTCTAGACACACTGGACTTACACCTGGAGTTATGGTATGGAGTGTGACTTCATATTGCAGCACGAGCACTCTCATTGTTATCCCAAATGTTCTGATTGCAAAACTGTATGTCAACCAGGTGGTCTGATCTGTCATGCTGCCATTCATGAACAGCATTCCAGGGAGTATTTTCCAACAGGATAACACCTGCACTCATATCAGTGTTGTAACCCAACACGCTCCCCAGAGCGTCAACATGATGCCTTGGGCTGCTCAATCACCATATCTGCCTCCTGTCAAGCACATATGGGAAATCCTTGGACAACAACTCCAGTGTCAGCCACAAACAGCATTAACCAGATAAATGTATTCCCAAAATTTCATTACTCTATGTTAATTATTTTTGGTGTTACAATTTTTTTTTCTGTCAGCGTATATTTCATGACTAAACCTATTCTCTTATATATGTTCCATTATTAATAAAGAATCATGAAGCATTAAGCAGGTGAGTATCATTCTGAACAGGAATTCATATCCACAAAAACATCACTCTTCTGAGATGAGCAAAACATGATGATCACATACTTGTATGAATGGTTAGTTTCTTTTCCATTCCTGAGCTATTCCATGTAGCATCTCCTCCAGGAAATACTCCTGTGTGTGATACTACTGTTACTTAAATGATTGTCTTTACAGAAAATCTGGTATCTTCTCTGAGACCCTCATCCTTTTCAGTCAGTGGATTTAAAAGTAGCATATTAGCTAGAGAGATTTCTATGACTCTATCAATGACATTTAGGTGCATTTTTAACATTGCTTATTGATTATACATATCTACCTGTGGCATCATACTTATATTAACCTTACTCTTAAAACATACTTACACAATTTGCTCTTAGTTTTATTTATTATAAATTATGCCATCAGTCTAGGTACAATTAATATATAAAACAAATATAACCACTTAGAAATTACCTATATTGTGCACGATATTAAACAAAATTATTCCCTGAAAAGCAGAAGTGTTGAATTGGCAATAGGCATACACAAAAGAAACAAAACATGCTAGCTTTTGGAGTTACACTTTAATGAGCTAGAGTAAAAAGCACACACACACACACACACACACACACACACACACACACACACACACACATATACATACAAACATACATACGCATACACACACATATGTTCTTCCATGCTGTTGGCTGAACTAACAGTGCCAGTAGTACTTTGCAGAAGGTGGTCTACTTGAGGTGGGGTTAGTATGGGGTGTTACAGGCAATTGGAGAAGGAGGTGGGAGGCAGGGAGATGGACTGGTGGTGAGTGGCTAGCAGCCAGAGAGAGGAGACCACTCTACCAGCTAGGAATGTGTTAGGGACGGGTGACAAGTATATGGGCTGGCATGACTGCAGCAACCAGTGGGAAATGGCACACACTGAAGTGAATATGGGGATATAAATAGGGAAGGGGCAATGGGACAGAGAAAGGGGAAACTGTTGTGTGGAGCGTGTGGGGAAAATGGGTTACCTGACATTGAGGCTGTGATAATTATGGGAGCAGAGTATAGCTCCCATCTTCATAGTTCAGAGAAGCTGTCGGTGGAGGGGAGGATCCAGGTGGCTTGGGTTGTGAAACAGCCTTTGAAATTGTGCATGTTGTGCTGACCTGCAAGTTGTGTCACTGGATGTTCAACTTTGTTCTTAACAACAGTTTGATGGTGGCCATTCATCCTGATGGACAGCTAGTTGTTAGTCATACCAACATAAAAATCTGAGCAACATTTGCGGCAGAGTTGGTATATGACATGGTTGCTTTCACAATTTGCCTGACTTCTGATGGGGTAGGATAAGCCTGTTACAGAACTGGAGTAGGAAGTGCTGATTGTGTGAATTAATCAGATCTTGTACCCCCTTGCCACAGGGTTTGGGAGTGGAGGTGGTATAGGAGTGGAATAGGATGTTTTGTAGGGTGGGAGGGTAATGGAACACTACTTCAGGAGGGGTGCAAAGGTTCTTTGGTGGGATGTACCTCATTTCAGGGCAAGACAAGAGATAATCAAAGCCCTAGTGAAGGACATGGTTCAGTTGTTGCAGAATTTTCTTTCTTATCCAAAGGCCTAACCTTCAGACCTACACAAAACTTTAACCATGTTTCACTTGTGTAAGAACTAATCTCCTTCTCCCAATCTCTACAGTGCCAACATTTCCTTGCCACCAATCCCTCCAAACAAAGCCAATCTAATCCCTACATCAAAACTTGCCTCTCCAGTTCATATTTTTTGGAAATTTGTAGTAAGGTCTTATGGGACCAAACTATTGAGGCCATCAGTCCCTAAGCTTATGCACTACATAATCTAACTTTAACCTCACTTACGCAAAGGACAAAACACACTCATACCCAAGGGAGGACTCAAACCTCTGATTGGGGGGGGGGGGGGCGGAGGGGGAGGGGGCTGGGACCATGACAAGGCACCTCAGACTGTGTGGCTACCCTGGGCGGCTCCAGTTCATACCATCATCGAAAACTATGGCCTTCATTCCCCACCTCTTCCTAATAAGTGCATCCTAGTCAGCATCCAGGAATTTCTTAACTAGAACTTGGGCTTACCATCCTTCCTCAAATCCCTTCCTAAGATCAGAAACCTTTTGGAAGAAGAAAATATAGCCATACACAACCTGAAAACAGATCCAAACGTAGTCATCCTCTCTGTAGACAAAGACTCAGCCACTGTTATTAGCTGCACTAACTATATGATGGAAGGCCTCTTCCAACAAACTGACTCTTCCATTTTCAAGATCTGTCAGAGTGGCCCCATCCTAAAAGTCAATCATAACCTCAATATCTACTGAAACCCATAGGCCCTTCCCAGAACCTCTCACCTGATTCCATCTCCCTCCTCATCCCAACTACACCCCACACACTCAGCTTCTGCATGTTTGCTTAAATCCACTAGCCCAACAATCCTGAACACCACTGTGTGGCTGGCTACTGTGCTTTCCACTGAATGAAATTCCACTCTTGTTGCCCAACAGCTCCAACCAGTTGCCCAAAGCCTAGCCTCCCATATCAAAGATACTAACCACATACTTCATTAACTTTCCACCATCCGCACTCCTTTACCTTCTGGATTCCTACTTGTCACTTCTGAAGCCATCTCCCTTTACACTAACATCCCTCATGACTATGGTCTTGCCACTATCAAACCCTACCTGTCTTGTATCCTTCAAATTCCAAACCCACAACCTCATTCTTTATACACCTTACCAACTATATCCAGACCCATGATTACTTTTCCTTTCAATGGAAGGTTTACAAGCAAATCCATGGAGCAGCCATGTGCACCTGCATGGCACCCTCCTATGCCAACCTGTTCATGAGTCATCTAGAAGAAACCTTCTTAGACTGTCAAAACACCCATCCCCTAGCCTACTTCAGGCTCATTGATGTTATCTGTATGATATAGCCACCCTATCCACATTCCCTCACAACCTCAACACCTTTTCTTTCATCCACTTCACATGCTCCTACTATACTCAATGCACCACCTTCCTGGGCATTGACCTCCATCTCTCTGATGGCTCCAACCATGCCTCTGTCCACATTAAACCCAATAGCAATCAACAGCACCTTCATTTTGACAGCTGTCATCCCTTCCACACCAAAAGCTCCCTCCCACACAGATTAGCCAGGTGTGGATGACTTATCTGCAGTATTGATAATTTCCTTGCCCATTATGCTGAAGGACTCAGAAAGGTCTTCACAAACAAGCAATACCTCACAAGCCTAGTCCACAAACAGATCTCTTGTGCTATATCCCCATATACCCCTATCCTTCCAACACTCCCAAGAACCAGCTTAAAAGGAGCGCCCTGATTGTCACCCAACATCACACTGGACTGAAACAACTGACCCTTTTCTTTCACCAGGGCTTTGATTATCTCTCATCCTGCCCTGAAATGAGGGACATCCCACCAAATATCCTTTAACCCTCCTAAATTGGTGCTCCATTACACAACCAACTGACACAACAGTCTAGTCCATTCCTATACCACTCCTACTCCCAACCCTCTGCTGGAGGGACCATATCCCTCTGACAGGTCAAGGTGAAAAATCTGGCCAATCCACCCAGTTGGTATCTACTAATTCGGTCATGTCACAGGCTTCTCCTTCCCCATCAGGTTCTAGGCCACCTGTGAAAGCAGCCATGTGTTATACCAACTATGATGCAAACACTGCACAGCTTTTTGTTTTGGTATGACTATCAACCAGTTCTCCACTAGGATGAATGGCCACCAGTTGAGAACAAAATACTCAATTTCAATGGCTGCTTCACAGCCCCAGCCACGTGGATCCTTTCCTCCAGCATCAACTTCTCTGAACTATCTAGACCCTGTAATCATCCTGTCCTCAGTCTCAGGCAATCCCGTCTCTGCACCGTCCGCTCAACAATCTCCCCATCTTTAGTCCTGTCACCCCCTCCCAGTTCATGTCTCCACATTGCCTTCAGTGTATACCATTTCCCACTGGCCACTACAGTCAACCCAGGCCATATACCTGCCAGCCCTCTCTCACCAAATCCTAGCTGGTAAATCAGCCACCTCCCTCTGAACTGCTGGCCACCCAACCTCAGTCCCAGTTCCTCACTCCCATCTCATGCTCCTTCTACTTGCCACACCCAACACTATCCCCACCACAACCAGTCCATCTGCTGAAATATAGCATTGCCACTTGAAGTTCAGTTGGCAGCAAGTAAGGGCATATTCATGTGTATGCCTGTGTGTGTGTGTGTGTGTGTGTGTGTGTGTGTGTGTGTGTGTGTGTGTCTGTGTCTGTGTTTCACTATAGCTTGTCAAAAGACAACTCCAAAAGCTAGCAAGTTTTCTTTCTTTTGTGTGTGTTTATAGACAACTCGGTACTTCTTCTCTTTGGTGAATGGTCTGCTTTAGTCCAAAAGTATTTACATTCTACAAGATCTTTGCTACAACATTAGAACAAAATTATGGTTTATAAGAGCATGATATATTTTCTTCAGTTCTCTTTCCAATAGATTTTGTATGCATGCAATGAAATAAAAAGTAGTTACTTTTTAATAGATTAACCTTAAATACTTTTGTATGCATGTGGAATTAATTATTGTATCAAATTATGTTTTTAAATGATTATTGCTGTCAGTGGTATAAACCAGTTTATCATAAATATTTCTTAGTGAATTTATACTCAATTTTGACAACATTATGATAATATTTTAAAATTTGTAGGTGGTCACTAATGGTAGATCCACAAGGACAAGCAAACTCTTGGATTAAATCTATGGAAACAAAGAATGGTCTGGTAAAAGTAAAATTTTCTGATAGGCAATATACAAAAATCCTTGAGGACTGTGTCAGGTTTGGGAAGCCTGTTCTACTTGAAAATGTGAGTGAAGAATTGGAAACACCCTTGGAACCTATATTAAGAAAGCAAATGATCAGAAAAGGTATTGTTATTATTTAGTTCTAGTTCACAGGTAATGAACAATTAGCTTTTAAAAAAATTAAAACAACTACTAAAGTTTACAGACAGAAAGGTACATATATGCACCAATTTAAGTACTTCAAATGTGTGATAAAACACCTGTGCATCCATAAGGTGCCTCTCTTCTCTGAAATATGTGGATTTACACTAATAACTTGTTAGTCACTAATAAATTCATGGCAGAGGGCACCTTTTACAGTAAAATACCATCAGCTGGGACATATGGTCATTTGCAGATATTCTTGTTGCACATAAATATGAAAGTTTCTATGCCATGTAACTTGTAAACATATAAATGGATATCCACAATTACATACATGTAATTGCAGCAATACTAGTCTCCAAACAACAACACTAAATTGATTTGATCATGCATTAGATACAGAAACTAAAGGAATCATTCGACTACATTATACCTGCTGAACAGCAACCAATCAGAGCTCCACATGTCACAGAATATGGAAAAATGAACCACTTACAATACATACTACAGTCTTCTTACTCGATTTGTGAATGGAATTTAAAAAGAAGATTTGTTAATTTACTGAATTTACTCAGTGTTAATCAACTTTTTTCTTCACTAACTTTGTCAGAGTGTTACACATGAGGCTGTAAATATATTTACCTTACACTCTGGAAGCTAATTCTTAGAATTTTCTAAGTTTCTGTTTGTCGTACATTATATACTGTGAAGCCAAAATATTATGACTACTGCCCACCGTGACACTGGATGTTGCCTGGTGGTGGGCATGTGATATGGTAACAAAAGTATGTAAGTGGGGCAGACATAGACAGTGGATCACCCTAGCAAAGATATGGGATGCAAATGGGGAAATCCAATGAGATAAGTGACTTCAACAAAGGGCAGATTATTATTATGCAAAGCCTGTGAATGAGTATTTGAAAAATGTTGAATCTGGTCAAATGTTCACATACTACTGTTTTAAACATCTATGGAAAGAAGTAGAAGGACAGTAAAACTACCACTAGGTGCTAAATGATTGGACATTCGTGATTCTTCACAGAACATGGAGTTTGGAGGCTTGTCTGCTCTGTAAAGTAGAATAGATGGTGGTATGTGGCATCTATGCTGAAAGAGCCCATTACTGCTGCACACAAAGGTGTTCCGGAGCATAGTGTTCATCGTATATTGTTGAACATGGAGCTCCACAGCAGACTATGCCTACATGTTGACCCAATGACATCATAAATTATGCACCATCACAATTCGACTGTCAATTAATGGAAACATGTTGGCTCTTTAGATGAATCACATGTTTGCTACACTAGGTCAATAGTTGTATCCACAAACACCATCATTGAGGTGAACAGTAGCTCAAAACGTGCAGCACACCATGGATGCAGGCTGGTGGTAGCAGTATTATACTATGGGAGACATTCTTTTCACCAGTGATGTATTTCATTCCAAAGATGGACAAACAAGGTATTAAGCAGGTGGTCATAATGTTTTGGCTCATCAGTTTATATGTTACACATTTTAGGAGGCAAACTGACAGGTGCCCATTGACAGTGCCCTTCTTTGTATGTGTTAAATGCCTCTGGTATACCGAGCGAGGTGGCGCAGTGGTTAGCACACTGGACTCGCATTCGGGAGGACGACGGTTCAATCCCGTCTCCGGCCATCCTGATTTAGGTTTTCCGTGATTTCCCTAAATCGTTTCAGGCGAATGCTGAGATGGTTCCTTTGAAAGGGCACGGCCGATTTCCTTCCCAATCCTTCCCTAACCCGAGCTTGCGCTCCGTCTCTAATGACCTCGTTGTCGACAGGACGTTAAACACTGACCACCACCACCGCCTCTGGTATTCTGGCTGTATACAGATTCCACACTTTAGAAAGAAAGAAAAATATCTCATTCTTCATTTGTGAACAGATAGTGACTACTTATTATCCTATAAATAAATCAAAAACCTGCTATTTACTTTGCTTACAACTCAATGTATGTCATCTTTCCATTTCATATTGTGTAATCCCAGGAAATTGTTTGACATGGCTGACTCCAGATGTGACTAATTAATCCAGGATTAAGATTTGAAGCCCTATTCTACTGTCAGAGGCCAAGACATTTCTGTGTTTCACGAAATGCATACTTTCAACTCTTTATACATTGAAAAGTACTCATACTTGTCAAGTCTATGGGAAAACTGATTTATACTGCCTTACAAAAAATGTGAAGCACCCATAAGTCTAGTTCTGAGAGCAATGTAACCTCATACATCTATGCACAATTGGTGGGTATGTGAATGATTAGATTCGCAACTCTCTGGGACAGGTACAAAGGTCACCAGAGTGCATTAGTACAGTTTGAGTTTAGTGTTGTGTATAAGAAGCATGGACAGTGTCAGCTGTTGAGTGATTGAGTAATTACTGTGTAGGACATGGAAATCTAGTGTACTCATGTATGACAGTATTATCAGCACCTGCAGAGTTCAAAAGGTGCCACATAGAGAGCCTTCCATGTCAAATCCTGCAATGTCCAGATTTATGGGAAATTTGGATGTGGCAGTGGCATGATTTTGGAACTCATGTGAACATGAGGGCAGGATACTCATTGTCAGTGTTCTGAAGAACCACAACTGATAACCACAAGGGAGGATAGCAGTATTATGTAACTAGCACACTGTAACTCCTTCACATCTGCACCTGCCTTCTTACAACAAGTAATAGTCTCTCTGCAACATTCTGTGTCTCACAGCACCATAGTTAGGAGACTAACAGCAACCAGCTGAGGAATTACCACCTCAAGTGTAGGGCTGTCACTGTCAACACAACACAAACTGCTGCATTTGTAGTGGTGTTGTCACTGGGAAGCTCTGACTGCTGATGAATGGTATTATTGTGTTCTTTCAGTGATGTGTGTATGGGTCCATTTCTTCCATTGTTTTAGAGAAGTGCAGTGCTGTTACTCCTAGTTTCATGATGTGGGGAGCCATAGGCTCTGACTTTAGATCATAGCTGACAGTGACTGTGGAAACTCTATTGGCACAGTGGTATTTCACAAACATCCTGCGTCCTTATGGGTTACCTGTTGTGACAATACTGTGGTGATATTTTTCTACAGGACAATGCTCGCCCACACATGGCATGTTGATCTATGAACTGTCCGAATGATTTTGAGGTACTTCTGTGCCCAATATGTCTTGATAGAACATGTGTGGGTCCAGACAAATTACCACTGTCTATTGCTGTTATGACATTATATATGAATTACAAAAGTTTGGATTTGAGTGACAGGTGTTTATGACATTTTTACTGGTTACCATGAATCAAATAATTTTTTCAGGGTAAGTTTTTGTTTGAATTCAGCATATGTTCTAGAATGCTATTAAAAGGGATTTGACTGAAGTAGTAAAGTAGTTTTATGAGTTAGTTCTGCTTTTTTATTGTGCTAGGTTTACATTTTTTGGGGGCTTAAACTTGAGCCATTTCCTAAATTAAGTATGTCTAATTCTCACTTTAGAAACAAAGTCAGCTCTTCACATCTAATGCACAGAATGTGTTGAATTTCTTATTCAATTCTATGGTCATTTATACCTTTGTAATTGAGATGTTTCTGCAACTACCCATTAGCATGTAGCAGTCTTATCACAAAAAAGACTAAACATGCTATTCATTCCACGAGACATTAAAATTATTGGAGAAGGAAACTGTTCAATCCTCATAATAGTGTAGGTAATAGCGTATATTCTGTATATGTATATAGTTTTGAGCTATTTGTTTTCATTGTTTTATGACAAATCTTATATCATTTTAACTTGATCCCTGCCTAAATAAATAAATAAATCCAAGCCTACTCAGTTGCCTACAATAACTGATAGAACTTGGACATAGCAGCATTCAAGAAACACACAACTCACTCAGTGCCATCCCAGATGTAATTAATATAACTGAAGTTTGATCAACTTACTGAAGGAGTAGGTTAGTTAGTCAGCTGCGCGTTCTGTGGATCAAAATTGTTGTCTCTTGCTAAAATATGGTACAGTTTTACAATTACAGTTCATCTTCCCAGTGGAAAATATGGCACCATGCTGACCACTTACACGATTTATTAAGGTTGTTTTTGTGTGTGTGTGTGTGTGTGTGTGTGTGTGTGTGTGTGTATGTGTGTGTGTGTGTGTGTGTGTTTTTATTATGTGCACTCAACTACTTACTCTTGACTATGCTCTGATGTTGAATAGTGTAGGAGGAACTGTGAAGGAGACATCAATTCAGTTTATGGTTGGAGCTAATTTTATCAGCCATTAAATCACTTGCTAGATGATAAAAGATTCATATGGCTGATTACTTCACTCTTTTCTGTGCCACACACAGGGTGAGTGATGGACAATTTAGATCATTTTTCCTTCTAGTATTATATTCATGAATGCTGCTGTTGTTTTTGAATTGTGACTGATGTGCCAACAAACTTCATAAGAAAGCTAATGCAGTGGGGGGCTTTTTGACAGCATGACTAGATGTTTAAAGGGCTGTGGGTATGCCATAGTGGATTGGAGTTGAGGGGCAAGGGGGCAATGGGAAGGCACATAAGCTTCCTCACGTCTGTGTCTATATTGCTATAGTATTTGTAGAGTAGCATATGACTGATTGATAACCTGCATTTCTAATTGGTATCATAGGATAGTTGTATAACGTACAGGTAGAGTTAATACATCAGCATACCAGGGAGTCATATATGGTGTGTCACAGGGCTCCATAATGGGTCCATTGATGTTCTTAACATTTATAAATGACAAGCCAACCATATGAGGGCTGTTCAAAAAATAAGAAGACTTTTCAAATTGTGCGGGCAATGTACATTTAACTATCGATCTTTTTTTTTTTTTTTTTTTTTTTGTTATGTTAATACACATGTCCTGAACATATGTTCACAGTTTTAAGTGTAAAGCATATTTCATTTATTTTAGACAGATAGAAAGGTTTGATGTATTTTAGTGTGCTCGGCAGTTTTTGATTATTACAGAACATGGATCATACAATTTGCATCACATTTTGTGTGAAAAATGGAATCAAGTGCTCTTAAACACTTGGAATGTTGACAGTGGGATACATTGAGTCTGCTCTAAGTTAAAAAAAATGTTTACAAGTGGTACAAGCTCTTCCAAGATAGCCAAGAAGATACAAATGACAAACCTCACTCTGGACAGCTCAGCACATCAACAACAGGAGATAACATCAAAGCTGTGAAGAAAACTATTTTGGAAAATAATTGAATTACCATAAGAGAAGTTGCTGAGGATGTTGGCATATCAGTTAGCTCATGTAATGCAATTTTTTTGGATGTTTTGGGCATGATACGTGTGCCAGAGAAATTTGTTCCAGAACTATTCAATTTTGATCAGAAGAACGATCGCATGAGCATCACTCAGTAGCTCTTCAATGATGTCAGTGACGACACTGATTTTCTCAAAAGGATCATAACTGGTCACGTAACATGAGTTTACGGTTATGAAGGTGAAGCCAAAGTGCAATCGTCCCAATGGAAGCATCCTGGAGAGCCAAGTCCAAAAGAAGCACGCCAAGTTCGATCAAACGTCAAAGTATTGCTCACTGTATTATTATTTTTTTAAATTTTTTTTTTCAATTTTTGCCTCAAGGTTGTATGGTCAATAAGAAGTATTACCTGGACATTATGCGCCATTTGCAAGAAGCAATATGCAAAAAAGTCTGGAATTGTGAAAAAACAATTCATGGCTTTTGCATCACGACAATTCACCTGATCATTCGTCACTGCTTCTGAGAGATTTCTTAGCCAAAAACAACACAACAACCATGCTTCAGCCACCATATTCACCAGATTTGGCCCCCTGCCACGTTTCCTGTTCCCAAAACTGAAGAGACCTATGAAGGGTCGAAGATTTTCAACAATTGAGGAAATTAAAACTGCACTGATTTTTGCTGTCATTCTAAGCATAAAGGTGGAGAAGTGGCTATCTACCTGAGAACAAATAACTTAGTAGAATCTTTCAAAAATTTATCTTGGGTAAATGAGTATTCCACTGATTTGCACTGTGAAATTGTAGCAATTAAGTTAAAATTCTTGTCTGTTGTGTGCTTTATCTTAGCATTGTATAGATAAACAAATGGAAATTTTGAATTATTTCTTAATTCCCTAGATACAGTATAATGTAAATTAATGTCCAAGCAAGAGAACATAAATGTTATATTATTAGGGAATATTAATGTCAACATGTTACAAGATTCCCAAGAAAGCAAACACTTCAAAGACTGTATCTATTCTTATGGCACAAAAGATCTGTTGAGACACATACCCACTAGAATCACTCCAACTAGTATAACCTCAATAGACCATGTTATTACTAATTGTGAAAATACTGCCATAGCTGCTGTTGTAAATGGTCACATCTCTGACCATCTAGGCAAACTATTAGTGCTAAAGGGAGATCCTTTTATAAAACCAAAGAAAATTTATAACTACAAGAGAAATCTCTCTGTTATTAACATTGCCAAACTGAGAGAGAGCCTTGGTCATGAATCTTAGCATCTAGTATTTCAAGCCGAAGGAGTGAATAATAAGTGGGATTCCTTTCTAGATACATTATCTTATCATCTAGATAATACTATTCCCATCAGAAAGATAAATATTAATAAGAATAAGGCTATACATTCAAGTCCCATGGAATTTGATAATTCTACCAAAGAACTGAAAGAAAAATTGGAAGAAATCTATATGATACAAAGAGAGACCAAAAACAATACAATGAGCACAGGGATAAATACAAAAAATACAAGTACCAGTTTTGCAAGCACGTCAAAAGATTGAAGGCTGAAAAGATTAACTCGAAAATACAAAATTCAGACTGTATCTCCAAGAACTGCTGATCAATAGTAAATAAAATAAGAGACAGTAAAACAAAACTAAAAGGTAATGTCAACATACAGTCATCTAATAACAATAATGATGTCACCAATCCTCAAGAGATCAGTAACATTTTCAATGACTATTTGATAGATATCATAGAATCTGACTTTTGTACCACAGATAAAGTACCTGTTGGAAGTCTTGCTGAGGACAATTCTGAAGCTAATCAACTCCATGAACTTGAAATCAAGGATATTCTGCAGCTCACCAGAGAATGTAAAAACAAAAAATCCGCTACCTGGGATGAAATTTCTTCATTTTTACTTAAACAGTGTGGAACATCTTATAAATTGTGTCTTGAAAGGAGTGTTCCCTGACATATTAAAATTAGCCATTTTTAAACGTCTCTACAAAAAAAGGTGATGAACAAATAGTAG
The DNA here is from genome assembly GCF_021461395.2 of Schistocerca americana. Classification (NCBI taxonomy): domain Eukaryota; kingdom Metazoa; phylum Arthropoda; class Insecta; order Orthoptera; family Acrididae; genus Schistocerca; species Schistocerca americana. Next base: position 938,706,945 of record NC_060130.1, on the reverse strand, counting down.
AAAATTACAGACAACTCTCTTTAACTTCCGTTTTTGCAAGTTAATTGAAAAAATAATTTTGAAATATATGCTAGAGCATTATAATAAGCACAACATCCTGGGAGATTTTCAGCGTGGTTTCAGAAGTGGTCATAAAACCCTGACTGCAACACTTCAATTTATGCTGAAAGCTCTTGACAAAATTGATGAAGGCATGCAAGTAGCTGGAGTTTTCGTAGACCTATCAAAGGCTTTTGATAGGGTTGATTATAAGGTACTTCTGTCAAAACTGGCCAGAGATGGCATAAGTGGAAAACTATTGCACCTCATCACATCATATTTAAAAAACAGAAGACAGTGTACCTCAATCTCAGACAATAATGGAGAAACATTAAAAAGATATACATCAAGGGTCATGAATATTAAATTTGGTGTGCCTCAGGGATCGATAATTGGTCCCTACCTTTTTATTTGTTACGTCAATGCCTTCCCAAAGATACCTTCACTAGAATGTATGCATATGACAGTTCAGGCCTTTGTTGGAGAAATGATATTCTTAATCTGAGCATAGAGGTAAAAAAAATTATAGATATTGCAAGGGAAAAGTTTGAAAATTACATTTTAAAAGTCAACTTACAAAAAACAAATATAATCCCCTTCAATGTTGGTGATTTGCAAACTTGTATTGATTCTCAAGATAGTAATATTGTAGGGAAAATCTGCAGTGAGTGTAAATTCCTAGGTATATGCATAGATAGCAAAACTACTCTGGACACAACAAATTGACAATGTATGTGCAAGGTTATCATCTAGCCTATATGTTTTAAGAAGAATAGCTCCATATGCCAATACCCAGACAATGAGGATGATGTATTTTGGTTTAATACATCCATTTATAACATATGGTCTTGCATTGTGGGGCGGGGCTTCCAAAACTTATGTAGAACAAGTATTTAAACTCCAGAAAAGAGCCTCGAGAATATTAGGCAAAAAAGATGCTAGATCATCATGTAAGGGATTGTTTATAGAATTTAAAATTCTGACTATCTACTCAATGTATATGTTTGAAACAATAGTATTAACTGTAGAAGATAAGAAATATAACTAGTCATAATGTAGAAATTCATGATCACAATAAAAGACAAGTAAAAAATTACCACATGATACGCAGAAGACTGCAAAAAACTGCAAACAGTCCATATATTAATGGAGAAAAATGCTTCAATGCACTGCCAAATGAATTGAAGGTAATAACTGGAGAGATATTCAAAAAACATCTAATGTCGTGGCTCATTGAGCAGTGCTTCTATAGCCTACTATAGAAACTAAAATCTAAAGTATTATTATGTCAAATAATTTTGACTACATTCTTAAGTTCCTATTATAAAGTAAAATTGCATTGTATACTGTTGTTTTGTACTACCAGTTGCTATGCATGTAATTACATGTTTCATGCAAATAAATTACAAATTACAAATTGTGTCACTGGAAGTTCTCAAGGCTGTTCTAAGAAGTGGTTGTGAGAAGTGCTTCGAGGATTGGAAGAAGCAATTGCACAACTGTATTGTATCTGAGAAGGATTAGTTTGAAGGGAACAACATTAATATTGATGAATAAATAAATATTTTTTCATAAAAATATAAAGTCAACTTACTTTTTGACCACACCTCATATATCAGCAGCAGATACAATCAAGTTTGCCACTGACACTAGCCTGTTGTTAATGCTGTGAATGAAGATGACCTGCAGGAGAGAGTCACAGAAGTAAGCACATGCTTTAGGGAAAACACATTAATTTTGAGCAACACAAAAACTATTTGGACCAAAACTCAAGTGGCAGACTCTTCAAGAGGGGCGCTCTGCATCGCGGTGTAGCTTGCTGTCCTGGTTTCGAGAGGGTGCGTTTCTGGATGAGGTATCGAACATGTTACTTCCCCCTACTTATACCTCCCGAGGAGATCACGAATGTAAAATTAGAGAGATTCGAGTGAGTATGGAGGCTTTCCGGCAGTCGTTCTTCCCATGAACTATATGCGAGTGGAACAGGAAATGCAGGTAATGACAGTGGCACGTAAAGTGCCCTCCGCCACACACCGTTGGGTGGCTTGCGGAGTATAAATGTAGATGTAGATGTAGATGTACTACAGTCAATGACATTCCAGGCTGAAGACGTGTGTGGTGATTCCCCGGACAGTGGGATACCAACCTGGCTGTCACCTGCCATACTGCTTGTTTTTGGGCTTGCCAAACACTACGTTGGCCAGCAAGGTCACTGGATCTCTATGCAATTCGGAACATTTGGAGCATTATAGGCAGGGCCCTCCAACCCTCTAGGGATTTTGATGATGTACTGATCCACCTGGATAGAATTTGGCATGATATGCCCTAGAAGAGCATCCAGAAACTCTCTCAATCAGTGAAAAGCCAAATAACTGATTGCATAAGGACCAGAGGTGGACCAGCAAATAAATTATTGACTTTCTCAATTTGTGAAGCTCTTTCTCTTGAATAAATCATTCAATTTTTCTGAAATTGTAATTGTATGTTTGCTTTTAAATGTACATAATGTCTATGATTTTCCATCCCATTTGGATAATTCCTTCATGGTACATTTTAAAAAAAATTTTTTTAATTGTGTTTGTTTCCACAGACCCATGGTGAGGGGAAACTCTAGGATGTAAAACATGTCAAAAAACAAGAACACACAGTAAATACTAACAAAGTAAAGTGGCTGTTATACTGTATCTTCCAAAGATCCAAAGTGAGATGGTTCACGTGGATGTGGAATAAGTCAAGAAATTTTAAACATATTTTCATTTAAAAGATAATAATAAATTTGAAACCTTTCACGACCGGATGACATATCTTCTGGTAAACCTTCCGCAGTGTAAGGTCGTGGTCCATGAAACTCTTCAGCTCCTAACGTTTCGTCCAGAGCTGCGCTGGACATCTTCAGAGGGGTGTTCCTCCTCCGGTGAGTCTTGCCGACTGACGGGTCGGACGTCTGAGAGCGACTTATGTATCGTAGAAAGTGGGCGTGACCAGAGTTACACGTGATATGCAGAGATAACCTTTGTCAGAGATAAAACTTAACTATCGATCGTAAATGTAACTGCAGTAACTTACGGTCAACAGAATCCATCTCTCGTCTTGTATAATGTATCCTCTCTCGAAGTAGTGCTGCTTCTGTATAATCAAATACCCGATGAACATGGGCTGTCTGGAACATCCTCTTCAACTTTAGAAAATTCGATATGGTAGACGAATCCCTACAATGCAACAAGAAAGTTAAAGTACAAATTAAATGCGCTCTCTTCTTACATAAAATTTCCAGGCGTCTAACTGATTTTGAGAATTGCTCCCCGTAGAGTCTTCTGATCATAGTATGAAAGCTTTCACGACCAGATGACATATCTTCTGGTAAACCTTCCGGGTTGTAAGGACGTGGTCCATGAATCTCTTCAGCTCCTAACATTTCGTCCAGAGCTGCGCTGGACATCTTCAGAGGGTTGTTTCTCCTCCGGTGAGTCTTGCCAACTGACGGGTCGGACGTCTGAGAGCAGCTTATGTATCGTAGACAGTGTGCGTGACCAGAGACCGTCAGGCATGTAACAAAATTCGTGAAGGCCAAAAAGTGTGATCAATGCTGTCTTTGGTATGTCACTCTGTTCTATAGGTATTTGTAAATATGCCTTGCGGCAGTCCAAGACACTGAAGATGCATGCCCCCCTAAGTACTTGCATGAACTCTTGTATATGAGGTATCAGATAATTGTCTAAGACAGTCCACACATTGAGGCGGTGATAGTCACCACAGAGGTACACTGTGCCGTCTTTTTTGGGAACTTAATGTACTGGCGAAGACCAGTTACTGTCCAATGGATGAACAATACCTGCCCGCAGAAGTTCCTCCACTGCGGACTTAGCGAGTCATAGTTTATGTGGCGTCAGTCAGCGCGCTTTATGACACACTGGTAGCCTGTCTGTTGTATCAATTTTGTGTGTCGTGCCATTTGTGATAGCATTCAGCTGGGCTGGCACACTCGCTCGGGGGGGCATCGCGAACAGGAGTGGGTAGCACACGAGAGTCACAAACCTGATGTGCTGGAGAAGCTGTCTGTGTCAGCGGTGACAAAGTTCCGCCAGCTGCGTCTCCGGTGTCGGGGGGCAGCAACATTAAAGTCTGACGCAGTGCGTCACCGGTGTCGGAGGGTGGCAGCATTGACAGGTGTTGTATGGGGCATCGTGCCTCGGTAAGGGCTTGTGTAGCCAACGATATGGCGTGGTTCAGTTCGGCTTTGCAAGAGCGGAGATCATCAACTCTGAGCGCTCAGACTGAAGCTGGGTGATGGGAGTTGCGAGGCTGTCCACCAGTGAAGGGCACTCGATGAAAGCCGAGTCGAAATCATCTGGGAGCTGAGGGGAAAGGGGGGCCAAGGGGGCGACTGAGCACACAATATGAGTGGACGAGGCGTGGTGCAATAATGTGGCCGACTGGAGGTCTGGAGACAGTCCGAAATGAAAAAGGAAGTCAATGGCTAATACTGGGTCTTCTGCATCAGCCACATAGAAGGACCAAGTGAACTGTTTGCCAGGTATGAGTTCGATAGGTAACCCGGCCAAACTGTCGACACGAAGTGACAATTTATTTGCTGCTCACAGGAACAGTTTGGCTGGTGTCGTGTCCTTTACGGTGAATGTGGAGGGTGTGACACTAACATCTTCTCCAGTATTGACGAGAAAATACTGGCGCAAACCTAAATCCAAGGTGTACAGACGTCCTTATGAGGTGGGGGACCTGACAAAATGCAACGTCTGTGGTCGCCCTTGCATGCATCCGCGAGCTGTGGCGCCTACTGCGGCATTTGGGTATGCGCAGGGTGGGCAGCAACTGCGAGCAGAGTCCCTGTAAGTGTAATTGAACCAGCATATGCGTGAGTCATCTGTACTCGTCCCGCCAGCCGAAGAGTCAGGCGAGGGGAAGGCGGGGCGGGCAGGCACTAGCCCAGTTGGGGTGGGGAGAGGCTGTTGCCAGCCTGCTCATGGTTCCCAATCTTGGCCGCTAGATGGCTGCTGTTCCATGTGCTGTCCGCAAAATGCATGTGCCCGGCCTCTATCGCCCGACGGTGGAAGTATACTCACAGGATTACCAACCTCGGCGGTATTACACACTGTGCTGTGCAGAGGGAGGTGGCGGTGCTGGATAATGGCGTATGCCTGGTCTGCCAGGTGTAGTTTATCCTTGAGTGATGCTGTGGTATATGGAAGCAAATGTAATTGTAGTTCTTGCAGCAGTTTTACCAATCACAACGCCCAGAGCACTAAGTTCTGCAAGATCTCGGTACTGACCTGTAAATACAAGCGTCGCCACAGCTGTCAGGGGGTTCTGTCACCTAAAGTCTCGTCATAAATAATGTTGTGCATCATATCTGCTGGTGGAAGATAAAGGCATTTGATGAGAAGTGCACAGGCAGAGGCATATTTGTTGCTCCAGGGTGGGTTCACCGAAAAGTCACTGATGAGATCAGGGTGGTCATCCAGGTTATTCACTAAACACACAAAACGAGTGCTGTCATCCGCAATACCGTGTATGTCCAACATGTTGTCCACCAAGGTAAACCACGTCACTGGGTTGTCCAGTTGTAATGGCGGCAGCTTCAGAAAACAATCAGGGGCCAGTGCTTGCAGGGGTGTAGGAAAGGCACGAATCATACGGGGATTCTTCATGTTGTTCACTGATGCGTGCTGTGCCTCAGTGATGGGCAATGTGTTGTGCTAGATGTCCATAAGTTGTGCAGATGAGGCGTGATATCCAGTCCTTGTAGGCAGGAAATCTGTACAGCTACACGACGAGCACGGCATGGCAGGTGCGCGAGGATCATCGGCCAATGCAGACGAAATCTCTAGCAGAGGCGCGAAATCACGATTTAGCACAGAGTGATAGGGTGAAACCATGGCAGGTGCGTCGCTCGAGGTGTGCGTGGGGCGGCAGGGCAGGTAGGCATATACATGGCCTGGCATGGCAGGCACGAGGATCTCTTCGACTGGCACAGAGGGGGGCACATCAAACGGAAGACCGCACTGAGGAGGACGGGGCCATACGTGTGTTCCCCGAAACTGGACAGCTGCGTGGACCATGTTGTGGGATAGAAATGTGGATGAGGGGTTCCCAGGATATTGTGCTGGAGGAGCATTCTGTCGAGTGTACAATGCCATAGAAGGTGTCCGCGCCAATGTGTACAGGGCCTGGTGTGGTGTGCCAGCAGAGGTTAGGATCGTCTGGCCAGTCAAAGCAAACATCGGAGATAACAACATTCCCAGTGTATTAGTAGCACACAGGGTAAAGCATTGCGCTTGACAGTCAAATGTCCATTCTGCAGTCGCAGTGTCCCGTGCTGCCAGAAAAATTGGTGGTTGCAACATTGTCTATTGGCACAAAACCGGTGGTACACAGTGAGCGAATGCAACATATTTTTGCAACTCGTGGGCACCAATGTGGGTTTTCTGGCTGTAGCGGCTGACTGAGCACAGAGAACACCAACAAATTGCAATCAGGCACTTTTATTAACTTTGCGTAATTGCACAAAACACAAGAAAGGCACTACAGAAATTCAAAACACGCGTATTGCAAACTTCAGACCGAACCAAAGACCTCCGTGTCCCCCAAAATACCATTTACCTTGCACTTTGTAGGTGGAGGTCTATAACTGGCTTTGTCTTCTTTCTTATCCATTGGTCTAGCCTGGGCCAATGAGGTGACTGCATTGATGCTGTTGTGGCCTAGCTGTTTGGACTGACATATTCTGCAGCATATTCTGAAGCAAATGTTTATAATGCCATTCTCACAATATGAAGAAAATTGTCATCATTGTAGCACCACAATGTGGGCAGAAAAGATAGCTAGAAGAAAGCTCCAGCAGTGAAGGGGCCATCAGTCATACCACTCAGCAAGTGTGTCGACACACAAAAGATAGAAGACATTACATGTGTCCGCTCTCCCCCCCCCCCCCTCCCCCCTCTGTTCATCAACTGCAGAGTTACAGGGTGGACACAGATGTATTACAAGAATGTTAGCTACTGCAAACGAGAAGTCCGCTTTGAGTCTGTTGACTCTGATGCTGTGATCGAGGTGGAAGCAGCAAAATTTGCTGACTACAGTGCACCCAAGTGTGCTATACTCACCCACATTGTGGAAGCCCCTGTGAAGAAGACAATGCTGCAAAAGCAGCAAGAGAAGACAGCCGAGGTGCTCCTCAATGGACTGCCTTGTATCTGCAATGAGGTGGCAGTCAAAGAAAGACTGCAGCATGCTGGTTTTGGGGATGTGACTGTAAAGTTGTTTAAGTGGACAGACAGGAAGGAGCCAGTGCTGCTTGTCATAGCTGTGCAAATGGCAGATGACATCTTTATTTATTTATTTATTTATTTCTTGTTCCGTAGATCCAGTTAGTGAGTCAATCACAAGGATATGGAACGTGTCAAATTGTACAGATTTCAATTTAAACTTACAGTAAATACAAGGGCATTTCAATGGCAAATTGTACATAGTTTAAGTAAGACATAGTATAAATACAGTAACAGATACAATGTCAGCTAGATAACATAACTACCATTTGACAGAAAAAGGAGCTTCAAATAAAGGTTAAAGATAAGAGCACAAAGTTAAATCAGATATTAGGCCTACAAGAGTAAATACATGTACAGCCAATCTGTTGTTACAAGAAGTGTGCTAATACCCAAATGCACAATAAAATCAATTGAACTACTTCTAGACATAATACGTTTAGTGATGGTATACATTTTCTTTCAGGTATTCATCCACAGTATAATAAGATTTCTCTGTCAGGTAATCTTTGAGAACTTGTTTAAATTTTGGCAGTTCTGTATGAACACATTTGATATGTAGTGGTAGAGCATTGAACAGCTTAATGCTGGAGTAGTAAACTCCTTTTTGTACCAGAGTGAGACGTTTCATTTCTAAATGTAGATTGTTTTTGTTTCTGGTGTTATAACCATGGAATTTACTGTTGTCTTGGCAGATGGAATAATTTTTGCACACAAAGGTAAGCAAGGAAAAAATATACTGTGAGGCAGTTGTTAGGATACCTATCTTCCGAAACAGGTGCCTGCAAGAGTGTCTTTGATGGACCCCACACATTATTCTGATTGCTTTTTTTTTGATGGTGAAAACTTTTTTTGCAAGTGGTTGGTTCCCCCAGAATATGATAGCATATGACATCAATGAGTGGAAGTAGCCAAAGTAGGCCACCTTAATAGTGTCAACTTCAGCCACTGAAGAAATTACCCGTAATGCAAATGTTGCCGAGCTAAGTTTTTTACATAGATGAAGAATGTGAACTGACCAATTACATTTACTGTCTATGTAAGCACCCAGGAATTTTGTGTCTTCAACTTTCTGTATTGGTTGATCTCTACATTTTATGTTAATTTCATCGGGATTACTTTGTGATGTATGGAACCTCATATAATGAGTTTTATCTGCATTGAGCGAGAGACCATTTGAGGAGAACCAATTTAAGATGTCATTAAAAACAGTATTTGTAGTTTTTTCAAGATCATGATCAATCAAATCGTCAATTAGAATTGTGGTATCATCGGCAAACAGGGTAAATTTGCTGTTTGTCTCAGAACAAAGAGGAAGATCATTAATAAAGATGAGGAAAAGCAGTGGGCCCAAAACGGAGCCTTGAGGCACACCACACGTTATCGTGCCCCATTCAGATGAGGCAGGTTCTCCAGAAGAGCCATTTAGCATTACAGTCTGCTTCCGATCCTGTAGATATGATTTCAGCCACAAGCCAACAGTACCACCTAAACCATAGTATTCTGCCTTTTTCCAAAGAATTTGGTGGTTTACACAGTCGAAGGCTTTCGTAAGATCACAAAAAATACCCACTGGAGACATTTTTTTGTTAATGGCTTCCAAAACTTGGTTGCTGAAAGAGAATATTGCCTGTTCAGTACAAAGACCGGCACGAAAACCAAACTGATTTTTGCTTAAGGTACTGTGGAAGTTGAGATGGTCTACAATCCTCCTGTGCATGAGTTTTTCTAGAATTTTCGAGAAGGTAGTTAATAGGGATATTGGGCGATAGTTTGTAACAATGCTTTTATCCCCTTTTTTAAAGAGAGGAATCACTACAGCCAACTTAAGTCAGGGACAATCCCATCTTGTAGGGATGCATTGTATATGTTGCATAAGACGGGACTAACAAATTTATAACAGTGTTTCAGTATTTTACTAGAAATATTGTCCACACCAGCAGAATTTTTATTTTTTAATGATCTAATTACTCTTATGACTTCGCTTACAGTAACTGGAGGTAAGGATATCCGTGGGATTCTGTTACTAATAGCTTTCTGTAGGAGGGACAATTCGGGAATTATTCCTAGGGATTGGTTGACATCTACCTTTGTTACATTACCCAAAAAGGCTAATGCCAAAACTTGTAATGATCACCGTACAATAAGCTTAATGAGTCACACCTTAAAGATATTTCTAAAAGTTATACACCAACGAATATACAAAAAAGTAGAAGAAGGTATAAGTGAAACACAATTCGGTTTTAGAAGTTCCCTCGGTACAAGAGAAGCATTGTTTGCTTTTAACATATTAGCGCAACGATGTATGGAGGTTAACCAGCCACTATATGTGTGCTTCCTGGATTATAATAAAGCATTTGACAAAGTTCGTCATGATCATCTCATAGAATTGTTAGAAAAGAAAACACTTGATAAGAAAGACATCCGCATTATATATAACCTCTACTACAATCAAACCACAACCGTGAAGGTAGAAAATGAGTTATCGAATGATATAGAAATAAAGAGGGGTGTGAGACAAGGTTGCGTTCTCTCACCCTTATTGTTTAATATGTATTCAGAAGACATAATCCAGGCAGCTCTATCAGATGAAATAGCTGGCATTAAAGTGAATGGGCTAAACATTAACAATGTTAGGTTTGCTGATGACACTGCACTACTAGCTGGAAACCTCAAAGATCTACAATTACTTCTTGACAAAGTCGCAGAAAAAAGTGAAGAATTTGGCTTGGCTCTTAACGTAAGCAAGACTAAGTTTATGGTGATATCTAAAACACACCAACAAGAAAATCTTACAATCAATAGGGAAAGAGTCGATCAAGTACGTAAATTTAAATATCTCGGAACAATTGTAAATGAGGAGATTGAAAGCTCAGAAGAAATTAAATCGAGAATAGGACAGGCCAGAAGTATCTTTAATAAGATGAAAAATGCATTCTGTTCGAGAGACATTTGTTTAAACACAAAAATGAGGTTGCTAAGATGCTATGTATTCTCAAAATTATTATACGGAATGGAAGCGTGGACATTGAAAAAGAAGGACATGAACAGTTTAGAAGCTTTTGAAATGTGGGCATATAGAAGAATACTTAGAATTAGTTGGGTGTCGAGGATTACTAATCAAGATGTCCTAAGAAGAATGGGAAAGGAAAAAGAAATAATTAAAACTATTAAAGTAAGGAAGCTACAATATTTAGGCCATGTTATTAGGGGAGTAAATTACAAAATATTGCAAATAATACTAGAAGGGAAAATTTGTGGGAAGAGAACGAGGGGTAGAAGACGGACATCCTGGATTGACAATTTAAAAAATTGGTACAACTGTTCAACGTCAGAACTCCTTAGATCAGCCAAATAAAGATCAGAAATTGCCATGATGACAGCCAACCTTCTTAGAGGAGACGGCACATGAAGAAGAAGTAGGAGGGACAATGATTCTTCCATAGAACCATTACAGCCTGTCTTCTCTGCTGCTCTCAAAAAGTGGTTATTAAATATTTCTGCAACCAACTCAGGTTTCTTTATGATACTGTCCCCTGTATTAATCTCTACCTGAGACATGTTCCCTGTTGTCCTACCAGTTTCCCTCTTTATTACATTCCATATAGTTTTAATTTTATTTTCTGAGCTTTCAATTTCTGATTTTATGCACATACTTTTAGATTTATTTATAACCTTCTTGAGAATGCTACAGTAAAGTTTGTAGTGTTGTCGTTTCTTTGGATCATTACAAGTCCTGAGAGAACTGTATAACATCCTCTTTGTTCTACAAGATGTTATTATCCCTGTAGTGATCCAAGACTTCTTGGCATTGCCTATATGACTATTTCTACCTACTTTTTTGGGAAAGATGGACTCAAATACAGACATGAATTCATTTAAAAATGAATTGTACTTTTTGTTTACATCTGTTTCCCTATTTACAGAAATCTCAACACCACATACTTCAATTTGTTGCTCTATACAATGGCTCTTTAAATCTAATGCATTGTAAGATATGTTGTTTTTTACATAAATTACCACTCCACCTTTTTCCATTATGGTTCTAGAGTAATGCGCTGCCTGACAGTAACCACTTAGCTGTAACCTTTCAATATCTTTCACATGATGTTCACTAAAACATAATACATCAGTATCTTTTATTCCTTGTGGTTCCTCTAACAGAACAGTAATGTCATTTACTTTATTACCAAGTCCTCCCACATTTTGGTGAAAAATCGTCATTTCTTTGGAATTAGAGACAGATCTAAAGTTTTGCCTAAAAAATTATCGGCAGCTACAGACACAGTACGTTCATTACTAACAATTTCCTGAAACATTTGAGTTTGAAACCGAGTCTGACTTGATGGTTGGAGCCATTCAAGTGCGATTGGTTCCAACTTTGGGGTACATCTGTGGGCTTCTTCCAATATTTTTGTTTTTAAGAGGGTACCTAATGTTTTTTTTCCTGATCTGTTCAGGTGCATACCGTGTCTTGTAAATAATTCTCGTCCAAAACTGCTTACATCTACAACACAAGTATTTTTAAAATGCTTACACAACTTTGCTAACTTAGAGTTCGTTTGTGAGATAGCCTCATTTACACAGGACTGTGGAATTAAGTCATGTCTCTGTGGAATGTTCACAACAAATACCTTAGACTGATGAAGCGCCGATATTTTCTTCCTGAGCGACTGTATGGCATCATTCCCTTCGTTGCAGGCAACGTTGTTTGAGCCACCTATTAAGATCACACACTCGTTTTTTACTTTTTCAGGATCACACCCCGCTACAACTTCTTGAAGTTTAGCACCTGGCTTCACAATTCCACAAACATCGGCAGCATTAAAACTGCTTTTCACTATATCAGCCATGCCTCTACCATGACTATCAGCGAAAATGTGAAAACGATTTGTTGATGTTTCACTCACAGCAGACTGGATCACACCACTGCCACTTTCATTGCTGTTAACTGAACGTTGTGGCTTTGGAAGATCAAACCCAACCTTTTTCCGATAGTTTATCGGCACACTCTTCTTACGATTGTTTTCACTTTTAGTGAGACTATTACTAGAACAAAGTACATCAAAATTGTTTACATTTTCGAACCTCGAAACATTTGCTGTACACGAATTTTTAGTGCCGATTGTTTGACGCTTGTTGTGTACTACCTTCCATTCTGATGATTTATCAGCGTCATTTTGCACCAATGTAGCCATGTTCTCGCGAAAGTTTTTGTCCTTCTGTCTGTCTTGAAGCAATGGATCCATGTTCGCTTCGACTTCAGTTCCATATTTTCGGACTTCAGGCTGTCGATTTCTATTCTTAGACTGCTGATTACACATTGTAAACTAGCAATACGCTCATTATACTTTAATAATTCACTTTTGCAACTCACACACGAATTTTTAACGGCTTCACTGTTACTTATTTTTGGAGTAAAATCGCGGATATCTACACACGCAGCCATCTTGAACCCAAAAGTGCGCTGCAGGAACTTCTAGGCTTCATGATCTAAGCAGAAGCTCTCCCTCTGGGCCTGGACCCAAAGCTCCAGTGTTTCAAGTGCCAGGAAGAGAGTGTGATGATTCATGTTGAATGTTACTTAAGTTTCTTCTGTCTGGTCCACTGATGAATGAATGTGACATTTTCATGCTTCACAAAATTTATTCACATTAATTGACATCCGAACTGCACACTCGTCATGTAAACAAAACAAACAGATTTCACTGATCTCTTTGATTTCCAAAAGTAACATCAAAACTGACTTGTCGCAGCATCACTGCATCACTTTATATAGAATTTTAACAGTAACTTCCACAATAAAGAATTATAATTTTGTACAATTTTGATGTTACAACTAAAATTTAGTAAAGAAACTGATGTTACAGCCGAATAACGTATAAAATACAATAATGAATGACAATCTTTTATAGTAATATCTTTAGTTTTCCATTAGAAAATCATTCTGAACTTTAATTACATTAATGTCTCTTGTATTATTTTAGTTACATAATTAATTACAATGTGGATTTGGTTACTAACATTCAATGGTAGTAGAGAGCTCATACTTTATCCGATTACATACATAAAATGCACAATTAAGGCCTCAAATTCTAGAAATTGAAAAACTGTGAGATGTAAACAATTGGAGAGTTAATTAGAAATGTAATTGCAAAGAATATTAATTACAGAGGAAGAAATAAAAATAAATAACAAATGAAAATACATAGCCTGGTAATAACTTTTAAGCCGATTCTCAAGATAGTGAGGTCTTCTGTTACTGGATTTTTAGATTAGCGTTTTTTTAATTAGAAGCATTGATTTTTCATGCTAACATCTCTACAGTCTCTAGTTATTTATTTCTAAGGACTTATTACTTCAATTTCTTGATTAGTTACTTAAATTATAGTATATGTACATAATTTTATCAATGACAACAATCCACCGATAATTACGACAACGCACGCTCTTCCAGGACATTCCACATGCCTTCACAATGAATATCAAGTTTTTTATTGAATAGGACAGAATGCTACATATAAAGACACATGTACAAGGCCTTAGAAAGCACTGAATTGTCCGATAACTATCCGTATGCATATAAAGAGAAAAAGGTGATATCGGACATTTCATATGAGTTCTGGGGGAGGCTGTACCACTATAAGAGCAGTGTGGCAAAGTACTGCTGCAGTGCCCTGAGATGCATGGTATGCTCAGGCGCCCATGACCGTCATGCCTGTGTCAAAAGAAAAGAAGAGAAAGTGATGTGTGCTGACTTTGGTGGGCCACATGTCGCAAACTGGCATGGCTACCTGGCCTTCACAGGACACAGTGGTACCACTGACAAGAAGAATGAGATGAAGAAGAACTAGCACCAAAAGGAAAGGTGCCAAAAAATGCTAAATCCGAAGACAGCACAACCCAGAGATGACCAGACAACAATGACATCTGCTGACCAGAAATGGCCACAATATCCTGCCAGTGAGAGTTGTGGGGGAGGCCAGCCAACAGTGGATGAGAGGCATGGGCTGCCACCCACAGACATGTGCACTGTGCTATCTGATGCAGCTGAGGAGGCAACTATGCCCTTCAGAGCTGTCATGGTATGAGAAACGGCTGCATTTGTAGCTGCTCTTAATTCTGAAAAGGAAGAGACATGCCACCAGCTGTGACAGCTGAGCTTGCAGCTTGGGCACAATCTCCAAGCTGACTCAATTCACGCAGCAGAAGGAGGAGGAAAGTGGCAAGCAGTCCACACCACAAAAGAACTCAGAGACCACTCTGTAGTCACTCATGACTCCCTCATCTCATGGAAAGCTGAATCGACTACAGAGTGGCTCTAATGATTAACAAAGATACTCCGAGGCCTCACCTACATCATCCACTACACAGGGGACTTTCAACTGCAGACGCACCTCCACCTGTTGATCAAGTTAGCACAATGGGAGTGGTGTCGCTATGTGACCCAGATGCTCAGGACACAGTTTTATTTATATGACCTTTTAACTCTCAAATTTACATGTCATTTTTCATCACACAAGCAGGATTGCAAAGCACTTTGTACACATGTAGAGAAGGGCAGTCTCTACGTCATCAAGCTAAATATGTATCAGTTAAATCACAATTTTATCTTTGTTTACTTAAGCAAAAATAAAGTAAACTTACATAATATGATCAAAAACACTGTTTAATTAAACAATAATGAAATAAACTTTCATTTCATGACTCTGTTGCCATGAGTGGGTGTTACCACACCATAACGACCTACTCAAAGCATTGAACAGCACAGTTTGCATGATATCCCAGCCAACTACTTATTTAATTATCATCATCTTGTAGAAAATTGTTTCTTTGTGGGACTGTCCTGCTAGTTTGTAATCTGGGTCATTTTCTTGCACGGATCATAAATTTTTCTCACCAAGCTCGCTGTTTATTTTACATTACTGTTGGTCACTTGAATTTATGCCAACACAATTTATAACTGTGTTAGCTGAAACAATACTGAAGTAATGGGTAAGTGCTAATAATTGTGAAACAACAGTGGAATGGTGCAAATCATCCATATTTGTAGTTGATACATAAGCATGCCCGCTTGTGGGTTAATGTAGTTATGTTGTGTGTGTTTCTGCCAACTGAAAATCAAAATTATTGAAACCTTCATTAATTGAAGTGAGATATTCCCAATAGAAATTCATCTAAAGTTGATTAAGGTTTATAGGGCGTTTCCTCCTTTATTTTCAAACATTAATTAATGGACAATTGAATTCAAATGTGGCTACTTCTTTTGAACAGGATTCAAATATAAGGCACCCCAAAATTACAAGCACAGATGCTAACACTAACAAAGTGTACAGTAACTTAGTCGTTAATCAGCAGTTTTTGTGAAGAAATATATTACACTACTGGTATATGAGAAAATAAGTATGTAGCACATTTCATATGTGGAGTTACCTTGACAAAGCCTTGTACTGGTTGTGTGGCTCATCTCTTGAATTGCGACCTAAAGTAAATGCAAAAATGCATTTATTTGCAAAATTTGACTCATTTTAAAAAGACTGGAGCAGTTTTGTGTGGCATTGTGCTCCTGAACCCTGTTTCCATCAATTCATGACACAATCAAACCACAAACAAAGTAATACACACATCAAAATAAGCTTTGCATCACCTCGGTTCTGAGGGATCCAGAACCCATACAGAAAATTTTAATAGAGATCAACATAAACATCATTTCTGGTCTTTTTATTGCTCATGAAAACCACACATTGCATGTTGTACCTCCATACAGTGAGAAATTCAGAGGTGGTGGTCCAGATTGTTGTACACACTGGTACCTCTAATACCCAGCAGCACATCCTCTTGCATTGAAGCATGCCTGTATTCATCATGGCATACTATCCATAAGTTCATCAAGGCACTGTTGGTCTAGATTGTCCCACTCCTCAATGGCAATTCAGCGTAGATCCCTCAGAGTGGTTGGTGGGTCATGTCGTCCATAATCAGCCCTTTTCAATCTATCTCAGGCATGTTCAATAGGGTTCACATCTGGAGAACATGCTGGCCATTCTAGTTGAGCCATGTCATTATCCTGAAGGAAGTCATTCACGAGGTGCGCACTATTGGGACACAAATTTTCATCCATGAAGACGAATTCCTCACCAGTATGCTGCTGATATGGTTACACTATTGGTCAGAGGATATCATTCATATATTGTACAGCTGTTACGGTGCCTTCCATGACAACCAGCAGCATATGTCAGCCCCACATAATGCCACCCCAAAACAGCAGGGAACCTCCACCTTGCTGCATTCGCTGGACAGTGTGTCTAAGGCATTCAACCTGTTCGGGTTGCCTCCAAACATGTGTCCGAGAATTGTCTGGTTGGAGGCATATGCTACATTCATTGATGAAGAGAACGTGATGCCAGTCCTGAGCGGTCCATTCAGCATGTTGTTGGTCCCATCCGTACTGCCCTGCATGGTGTTGTGGTTGCAAAGATGGACCTTGCCTTGGACATCAGGAGTGAAGTTGCGCATCATGCAGCCTATTGCATACAGTTAGAGTCATAACACGATGTCCTGTATCTGCATGAAAAGCATTATTCAGCATGGTGGCGTTACTGTTGGGGTTCCTCCAAGCCATAAGCTGTAGGTAGCAGTCATCCATTGCAGTAGTAGCCCTTGGGCAGCCTGAGCGAGGCATGTAATCAACAGTTCCTGTGTCTCTGTATCTCCTCCATGTCCAAACAACACTGCTTTGCTCGAACAGTCCATGGCTATACTGCCGCTTCATAGTGTCCAACAGGCACAATATTTCGGGAATCAGACATATCACCATCGTCAGGTGCGCTGACGGACTGAGCTCCGCCTGCCCTCAGGAGCTCAGTCCATCAGCACACCTGACGATGGCGATATGTCTGATCGCCGAAATATTGTGCCCGTTGGACACTATGAACCGGCAGTATACCCATGGACTGTTCGAGCAACAAATATGCCAGGAGAAACTGAAGAATCACAACATTGCTTTCGTTCACTCTGAGACACCTGGACACTTCCCTTGTTGAGAGCCCTTCTTGGCACAAAGTAACAATGTGGATGCAATTGAACTGCGGTATTGACTGTTTAAGCATGATTGAACTACAGACAACATTAGCCATGTACATCCTTCCTGGTGGAATGACTGGAACTGACTGGCTGTTGGACTCCCTCCATCTGATAAGCACTGCTCATGCATTGTTGTTTACATCTCTGGGCAGGTTTAGTGACATCGCTGGACTGTCAAAGGGACTGTGTCTGTGATATAATATCCACAGTCAATGTCTATCTTCAGGAGTTCTAGGAACTGGCGTGATGCAACACTTCTTTAATATGTGTAGTTGGAAGGCGAAATAGATTTCATCTGCCAGAAAGATTAGGGCCAGTATTTGCTTGGATGTTAATAGGGGTTTTATTACTGTTTACTTAGAAGAGGTTGAAACAACAATTGTTGATTACTACTGAAGTCTTCTTGTGCAGCTATATGGAAAAATAAATTAGAACAGAATTTAAGTACCAAAGTTTTAAAGAAAATCGTTCCTCAGTAGAGTCTGCAATGATATTTTGATATGTAGCAAGAAAAGTGAGGAATTTGTGATATTTTAGAAATATGCTTCAGACATGGAATCTGATCATTGTAAAAAGACAGTGAACAAAGAAGACTGACCTAAACTACTTCAAAGTACAAGTAAATTTTTAAGCAAAGAAATAGTCATTCACAAAGAATGTGCATATCTTTTTCAGTTCCATAATTTTTTAACATTACTTTTGACTGTCAGTTCTTATATGAACATGAAAATTATAGCTCTGTGTTGTGTTTCTATCAAACGATCAGTATGAAGCATATTAAGCATAAATCAGATTGAATACTAGTCAAATACAGTAAATAGTTATTGTACTTAACTTTCATCCGTCAACAAAGGGGGCTGAGTTGCTCATAGCTATAAATGAATATATCTAATGTTTCAATTGTTTGGGGTATTTTTATGAATTATTAATGAAAACATGAAAACACAGTTTACATTTTTTTAATTTTTAGTGAGATTTACTGATTTTTTTTAATACACTGATTAACAACCACTGACAACTGATTACATAACACTGATACTGACGCTGATATTCCAGGCTACAGTGCCTAAATATTAATAACATTTTTTACAATCAAAGTTAGTATACATATTGTGGAAGTTATAATTTTAATAAATTTACAATTACAAAAACCATTGTGCCAGATATGTTTGATATGAAATTATAGATTCCAACATTCAACAATACTATTTGTATCATTTTCACATAATCTTTTATTGATTGTGTAAATGCATCTGTGTACAGTGATATAATGAGTGTTTTTGAACATTTGCTAATGCCACAAAAAACTAACTGTAGAGGGGCAGCAGCCTTTTCAGTAGCTGCAGTGTGAACAGTCTGATGATTGACTGATCTGGCCTTGTAACACCAACCAAAACAGACTTGCTCTGCTGTTACTGTGAATGGCAGAAACCAAGGGGAAACTGCAGCTGTAATGTTTCCTGAGGGCATGCAGCTCTACTGTTTGGTTAAATGATGGTGGCAACCGCATGTGTAAAATATTCCTGAGGTAAAATAGTCCCCCATTTGCACCTCCAGGTGGGGTCTACTCAGGAGGACATTCTCATAAGGAGAAACAAAAGTAGCATTGTATGGACAGGAATGTGGACTGTTAGATCCCTTAATTGGGCAGGTAGGTTACAAAATTTAAAAACGAAAATGTATAGGTTGAAGTTATATGTAGTGGAAATGAGTGAAGTTATGTGACTGGAAGAACAGGGCATTCTGTCAGGTGTATACAAGGCTATAAATACAGTGTCACATAGATGTAATGGATGAATGGATTTAATAATGAATAAGGAAATAGGAACATGGGTAAGCTACTATGAACAGCATAGTGGCTGCATTATTGTAGCCAAGATAGACATGAAGCCCACACCTACCACAGTAGTACAAGTTTGTATGCCTACCAGCTTCACATATGGTGAAGAGATAGAAGAGATGTTTGATGAGATAAAAGAAATTACTTAGATAGCTAAGGGAGACAAAAATTTAACCAGAATTTGAGAGCAGGAAAAGGAAGTGAAGCAAAAATGGTAGGTGAATGTGGACTGGGTGAAAGGTACGAAAGAAGAAGCGGTCTGGTAGAATTTTACAGAGAGCATAATTTAATCATCACTAACACTTGGTTTAAGAATGAAAGAATCTTGTCTATATGGGAGAGAACTGGAGATTCCAGAAGGTTTCAGACTGATTATATAATGGTAAGACAAAGATTTTAGAGCAGTGTTATTAGTGCATTGCTTGACAAAGTCAAGTAATTTACGTATCTGGCTGACATGTTGCAAAGCAGTATGAAATGGAATGAGCATGTGAGAACTGTGGTAAGGAAGGCAAATGGTCAAATTCAGTTGAGAAAATTTTAGAAAATAGTTATTCACCTGCAAAGAAGACTGCACATAGGATGCTGGTGCAACCTATTCTTGAGCACTGCTCGGGCATTTGGGATCCGTAACAGATCAGGTTGAACAAAGACACTGAAGCAATTCAGAGGCAGGCTGCTAGATTTGTTACTGGTAGGTCAAAAAAAAAAAAAAAAAGGGGGGGGGGGGGGTAATCCATGGAGGGATGGCAATCTTCTTTCCAAGAAACACTATTAAGTGAATTTAGAGAATCAGGATTTGAAGCTGGCTACCACACAGTTCTGCTCCCACCAACATACCTTGTGTGTAAGAACCACAAAGATAAGATATGAAAAATTAGGGCTCATACTAAGGCATATAGATAGTCATTTTTCCCTCGCTCTATTTGTGAGTGGAGCAGGAAAGAAAATGACCAGTAGTGAAACTGGGTACATGCACCCACTATGTACATAGACGTAAGTTTTAAATTGCAAGACATTTTCAGAACCATATGTGGACTCTGATCACAATTTATTGCTTGTGAACTGTAGATTAAAACTGAAGAAATTGTAAAAAAGGTAGAAAATTAAGGATGTGGGACCTGAATAAAGTTGAAAAAAAAAGAGGTTGTAGAGTGTTTCAGAGGGAGCACTAGGCAATGATTGACTAGAACAGGGGAAAGGAAATACAGTAGAATATGAATGGGTAGCTTTATGAGATGAAATCATGAAGGCAGCAAAGGATCACATAAGTAAAAAGATAAGGCCCAGAAGAAATCCTTGGATAACATGGGAGATACTAATTTAACTGATGAAAAGAAAACGTAAAAGTTCACCAAATGAAGCAGGCAAACGGAAATACAAAAATCTAAAAAATGAGATTGACAGGAAGTGTAAAATGGCTAAGCAAGTTCGCTTGAGGACAAATGTAAGGATTTAAAACATATTCCACTTGGAGAAAAATAGATAAAACCTACGGGAAAATTAAAGAGACTTTTGGAGAAAAGAGCGACAGCTGTATGAATAAGAAGAGCTCAGATGGAAAACCAATGCTAAACAAAGAAGGGAAAGCCGGAAAGTGAAAGGAATATATAGAGGGTCTAGACAAGAGAAATGAAATTGAAGGCAATATTATAGAAATGGAAGAGGACATAGATGAAGATGAGATGGAAGACATAATACTGCAAGAATAATGTGACAGAGAACTGAAAGACCTAAGCTGTAACAAGATCCCTGGAATAGATGACATTTTGCCAGAACTACTGATAGCCTTGTGAGAGCCAGTCATGAGAAAATTCTTCCATCTAGTGTACAAGATTTATGAGAAAGTTGAAATATGCTCAGACTTCAAGGAAAATGTAATAATTCCAGTTTGCTGACAAATATGAGAATTATGTAACTGTCAGATTAATAAATCATGGTTGCAAAATATTAACACAAATTCTTAACAGAAGAATCTGAACGCTAGTAGAAGATGATCTCAGGCAAGATGGGTATGGACTTTGAGGAAATGTAGGAACATGCAAGGCAATACTGGCTATAAGATGTATCTTAAGAAATAGGTTAAGGAAAGGCAAACCTTCATTTACAGCATTTGTAAACTTACAGAAAGCTTTTGACAGTTTTTCCTGGAATACTCTTTTTGAAATTCTGTAGATAGCAGGGATAAAATAGATGGAGTGAAAGGATATTTACAAGTTGTAAAGAAATCAGCGAAATCAGATAACAGTTCTAAGAGGCAATGGGTATGAAAGGCAAGCAGTAGTTGAGAAGGGAGTGAGAAAGGGTTGTAGCCTATTCTCAATGTCAGTCACTCAATATGTACACTGAACAAGCATTAAAGGAAACCAAAGAAAATTTTCAAGTAGGAATTAAAGTTCATGGAGAAGATGCAAAACCTTGAGGTATGCCAATGTCGTTGTAATTCTGTCAGACACAGCAAAAGCCTTGAAAGAGCAGTTGAACGAATGGACAGCATATTGAAAGGAGGAGATAAGATGAGCATCAACAACAGCAAGACAAGGGCAGTGGAATGTAGTTGAATTATATCAGGTGATGCTGAGGGAATTAGATTAGGAAATGAGACACTTATAGTAGTAGATATGTTTTGCATTTGGGCAGAAAAATAACTGATAATGGCCAAAGTATAGAGAATATAAAATGTAGTCTAGTGATGGCTAGAAAAGTGTATCTGAAGACGAGAAGTTTGTTAACATTGAGTATAGAACCAAGTGTTAGGAAGTCTTTTCTGAAGGTATTTGTCTGGAGTGTAGCCCTTCAGGGAAGTGAAACATGGACAATAAACAGCTTACAGAAGAAGAGAACAGAAGCATTAGAAATGTGGTGCTACAGATGAATGCTGAAGATTAGATGGGTAGACCATCTAACTAGTGAGGAGGTACTGTTTGGAATTGGGGAGACAAGAAATTTTGGTACAACTTAAGAAAAGAAGGAGTCATATGATAGCACAAATTCTGAGACATCAGGGGATCAGCAGTTTATTATTGGAGGGAAGTGATAGAGGGAGACTGAGAGATGAACACAGTAAGCAGATTCAGATGGACGTAGGTTGCAGTAGCTATTCAGAGATGAAGAGACTTGCACAGTGTTGAACAGCATGGAGAGCTACACCAAACCACGCTTTGGACTGAAGACCACATCAACAACACCCTTGTCCAAAACCAACTGTACTTAATTTCATTACTGTATATATTTACTGGAAGAAGATATATTTTTGAGCAGTTTTGGACACATGCAAAAGTATATTTCTGAGACTTTTCATAAGTAGCCTGTCTTGTGCATCCCCTAATGTGTTTCATAGTAAATTGACATTTGTGATTTTCAGTTACCATAATTATGTAACACATCCAGATACATTAGTTTTCTCTTTTGACAGCAGATTATTATAATCCGTATTTAACATAAACTGAGGACCATTTCCACAAAACTCAACATCTTAAGCAAAGGTACAATTCTTGCCTGTTTTAACTGATCTGGTAATGTCCCTGATGTGAAGGATTCACTTATTATATTTGTTAATGGGCCTTGTATAATCTCTATGCATTGTTTCAATACACACATTGGTTCTTCATCTAAACCTACTAACTTTTTATTTTTTAGTTTTTGAACAGTTTTATTGACTTCATTCTCTGTGGTTGGAAGTAACAGAATTGTATTTTGTGCAACATTATCCTCAGGTGTTATATTTGTTTTGCGGAACTTCTTCTGTAACTTCTCTGCAGTACTTGAAAAATGCATGTTTACATAGTTTTCTATGTGTTGTGGATCATTATCCCCCTCCCTAAGGAGGATGCTATTTTGCATTTGTTTGCCTCTCCCTGTTTCCTTTTTTTTGTAACATCCAAGACTGCTTTGATTTTATTCTCTGCACTACATGTTATTTTGTCATTAAATGACTTTTTGCAGAAATCAGCACCTTCCTATAGATCTTTTTGTATCTATGACAGAAAGTTAAAAATTCTGGATCACTGTGACTCTTTTTCATGGAACTGAGGTATTTAAGTGTTTGGGAGGACTTCTGAATACCTTCTGTTATCCATCTGTTTTGGTGAGATGTTTTTAACAGACATGCTTACTTTTGAAAATGCCTTTTCAAAGTTCAATTTAAATAATGTCGAGAATTTAAAGAATTTCATGTGCACATTGGTTTCCTTATACACTTCATCCCAACTTTGTTTTGCTAGTTCTATAGAAAATCTTTTATTTTGATTTCTGATAGATGTCGTTTGTAGGCTTGTAGTTTGGGAAATGATTCGATGCTTGATTTTACTGTTGTTATTCAAAAGAGATGGTCTGATAGTCCAAGATTTTTTTACAGTTTCCCTGTCCATATTTGTGGCCACATGGTCAAATACTGATGTAGTCATTGTAGTAACCGTTGTTGCACAATTGACCAATAGGGACATACCAAAACTTTGAAGGATATTTATGAGGGTGCTGCTAGATTCATTTATGATATTAATGTTAATGTCCCCACAGGAAAATTGTGTTGAACTTTATGTTTGATAGTTTATCTAGAACGTCTGTTGATTTATTGACAAAAGAATCCACACTACCATTGGTAGATCTATACACACACAAAGTGATTAATTTCTTGGTGATATGAAGCCCTGCTAATTCAATAGCTGATGTTTCAAAGTGTTTGTCTTCACTTAATGTACTGAGGTCATGTCTTGATTTGAACTGTGTTCCTTTTCTGATATAAATGCATGATCCTCCAACTGTTGGCACATTTTCAGATTCAAAAAATGGATTGCCACTGGTTGTCCAATTACATTATTAAAAAAACAATACACTTCGTATTTGGAGTTTTTCCTAATACACTCAAGATATCTAAATTCATCCCAGTTTATAAAAAGAGGAGTAAAAACTGGCTGAAAGCTATTGACCAATTTCAATTGTGCCTATATTGTCAAAAATACATGAGGCACTAATGCACAACCAGCTAAATACCTACTTGGAAGATCATGGCTTACTTTGTAAGTTTCAGTTTGGATTTTGCAAGGGAAAAAACACAAGTGCTGCTGTTTTAGAAATCATTGATTGAACATTATCTGCTACTGAAAACAAAAACAAAGTATCACTTGTATCATGTGACTTAAGCAAGGTACTTGATTGCATACCCGTTGACATTCTACTAAAGAAACTGGAATACTATTGGTTGCAAGAGAACACGTTAGCCATCATCACTTCTTACTTGAACAACAGGAACAATTTGTTTCAGTCAGGAATATGCATTCTTCCTTGCTCGAGATAGACACAGGTGTTCTCCAAGGATCTATCCTCGGACTCTTCTTTTTTGTTGTTGCAATCAATGACCTGCCTTAGAACATACCACATCCTGTCATATGTTATGCAGATGATACTACGCTGTTTACCTCTCAGCAGAACATCTCTGAACTCAATCACATCACAAAACAATCTCTTGACATAGCTTTGGACTGATTTAATGCCAATAAACTTTTATGTAACCCCGCTAAAACACAACAGCTAATACTAGACATGACAAAGGATGTAGAAACTAAATCAGTAAAACTTCTAGGTATTCACATTGACTCCAAACTTAATTGGCAAGAACATATCAATCATGTGTGCAAAAAGATATCTCGGGTATCATACCTCTTTTTGAAACTAAGGGACATGGTAAGCATGGATTACCTTCAGATGACATACTTTGGACTTTTCCAATCGCATATATCATATGGCCCTATTATATGGGGAGATTCTCCCTATGTCAATAACATTTTAAAAATACAAAAGAAAGTATTGCATTTAATTTGTAAGACAGGTCATTTGGAACATTATCGTCCACTCTTCACCAGGCTTAAAATACTTACTGTTGTAAATCTATATGTGTATATGTTGCAGGACTTCACACTGGAAATAATATGACAAAACTTGTTGTCAGGGGGGAAGTTCATGACCACAATATTAGGGCTAAGTTTAAGTTAAATATGCCTAGCCACAGGTTAGCAATGACTGGAATTTTTCACAAAGTAAACTCACTCATAATTTTTAATAAGTTATCAGTCTTTGCTTGGGCCATGGATATAATTAGTTTTAAACATAAGTGGTACAACTGTTTAACAGATCATCCTTTTTATAATTTTAAAGAATACTTTGATTTACCAGATTATTATATTAACTTTTAAAAACTGTTGCTTTTAATAGTATTATTATGTACTGCATAAACTTTGTGGAACTAATGTTTAATGCTACACATTGTACTACTGTGCATTGTATATACATTATCTTGTATCAAATTGACAAAAGCCATATCACTATAAAATGATTTATGGTGAATAAAGATTCTTGATTCTTGATTCTTGATTCTTGACCCCTTGAAGCAGTTCTGCAGTAAGAGTTTGCCCTTTCATACAATAATAATACTACATGTTGGATTTCTGTGTCTTGGCACCAGTGCTCAGTAACACAAACTACCGTGCAGTTCAAAGATTGGAGCTCAACTTCTTATAGCTGTATTTTATTTTTTATTGATTGCATGTTTTGATGGAGGATTGTGAAGTCTGTGAAATGCCCCATGTTACTCTTTCCAATGATCTGTTTTTCTTTTTGACATATGGTATGTGTGATCTCTGAAGTGTTAAAATTTGTCTTGTGAGTGTTTCAGTATTTTTTAAACTGCTGGAGAAATTCTTTAGGCAGGGTAACCTGGTTTTTCCCACCTGTGACAACAGGTATTTGACCATGTGTGGCCTGAGATCCACAGCTGTACTGATCTTCCCTTCCCAGTCCTGTTTAGGTGTATGGCATGCCTAGTGAAACCCCATCTGTTTATATAGTCCTGACGGGCACCAGAGAAACAAGAGCAAAGTTGGCTGTCCTCAGAGGCATCCCTAACCCCACATTGATTTGCCTCATAGCTCCATCAAGTTGTGGTCGATTATGATGCCGGAATAGCTTAACAAAGGGCACGTTGGTGCCATGAGTCAGGGAAGCTATCTTTTCCAGGTCACCACCTACGTCATATGCCCCACCCCCGACCAAATTGTGTAGTCTACATTTATTACTTTCTCTCAGTGGTGGGAGGGAGGGGGAGGGAGAGGGGAGAGGAGGACCTTGCATTGGGCTTGGGTGCTTTTAATGCTTCAGTTTAAGGAGCAGAAAGTTTATTTATTAATTTTTTAATTCCTGAAAAAATCCCAGTTTTGGACTTGGCCAGCTTTTGTAATAAGCTCCTCAGTCGCAACAGTGAATTTCAATGTAATGAGGGACCACTATGATGTACAATGTGAGCTGTAAAAAGACATTTACTATTCAAAATAATAACGTATTCAATGATTTCATCCAAAAGTTGTAAAATATGCAGTTTTGACAATATTTAGTCATTTAGTCTTAAATAATACAATAATTATTTCATCCAATATTTAGTCATTTAGTCTTACATAATACAATAATTATTTCATTTTTAGGTTCACTAACATTTTCAGTGTATTACATTATGTAGTTTTGAGTGGTGTATGTGTCTTCATAAAAATTTTGGTTCAACATTAAATTCAGTAATGTACATAACTAATGAGCTGATCCATTACATATCTGATAGAGAAACAAATTTTACAAGTAATTATAACATAAACCAACAGATAAAATACGATTTTGAATATTTGTGTGATTAATCTGAATGTGTATCAAGTTGTTTAGTATATACTTTATTGGACACTTCAATATAGTGCCTCTTGGTCTGCCATATTACAATATGCTATACATTTCACAGCAAGTTACATGTTAAAAGTAATAAAATGAGTAATATTTTGCTTATACTTTTACTCATTAATGGAGAATTATGTTTATAGAAACTAGAGGGGAGGGAAGTATCCAATAAATGGTTTCATTCATACCGAGAAAGCAGAGTAAAGTGTGTAGAGATATCATATATCTCCAGTAAATCTACAGCTATGGATAAACTTTGTTACATAAATACTGTACTAGTCTTGGAGTAACTTAAGGAAGAGCACATTGTCCATTATTGTTACTAGCACTGGTATATATTAATTCCTTTCCACAATATGTCAGGCAATGTTACCAAGATAACAACTGACGTGGAAAGAAAGTGCTGTTCAATGATGACAGTAGTATATTAATCACCATTTAGACACTAGCACTAGTGTTACAAAATGTTGGTAAATCACTGGGATATGACTAGAAATTGTCATTATAGAATAAATTAATTGTCCACATGAAGAAAACATATAGTATATGCTTTAGAATAAATATGACACACAATCCATTAAATTTAAAGCTACACAACACCTCCATAGATGATGAACCCAACACAAAATTCTTAGAGCTACAAATTAACAGCCATCTGAAATGGGGGAACATGTTACGAGACTGTCAAAAAGGATATTTACAGCATGCTATGCAGTTTGAGTCTTTACACTGGTGTGCAATGATGCATGTCTTGGAACTGTATGCTTTAGCTATGTGTGCATTCAGTCCTCAACTATGCCATACTTTTTTTAGAGACTTAGTCTTCATAATTTATTAACATTTTTCAAAATGCAAAAGAGAGCAGCATGAATCATAATGAAAATCAATAACTGGGCTCTCTGTAGAGAACTATTTTTATTCTGATTGTGAATTGTGAGTTCATATTACAGAGTGTAGTGCATATCAAGAAAATATGGAAAATAATAGGTCAAACAGCACTATTCATAACTGTAGAACAAGACTGTCTTACTCTAGACAGGAAAAATAAGCAGAACTCCTAACACACTAATAAAAGTGTGTTGGATCAGGTGTAAATATATTGTATAATGCCTAGCTAAATAAACAAAGAATATCCATTTGAGCAGTAAATAGCCATTTTGGATAATACCAATAATTATGTATTTTTTCCCACAGGTGATCTCTTGTATATAAGTTTTGGAAGAAAGATGATAGAATACAACACAGGATTTCGCTTTTACATGACAACCAGTTTAAGGACCCCACATTTTTCTCCAGAAATATACAGCAAAGTCACAATTATCAATTTTGTTCTTACTGTTGAAGGACTGGAGGATCAACTTTTGGCAATTGTTGTGAAAAGTGAAAGGTCAGTAAATAACTTGCCACTATGCTACACTACTTATTATCTACACTCTTATAGATTTTGATTAATTTTTATAATACTTTTTTCATTAATTTCAATGCTGAAGAGTCATAATGGTACATAAAAGACCAAGAAATTTCCTCATTTTGACAAAAGTGGGATAAAGTATTAATTAGACTCTTGTCTAATTAACTACCCTGAATATTCACCCCATGTACTGAAACTACAATTTATATACACAATGAAACCAAATTTCTCTTCATTATGAGAAGAATTTTTTAAGGTTTCAGTTTTTGTTTAATATGTATACGATGGGGAACTCTTCAACACCATAGATATCTGCAGTAGTTATACAAGAAATGAAATAATTACATGCCATTAAGATTAATAGCATTTATATTTCAGTGCTTACCACACCTGTGGGCATAAAATATAAAGAGGTGCATAATTTTCTGTAGTTCTTTGAAGATACGTAATAACGCAAATTGTTTTTACCAACTGGATTTTTGCATATATTTTTTTCAAATTGAGATAGTTAAACATGGTTGTTGTGTAAGCCCTCGGCTTTGCCTATGATCTCATTTAAGTCAGTTACTGAGAATTCTTATATAGTTTTTTTGCAAATACTAGAAATTATGAAAAGTCAAGTTTTTGGCACCATTTCCATAAACTCTGTATCATGTCATTCCTACTTTTATTGTTGTATACTGACATTCACTTCCTCAGTGTTTGAGTCACCATCTAAATGGATTTGGCTTAATTTCTGAGGTCTCTAAACCTGACGTAATGTAGAAGTAATATGGATCCAGCTACACTGGATACTTGAACTACAAACTAATGAGATAACTCAATATTAAAAATGCCATGAATGGTAGATGAGTGGTAGTATGACTGTATAGGATGTTAATTTCAGATTGCTAATAACTGTTGGAAAATGTGGTAAGTGATGGCATATGGCATCTTCTTAGGAACAGTCTTGGTATTTACTTAGTATTGGTTGGTTATGTGTAAGAGTTGTTTAAGGTAGACAAGTGTTTCAAACACTCAGTAAATAAGAAAATTGTCTATGGAAGGCAATTACAGTGTAGCAAACAGTTTTAATCAGCCAGGAAGCTTGGAAACATCACATATGCTCTGCAGCCTGAGGGATTCATTAAACAAGGAATATGAGATGTACTATGTGGCATAAGAGAATGGAGGATTAGAGTTTAATATCCAGTTGATGACAAGGTCATTAGAAACAGAGAAAACGCTCAGTTTCAGGAAGAATGAGGATGGAAAAAGAATGATTTTTTTCACAGGAAAAAATGCCTCCATTGATTTGGTAGACATATGGAAAATCTAATTGTAAATGAGCAGATGGGGATTAGAATCACCATCCTTCCAAATGTGCATCATCTTGTTTAGAATGACTACATAATGCATTTTATGGGTTTGTTACTGACATTTTTGCTTCATACATATTATCAGGATTCATTTTTCTACAAATTACTGAATGTGAAGTTCCAGAAGAAGTAAAATATACCTCTACTAGTTTGCACTCCTCTGCCAACAGCAGTTACATATAACTAGGTATATTTATCTGGAATTACTAAATATGCAAAAGGAAACTACTTGCCAAAAAGCAAAAGCATTGACTCATTGGTAGGGACACATTCAAAGAAGGAAAACGTGCTAGCTTTTCAAGTGATCCTTTCTCAAGATAATGTACAAATACACGCAGAAAGCACACTCGTACATATGCATCCAGAGATTGTGTTAGGTAGGGTAGATAAAGGGAGAGAGAGCTGGGAGGCAGAGAGAGGAGTTTGGGGCGAGTCAGTAGCACGTCAGAAGGAGACAGCTGGTTTGCTGGCTAGGAATGAGGGAGGGAGGGGTTGCATGAGCACAGGTTAGTCATGTGAAGCTTGATTGTCAGAGCCAGTGGGGAGCTGCTGATGGTGATGTCAGAATATGACTTTGGGGTGAGGTGATAGGATGGAGGAAGAGGAAACTGTTGTGAATAGGGTGAGGAGATAGTGGATTACAGAACATTCATGCCACAATAATTACTGGAGTGAAGGATGTTTTGCAGGGATAACCCTCATTTGCATATTATTATTATTATTATTATTATTATTATTACTATTATATCTAATCTATTAACTCACAATATAGAATAATTCATAAAATTACATTGCACAAGTAGAAATATATATGATTTTTAAAGGGATTTATATGAATGCTATTCACTATCACAAAGAGTACTGCAGACATAACATTGTATCCATTATCTCATACTTTAACAATAATAAAACTTACCATGCTTTTGTATGTATGTATATAGTTGAATAAAACTGTACAATGGCCTACCAAACAGTGTCAGTCTGGAAACGAATGACAGCCTCTTGAGAAAAATAGTTAATTCTGTTCTTTGTGGAACACGGTGACTAAACTGCAAATGATTTCCTTGTTAAATTAAATAGTAAATCAATTGTCCAATTACTGGTTCATTTTTTGTATATATTGGGGTGTCAAGAACGTTAGTTATTTTACACGTATAACAAAATTTGGTCACTATACCAATTTAAGGAACTGCTAGTTGCATAGGACATGTATCTATTTAAGTTTAATGCAGTTTGTAAAATAGACACAAACTCTGTTGATGTGTAGTCATATAACATAACTGAAGCTGAATTTATGTAGTTATTCAGAAATGATACAACCGTATTTGCTAATTCTGTATCGTATTTATCTGTTCAGCTTCTGAGCATGTGAGCCATCAATGGGCTCTTCCTTTGTTGCAAGTGGGACCAGTTTCCTTGCAGGTTTGGACAAAAGCAAAGAGTGTGCTTATTGGTCATTGTGAACTCCAACATTAGGCAGTAATAGCAAGCAGGTCTGATAGGCAGGCTAGCATCCATTCAGTAAGCTAGCCAGGAGGTCTTCTCTGAGATAGGGAGAAGGCTCTGCCAGTGGCTATTGTGTTAGTTAGGTGCATCCAGATGTAAATCATGGTTCATGATTACTGTTGTCTGAGTATAGATGCCAGCCTTAGTTTCTACAGGCAACTTGCTGAATTGGTGAAGACAGTTAGCATTGTGTGTAGGCTGGAAGCTGAGTAAGAGATTTTAACCATCATTCCCAGAATTGATCACAGTCTTTTGGTTTGAAGCTGACTATGATCTTGAACCAGAGACTCAGATGCTTCTGTGATGATCTAGGATACATATTTCTTCACCTTTGCTGACAGTTGGAGAATTGTAGGATCGCCTCCACCCCCTGTTCCCACAGCTTTCCTGCACAATAGGTCTCATGCACACTAAATGTAGGAATCAGTAACTAGACTGGCAAAACGTGTGTGACATGCACATTTAGTATTTTTAGGACTGAAAAATCCTCCCATAATACTTTCAAAATATGTATTCATTTTGGTGGAGAGCATCACCCATGAATTTTCTGAGCATATTGTAATATTACTATGAGATTTCAGCTCTCTAGCTGTTCATGTAATGTTAAAACAACAGCTGATTCCTCAAACTGGGGGGCTATCAAGTATGGGGTCCCACAGGGTTCGGTCTTAGGTCCTTTACTGTTCTTGATATACATTAATGACTTACCATTCCACATTGATGAAGATGAAAAGTTTTTGCTGACGATACAAGTATAGTAATAACATCCAAAAACCAAGAACTAAGTGATGTAATTGTAAATGATGTTTTTCACAAAACTATTAAGTGGTTCTCAACAAACGGACTCTCTTTAAATTTTGATAAAACACAGTATATACAGTTCTGTACAGCAAATGGCACAACTCCAGTAATAAATATAGACCTTGAACAGAAGTCTGTAGCTAAGGTAGAATTTTCAAAAATTTTAGGTGTGCCCATTGATGAGAGGCTAAACTGGAAGCTACACATTGATGGTCTGCTGAAACGTCTGAGTTCAGCTACGTATGCTATTAGGGTTATTGCAAATTTTGGTGATAAGAATCTCAGTAAATTAGCTTACTATGCCTACTTTCATTCACTGCTTTCGTATGGCATCATACTGGGGTAATTCATCGTTGAGGAGAAAAGTATTCATTGCTCAAAAACGTGTAATCAGAATAATTGCTGGAGCCCACCCACGGTCATCCTGCAGACATCTATTTAAGGATCTAGGGATCCTCACAGTAACCTCACAGTATATATATTCACTTATGAAGTTTGTTGTTAATAATCCAACCCAGTTCAAAAGTAATAGCAGTGTGCATAGCTATAACACCAGGAGAAAGGATGATCTTCACTATGCAGAGTTAAATCTGACTTTGGCACAGAAAGGGGTAAATTATGCTGCCACAAAAGTCTTTGGTCACCTACCACACAGCATCAAAAGCCTGACAGATAGCCAACCAACATTTAAAAATAAATTAAAAGAATTTCTACTCACTGGCTGAATTTTTAGATATAAATTAAGGGAAAGAAAACCAACTTAAACATTAGTGTCATGCAATATTTTGTGTAATGTAATATCTTGTACAGACATCTTTTATTAACCTGACACATTCCACATCATTATGAAGTGATGTATTCATGATCTATGGAACAAGTGTTAATCTAATCTAGACTGGAAGACTTAAGACATTAGGGTGGGTGACAGGAAGAAGGAATTTCAGTTATATTGCTCTAAATACCTTACATGAAAATTATCTTGAGCAGATAGAGAATGCATGGCAATATCTTTGATCTCCTGCTTACAAATAATCCCAATTTTTTACACTCACAAAGAGAACATTGCAAGTGGCATAACTTGATTTCCCAGAAATTTCGTTCAGCGGTAAAGGGGTATCTGTAGATATTTGGCCGTTTCTGAGAAAATGACAGTTAAAGTTTTCTAGGATTTTCTCCAGGTACTTTATCTGCCTTTTACCATGAGATACCCTCTGACAAAATGGTGGCACAGCAGTTAGCATCATGGCTTCTTAATTTTGCACCCCATCTTCGCAACCCAATTATTATTTTTATTTTTGTTTTTCATTTATGTACCCATGTTTGCAGAAAATTGCTACACAAATTTTTTGTAGTATGTACTGGTATAACCGAGTCCATTCCATCTAATAATTTTACATCATATGAATGAATTAAAAAATGAGAAAGTTATTTGGAATTGTTTTCAGTGAAATTCCTGCAGCATATCTTGATTCATAATCAATAGAAGGTACCAGATTTCGGAGGAGTGGTCCATTATTCATGGTTTACCAAGAAATTATGTTCAGCTTGTGAAATCTTCAACAATGTTAATGATGTTTCTTTCTTGAGTGAAATTCATGTGAAGAAATGTTACTGTACCAAACATGATCTTGCAATACTTGTGATGTTCATGATTCTGTATTTCAAATGTTTCTATGGTCAGTATCACCCAAGGGAATGAACCAAATGTTCATTAAAAACAAACTTATGAATAAAAAGAAGACTTAAAATAAGAACGGATATGAAAATGAAATATCAGAACATGAGAATTTGAAAAGATTGTAACTCCTCAATATACCATACACATATACATTATATAATAAATATGTAACACTTTTTGTGAAATCAGGCTGTAATTTTACATTTACTATAAAGCTCTCATATCCCCTAATTTGATAATAATCATTCATGTAGTGATCTCCTATGGACATGGGTAAATAAATAAAAAGAATAAAAATAAAATAGAAGAAATAAAAATAACAGGATTTCAAAATTAAGATACCACAATGCTTAGCACTGAGCCACCTTTCTTTTTGAGGATATTGTGCAGTAAAAGGCACATAAAGTACCTAGAAAATACCTTGAAAACTTTGACTGTCATTTCTCACAAACGGTTGAATATCTATGGATGAGCTTAGACTTTCCTTATTTTGATTGCTCTTCCAGCGAGTAAAGTTCCTGGTAAATTGGGTGATGGCACTTGACATGTTCTCCTTGTCAGTTAACACAGAATAGGGAATCAGTTGTCATAAGTAGGGAAACTTAATGTGCATGGCTTTCCCAAAATTCATGAAAAAATTTTGAGAAAGTTAAATTTTCTAATTGGACTTATTAACAAATTAACAGTTTATTTTAGTGAAAGTCTACATTTTCATAAACAGAAAAATTAGGGATGTAAAACTGTGGTACTTTATTTTGGAAATAATTGTGGTACATTTTAAGATTGCAAATTTCTATGGCACAAAAATTTTGTATACATTTAACTTTTGAAATGCTGCGTTTCTGAAAAAATTAAATGTTTGAGGAAAAGAGGAGAATTAGGGCTTTCAAATGAACTAGATCATTCTTAAAACAAGAAGATTTTAGCATTTTTTACTTTTGTCATGTACATGATCTATAGGTGTTGTAAATCATGAAGATTTGAAAAATATTTCTAGGTAAACAAATTATATTGTTGTCATTATTAATCAGAATATTACTGAGTGAATAATGAAGTTGTAGGAAACTTGATATGGATTGGAATTTCTCTGGTATAAGCATTAAATGAACAAAGGAAAAAGAAAAATAAAACTGTCAATTTAAGGAGTAGAATTGTAGCAAGTGGAGCTATCCCACCTTGCTGTATGTCATTACCTCCACTCGCTTCTACAGATAGATAGTGCTATGCTGGATAATCCAATGAAAAAAATTTATCTACTAAAACATTGAGTACAGTGAATATTGGTAACATTTATCACAAGCTGTCAGGAAAGGTTCTGTTTTGAAAACTGTATCTATGAGAATTACATAACACATAAGCAATATAATAATTATAAGTTTCTTGGTAAACATATTCAATTTAGAAATATAACAAACACTCATTACATGTGTTATGTCTTAACACATTAAACAGGACAAAATGTGGCCAGGCTAAACATTTTGATATAAAACAGACGTAACAAAATTTAAAAACACCCACAGTAAATTTCATGCATACATAGACATACATAGAACTTGAACTTTTAAAAAATGTTATTAATTTGGCGTCCTTTCTTTACCGTTTTCATTACAATTGCAAATATTTTAACATCAGCTGTATTACACATGGTAATCATACGTGCTGGTGATGTGCTCGCTTATTGCGAGTGATCACCTTAACCATCTTGGCTAGATGTGCACACTTCCAGGACTGACTGAAACTTCCATACATCACAGTATCTACACTCCTATTGCTTGCACCTCTTATCTGGATTCTCTCAGCAGGGATGTTCAGCTTAAGTATTACCATTTTCTATGTCTAGGCTGTAATATTTGTTATTACAATATCTGTTCTCCCACAAGCATGCATGAATAGCTGAGATGGTTAAGGCAACCACTTAAAATAAGTATGAAATCTGGGTTCAAGTTGCAGTCCATCACAAATTATTTTGTGTCACCAATTGGTATGATTTCTATGCCTGATACAGCTGATGTCAAAAGTATTTGAAATTGTGATAAAATTTTGTAATATTACAATAGCTGCAGATTGTCACAAATGTCTGTTCCTTCAGACATGAATGCACATCCGAAGGAATAGACATTTTAATAATAAGTATGGCAGCCTAGATGGGTAAAATGATGGTAATACTTATGTTGAACACATTTGTCTCACTAATGTTGTTGTGGAAATCCAGGTAAGCTGTGAGTAATGGGGGAGTAGACTCTGTGACATATGGAGGTTTTGATCAGTCCTGGAAGCGTGCATGTACAGCTGAGATCTTTAAGGTGACCACTCCCAATAACCAGGTAATCTGTGTTCCATATTTTTAGATTTCCAGAAGGCTTTCAACACCGTTCCTCACAAGTGTCTTTTAACCAAACTGCGTGTCTAAGGTGTATCACCTCAGTTATGCGACTGGATTTGTAATTTTTTGTCAGAAAGGTCACAGTCTATAATAATAGATGGAAAGTCATCGAGTAAAACAGAAGTAACATCCAGCATTCCCCAAGGAAGTGTTATAGGACTTCTATTGTTCCTGATCTATATTAACGACATAGGAGACTGTCTGAGTAGCCATCTTAGATTGTTTGCAGATGATGATGTCATTTACCATCTTGTAAAGTCATAAGATGATCAAAACGACTTGCAAAATGATTTAGATAAGCTATCTGTACAGTGCAAAAAGTGACGATTGACCTTGAATAAAGAAAAGTGTGAAGTTATTCACATGAGTACTAGAAGGCTGGAAATTCAGCTAAATACTTAGGGATTAGAATTACAAATAACCTAAATTGGAATGATCATGTAGATAATATTGTGGGTAGATCAAACCAAAGACTGCGATTCATTAGTAGAACACTTAGAAGGTGCAACAGGTCTACTAAAGAGACTGCTTACACCACGCTTGTCTGCCCTATTCTGGAGTGTTGCTGTTCAGTATTGGATCCAGATTAGGTGGGACTGATGGATGACATCAAAAAAGTACAAAGAAGGACAGCTCATTTTGTATTATCATGAAATAGGGGAGATAGTATCACAGACATGATACGTGAATTGAAGTGGCAATCATTAAAACAAAGGTGTTTTTCGTTGCGACGGGATCTTCTCATGAAATTTCAATCACCAGTTTTCTCCTCCAATTGCGAAAACATTCTGTTTCCACCCACCTACATAGGGAGAAATGATGATCACAATGAAATAAGAGAAATCAGAGCTCGTACAGAAAAATTTAAGTGCCATTTTTCCCGTGTGCCATTCGAGAGTGGAACGGTAGAGAGACAGCTTGAAAGTGGTTCATTGAACCCTCAGCCAGGCACTTTGTTGTGAATAGCAGAGTAATCATGTAGATGTAGATGTGAAGTCACAATCTGGCACAACTATACCAATAGGTATGATTTTCATGCATAATACAGCTGATGTCAAAAGTATTCACAATTTTGTAATATTACAACAGCTGCAGTTTGTCATGTATGCATATCTGTAGGAATAGACACTCTAGTTTTTTTCAGTATTGAAAATAGTTTTCATAAACAAAACAGAAACATCTTTTTCACAGTTCATATTTGTTGTAGATATTTTTTCCTTTCCACTTTATGTTAATTATATTTCACTAAGGGCATATAACTGAATCTACTTTTTAGTCCTTTCCTCAAGTCCATCTTTACACATAACAACCACCATCTTTTATAAGTTCTGGTATGCCACTGCTCCTATTGCTCAGAGTCCCTAGCTGTTATCATCTGGAGTCGAGTATCTCATAGAATTGTGTATAAAAGAGAAACAAATAAAAGGTATTTTAGTAGCTACATACATATATCTGTGGTCATCTTAATAAATTAATCATGTATTTTTTTGTTTAAAACAACATTTATTATTCAGTCACATCAATATGTACTAAATACTATATAGTTCAATAAGATGAGAAGTGAGAAAAGTTAAAGAAAGATGTTCATTGATGCCTCAGAACCAAAACACCACTCAGTGACCAACTTCATTCTTAGCATATGTCTACATCACCACACCTATTATTAATCAAGCAAACCCCATTAATTATTCACCTCTTTTAGATGATATCACAACTCCAGGATAGAGGTTAAACTTTGGGCCTCAATCCACCAGTAGATAAAAAGTTCTTGGTTGATGCATAACTTTATTCCCAGGTATGTTTAGTCATGTTAGTGTGTTGCTGAATTGTCTAATTCCATAAGTAATTTGTTAAAAAATGGTCTTTGAGATAATTTTACATTAAGCTATGTATCTATACATTAAGAAGTTGGAATGACTGTCTTTTCCTTATCATTATGTTTATCTGTGCATTAACATTGTTTGGAATCAGTAATGTACTTGAAAATCAGCTTATAGTGTGAAACTTCGGTTGTGCAGTAACAATAATAAAATTTGTGAAACAAGGCAGAAACAGTGTTTGTTTAATTAATTTAAATTATTTCACTTTCACTTGTACATAAGAAGTTAGCCATAACATCACGCACTTTCTCACAGGGCGCTTAAATTTGATTTTTGTAAATCTAGCATATATTACAGCTGTACTATGTTTATACTTACTACATACTTATGATTTTTTTTTCCCCTTTCATCTTCTGATAAATTTCACATTCGTCTATCTTTTTAGCTTGCCTCAAATTTCATTATCTACATCTGAAAGAGAGTTGTTATTAAAATATGCCATATGTATATTTTGTCTGTTCTATCGGAAATGTCAGGCAGAATGGACTCCACTGTTTTTGATACAGTAGCTGTAGATATCAGTATTTCAAGGAATGTACAAGTGTCAGCTGTGCTTTAGCCTTGGAATAATTCAATGACAAAAGTTGAAAATTTGTGGCAGACTGGGAATCAGACTTGTGTTTCCCACTTTATGCATGTGGTCACCTTACCTGCTTTGACTATCCGAGCATGCTTTCCATCTGACCCAAATTCTTGACTTATTGCACACTACTAAGTAGTGTCCCTGTTAATTTCTTATTAAAATGTTTTAGACATATTATTTCTTACAGTCCAGTCTTAGGAAATTTCATTCCTGTAAATCACTGGATAGCAAAACAGCAGTTCAGAATTCTTTAGAAAATATGTTAATTAATTCAAGTTTCATGTGATGTTATTTACATATTTTATTACATTTTTTCTTACTTTTTTTGGTTGATTTAGTTGCTTCTACTTACTGTTTGCTTGAAATCCAAAATGTTTATTTTATGGTTTCCTGAAATGCCTTGATATTGCAGGCCAGAGTTGGAAGAGACACGCCAAAATCTGATTGTTGAAAGCACTTCTCATCGAGAATCACTAAAGCAAGTTGAAGATGATATTTTAATTGCTCTGTCACAGAGCAGTGGTAACATATTGGAAGATGAAAGAGCTATAAAAATATTGGACTCATCCAAGGTATAAATCTAATAAGTATTGAGAATGAGATTTTCACTCTGCAGTGGAGTGTGCGCTGATATGAAACTTCCTGGCAGATTAAAACTGTGTGCCCGACCGAGACTCGAACTCGGGACCTCTGCCTTTCGCGGGCAAGTGCTCTACCAACTGAGCTACCGAAGCACGACTCACGCCCGGTACTCACAGCTTTACTTCTGCCAGTACCTCGTCTCCTACCTTCCAAACTTTACAGAAGCTCTCCTGCGAAACTTGCAGAACTAGCACTCCTGAAAGAAAGGATATTGCGGAGACATGGCTTAGCCACAGCCTGGGGGATGTTTCCAGAATGAGATTTTCACTCTGCAGCGGAGTGTGCGCTGATATGAAACTTCCTGGCAGATTAAAACTGTGTGCCCGACCGAGACTCGAACTTGGGACCTTTGCCTTTCGCGGGCAAGTGCTCTACCAACTGAGCTACCGAAGCACGACTCACGCCCGGTACTCACAGCTTTACTTCTGCCAG
Organism: Schistocerca americana; assembly: GCF_021461395.2. Taxonomy (NCBI): domain Eukaryota; kingdom Metazoa; phylum Arthropoda; class Insecta; order Orthoptera; family Acrididae; genus Schistocerca; species Schistocerca americana. Next base: position 938,667,316 of record NC_060130.1, on the reverse strand, counting down.
TACCTCGTCTCCTACCTTCCAAACTTTACAGAAGCTCTCCTGGTAGAGCACTTGCCCGCGAAAGGCAAAGGTCCCGAGTTCGAGTCTCGGTCGGGCACACAGTTTTAATCTGCCAGGAAGTTTCATATCAGCGCACACTCCACTGCAGAGTGAAAATCTCATTCTGGAAACATCCCCCAGGCTGTGGCTAAGCCATGTCTCCGCAATATCCTTTCTTTCAGGAGTGCTAGTTCTGCAAGTTTCGCAGGAGAGCTTCTGTAAAGTTTGGAAGGTAGGAGACGAGGTACTGGCAGAAGTAAAGCTGTGAGTACCAGGTGTGAGTCGTGCTTCGGTAGCTCAGTTGGTAGAGCACTTGCCCGCGAAAGGCAAAGGTCCCGAGTTCGAGTCTCGGTCGGGCACACAGTTTTAATCTGCCAGGAAGTTTAATAAGTATTGGTTTATTTTAGTCTCTTCAAGGCTTGTTGCAGCTGAAATATTATTACCTGTGATCTCCTGAATGCTCTCATTATCTCTTCATCGAAAGTCTGTTGCATTACCATGAAATTGTACTACAAAAAATTCTCAAATAATCTACTCAACAAAGTATTCAGTTAATCTGACTTGTTTCCAGTTTCATTACAAGGTGTACAACTTTGCTTCTGCAGTTTTTTCCCCAACATTTGAGGCTTTAATGAATTACAGTGGTTACACATGTATCATTCAAAGTATTTTCCATCACTGGCCACTACTTTTTCCCATCTTTTGGGCAGTGTACGAATCCCACGTCAAAAAAATTGTTCATCTTTTGAAGCAATCCACAAATCGATCCAATCTGTGACTTCTTCATGAGGTCAGAAGTGTTGGTCAGCCAGGCCATGCGCCATTGATCTAAACAGGTGATAGTCAGAGGGAGAAATGTCTGGAGAATACGGTGGGTGGGGTATGACTTCTCACTTTAACATTTCCAAGTATGTTTTGACCTCTTTTGCAATGTGGGGTCGAGTGTTGTCGTGCTGTAAAATCACTTTATCATGCCCCTCACCGTATTGTGGCCACTTGTCTTTTAATGCTCTGCTCAAACACAATAATTGCATTCAATAACAAGCACCTGTGATTGTTTCACTTGGTTTTAACACCTCATAGTACATGACACTGAGCTGGTCCCACCAAATGCAGAGCGTGATCTTGGAGCCATGACTACATGGTTTGGGCATTGACGTGGAAGCATGGTTGGGATATCCCCATGATCTTTTGTGTTTAGGGTTATCATAATTTTTCGTCCCTGGTCAGAATGCAATGCAGAAATCCATTTCTTTTGCCTCGGAAGGAACTGTTCACAAACACAAAAACACTGTTCAATGTCTCTTGGTTTCAGCTCACACGAGACCCAAGTTCCTTCTTTCTGAATCATGCCCATAGTCTTGACATGTTCTGAAATGGCTTGCTGTGTCATTCCCACTGATTGTGCCAATTCTTCTTGAGTTTGACAGGAGTCTTAACTCAGCAATATCTCCAATTCTGCATCTTCGAAAACATTCTTTTTTCAACCTCTGTGCCAGTCTATGACATTAAAATCACCATTCTTGAAGCATTGAAACCACTCACGACTCGTTCTTTTACTAATAGCGTCCTTACCATATGTACTTGAGAGCATTTGATGAGACTCAGCTGATGTTTTCTTCATATTGAAACAAAACAGTAACACCACCTGCAAATGACGAGAATTAGGCTCGTAAACTGACATTTTCAATTGAAGAACAACTTTACGATGCAGAAACAAATTGACTAATGTTTGAATGAGGCTATGTTGACTGAGGTCCAAGCTAACTGTCTGATGTCTGTGATCTGTTTCTTTTGACCGCTACTTACCGCTGTCGCCACCTATTGGCAAAAGGCGAAACAAAGTTGTACACCTTATATAACTTTCAGCAATATGATGGGATCTCAAAACTCACATAGAAATATAGTCACAGCCAGACACTTTCAATATCCTATGAATCTGTATGACAACGGGAAAATGTTTACAGAGCACCTTCACATATGAATTCCAAAAGCCAAAAATCAGAAGGTTAGTTTTTGATTCTACAGTCCTTCAACACAATAAACTTCCTGATCACTGATAGAAACGATAATGGAAGTCACTCATAGACTGATTTTTACAGAAGAACTTCACAAAGATTAACAACTACATGTTGATTAATCAATGAGTGATGTAGAGATGTTAATTGCTGGAAGCAGATTGACTTTTTTTGCAGTGGGTCTGGTATATAAAATCTGGCATGATGATATTAATCTTGACAATTACATTACTGTCTATAAAACAGTAGGGTGAAAATTTAATAGAGTAGATGACCCTTAAGATCAAGTGGCGACTGAACTTAACTACAAGATGGCTGTTTAGAAAAGTGTAAAAGTTCACAGTACTATTTTAGTAGTACACTGTATGCCTCAGTGGTACATTACTGACTTGCATATATGATTGTCATGTCTGAAATTTTGTTAATACATGTAGGTTCTTAATGAGTGACAAATTGAACAATGAAGGGGTGTATCTGGTTCAAAATATGAGGGTGATAAAAATATAGAGTCAAATCATTGAATCTAAAAAGCATAATGGTTCAAAAACCAATAGCAATTTTGGGTGTGGCTAATCTTGAATTACTAATATTATTTCAGTTAATTAGTATTGGAAAACTGAAACAGGTTACTGAAAAGAATGAAATGAAATATTTCTAATGAATGGTGTCAGTCAGCTCAAAATTGCTGATTAACTTGCTCAGATTTTATCATTACAAACTGGTGTAACAAATTCAGTAAACAATTTCACTTAATTAATAAGGCTTTAATCAAAAGGAAATATACCATAATAATCAGCCAGTTGTAAACAATACAGTATGTCATGAGATTATATAAAATACTATATACTTGAGAACAGGTAAATTTTGTGTGCTCATGTTATATACAATAGTTGTACAAATACAGTCTATTATGATGACATAATCCTGGCTTTTAAAACTGTTAGTTACTTCTTTGGGGAGAAGTATGGGTTAGGTTGGAAGTATTAAAAATTAAGAACAAGTCACCCAGAACCCATGATGAGAGGAATCCTCCTGTAGTGTTGATAGGGGTAGGGAAGACAAAGGGGGAGGCATCAGAGAGTGTAGGAGGTCAGAGATGGTACATTAGTGAACTAACTTGTGTCCTCTGCAAGACATTTTACGTTGGCATGATCAATAATAAATGGGCTTAGTACATAATTGACCATAGAAGAACCATCTAATATGGGACAGCCAACACCCAGTTGTTGAACATGCTGTACAACATGAGTCAGGGACCTGAAGGCCTGCTACACCACAGGGCTATTTTGGATCCTCCCACACTATTTTTTCCTTGAACTCTTGAGATGGGAACTTTCCCTCCAATGCATTCCCAAATTCTGGTACCCTTATGGACTTACTTACCATTAACATGCCCAATATCCCCTCCTTCGATAATACTTTTATTAAATCACATTTACTTTCTTTATTGCTTATGTCCTACATTCCCTCTTTAGATTACAATATTTACTACATCTCATTTATTTTCTTTATTGCTTTTAGTTTTTCATCTCCTACCTCCCATCTTTCTCTCTTCTTTCTGCTATGCTAGTTCCTAATTGTACTATTCATTTTGCTTTCCCTTAATCTATCTTGACTTCTCACTGTGTCCTTATCATCATTGTATGGCAACTGGCACATTTCTTACCAATGTTTTGTCTCTGATGTCAGTGGGGTTCCTCTAATCCTGGTGTCTGACTGATGTGCCCTTGCTTTTTAGTTTTCTTTAATCTATTCTTCATTCCTGGTTGATGAAGGAGCTAATAGTTCCAAAACTAGGACTGTATTATCAATTTTATTTTTATATGTGTCTATTAGTAGTACTAAACATTTTTGCCTCTTGAAGATAGAACTGAACAATAATTCTGTCTCACATTTTATTAGTTTTCTCAATCTAATTTTCTTTTGACACTTGATTATATCTGTCAGTTTACTGGCACATTGGGGATCTGCATTTGATTCCCATTATTACCAGGGATTTTGGTTTAAATGGTTAAAATGGCTCTAAGAACTATGGGACTTAACATATGAGGTCATCTATCCCCTAGACTTAGAACTACTTAAACCTAACTAACCTAAGGACATCACACACCCATGCTCGAGGCAGGATTTGAACCTGCCACTGCAGCAGCAGTGCAGTTCCGGACTGAAGCACCTAGAACTGCCCAGCCACAGTGGCTGGCCAGGGATTTTGCCTTGGTGGGAGAACAGGGACAGAGTGCACTCAGCCTCATGATGCTAAGTGAGGAGCTTCTTGACCAAGTAGTAGCAGCTCCAGGTCATGAAAACCACCAACAATTGGGAGACTGGTCTGGTGGCCTCACACCCCTTCATGTCACGTGGATGGAGTGTATATCTGAGAGTTGATACAACTGAGCCTGTGATGTTTGGGGCAGAATATAGTCAGTTGTTCAGGAAAGTGACCAAGATTCACTAGAGAAACTGAAGTTTTATATTGCAGTCAGTCAGCACTGAAAAAATTGAAATTTTATATTGCGCAGTCAGGTGCATGTCTTTATACGAAGTTGAGTGGCCTACCAATATAAGTTTTCACCCAATACAGGGTGTACATAAAGTCCGGGAACACTTTCATTGTACATATATCATACATATGTCCTTTTGAAGAGAAAACCTGAAAGCTTTTTTTCGTGTATGCTGCCACAGTGTAGTTGTAATTTGCCGATAGTCAGAGATAGTTGCAAACCTAGTTCAGGTACAGAGTGAGCTTTTTGTGTGTTGGAGTTCTACAAAAATAAGTGTGCTACAGCTGTTCAGCAGAACAAAGTATGGTAAGAAGCCAACAACAAGGAAGGCCATTTACCACTGGCACAACAAATTGGTTATAATGGGTTGCTTGTGCCCGGCAAACAGAAGCAGATGTCCCAGTGTGAGTGAAGTGAATGTGGAGCGCATACAAGAGACATTCATAAGGAGTACAAAGAAATCAGTGTGTCGTGTATCCTGTGAACTCGAAATGGCTCCAATGACAGTGTGGAAAACTCTGCAACAGAAGTTGTCTATGAAACCATTCCAACTGGAACTAGTGCAGATGCTCAATGACAACTACAAAGACAAGCATTTTGAGTTTTGTTTGCAGTTGCAACAATTGAATGAAGATGGGGATGGCATTGTTGATCATTTAATTTTTAGCAACGAAGCCACTTTTCACACCAAGGGGAAAGTGAACAGGCATAATTGTCAAATCTGGGGTACAAAACATCCACATGAATGCAATAAATTTGAGTGTGATTCCCCAAAGGTAAATGTTTTTTGTGCCTTGTAACATTGAAAACTGTATGGGCCATTCTTCTTCATTGAGAGCACTGTCATTGGAAATTCCTACTTGGGCATGTTGGAGCTATGGCTGATGCCTCAAATGCAATCGGAATCTCTGTTCATCTTTCAGCAGGATGGGGCTCCACCCCATTTTCATCGTGAAGTTTGTGGGTACCTGAAGGCAGAGCTGCTGCATTTATGGATCGGCCATGCTACAGAAGAGGACAGCTGTTTCATGAAATGGCCTGCCCAATCACCAGATCTCACTCTGTGTTACTTTTTTTCTGTTGGGACACATTAAAGATCTGGTGTATGTATTGCCTCTACAATGTGATGTAGCAGAACTCCAGGAGAGAATACAGGAAGTGACTGCCACAGTCGACAATGCCATGCTGGGACAAGTATGGCAAGAATTCAGTTACCATATTGACATCTGCTGGCACACTCATGGTTTGCATATTGAATGTTTGTAAAAAACATTTTCAGAGTTTCTCTTCAAAGTGCAATATCTATGACATCTATACAATGTTTAGTTCTTATGCAATAAATAATTGAAAGTGTTCCCAGACTTTATGTACACCTTGTATAGGCAATTGTAGTGTGCAACAGTTTTCCTGATACACGTGTGTAAATCATTTGTCTTTATTTATTTTCTGTTGAGCTACAGTTTTATCTTAACAGTTGTAACTTTGTTTCTCTTCTGCATTTGCAGTAAATTAAGGGCTTTGGTTTCATATTCACACACAAATTTTATGTTTTTCATAATTAATTATGATGTATGACATATTTTGTACATAGTGTCCATGATTAAAGTTTCAGTTTCAGAACACTGTAGAAAGAGAGCCACTGCTCAGAACTATGACAAGTTTGAAGACCATATTATCGATTCAGGGGGAAATGTCATAGATATAAAAAAAAAAAAAAAAAAAAAAAAAATTACGGAAATTTGACCACTGTAGACATCAGAATATGGACACCAACAGATGTATGGCACTGGCTGTTCCTCAGTTTGTATCCGAGATGCCTAAAATGATTGTCTCCATGAAGGATCACGCACTGCGGGTAAAGCTCTTTTACAAGAATGGTGACTGTGCACCAGTAACCCTGCAAAAGTTCTGGACACTCAAGGATATGAAAAAAGGCATTGGTCCAAGGTCTGCTAAGGATCTAGAGAAAAGCTTACAAAATTCAAAAAGACAGTTTCTTTTGAAGTGCAATGTGACATAGAGAGAAAAGTAGCTGATCCTACGTCTGTTGAAGATGTGACCACAGCATTTCTGGAGGGATTGAGCAGTGATATGCAAACATGCAGTACCTGGGGATTTGCCCAAACGTTGGACATGTCTATGAGCTTAGTCAATAAAACCCTATGAGACATCCTGGATTGCTATCCATACAGAATCATCCATGTTCAGGAGTTGCTTCCTGCTGAAATGCCAGCAAGATAAATGTTGACTCTGGAATTTCTTATTCACATGGAGGTGGACAATGAATGGTCTTGGAATGTTCTGTGGATAGACAAAGCCCATCTCTATCTCCAAGAGCATGCCAATGTGCAGAACTGCTGCAGAATATGGACAAGGGAAAATCCACGTGCACATCAACCATTATCATTTCAGTCTACAAAGGTGAACGTCTGTGGTGCAGGTTGATGGCATTGTTTATTGTGAGGCAATACTTTTTTTAGGGGGGGGGGGGAGGTGAGTTCTGTTTATCTTGTTACCTCCACCATCACTGGTAATTGCTATGAGTGTTTTTTGCACACCAATGTCATTCCAACACTTCAAAGTGTGCATGTGTCATTCCAAAACCTCAAAGCATGGATATCTTGATAGGATGATGGAACTGTATGAATGGAGTAACGTTCATCTCAAACCATAGCTGTCATATTATGATTAATCTGTCATTTGTAGCCTACATCATTTATGTCTCTTGACATGTTGGCATAGAAACATCTTTGTTAAAACATGCATACATTGTTCATCAACTACAGTAATCACAATGATACTCAGAGTGGTTAACACTCTAAGTGTGTAACCTGTCTATGGCCTGCAAGTAGATGCTGCTGTCTGCTGTCAGTCTGACAGTTTGTGGTGTCATACAGCCAGAAGTAAAAACAGCAACGATTCTGCCATGAATCTAAGTGCAACAGGGGGAGTTGCCAGATAATGCAGACTAGTGACTGCCCAGCAGCCCATGACATAGCATTCTGAGGTGCACAGAATCATGTCCTTAACCTAGGGTGAATAAGATGGCCCACTGCAGCACTAGGGACTGCCAACACAAGCAGAGCCAGGTAGCAAGGAGTTTGTCTGCTCAGGGGATGGTAGCCAAATGACTGAATGGTCTGAGCTTGAGCTGTGGACCACCAATATAAAAGCTGGCAGCACCTGAAGTATGGTGATAATTGCCTGGAATCATAGCAGCAGTTCTCATTGAATTAGCAGGCAGACCCTCTCATAACAGTATCTGGTCAATTCTGGTCTGACTCAATTGTGTAGCTGTGGCAGGTATCTCAGATTTACTCAACTATGCACAGCAAAGTATTTTGCAATGCAATGTGTCTCCCTCCTTCAGGAGATCTAGTCCTCTGGATCCATCTCCTCATAGTTCTATAATGCCCCAATACATATTTTACAAGGTGACAATTATATAAAGTGCATTCAGTTTCCATTCTTACACTACTATAGTTTAAACATCAATGTTCATTGGCTTTTCTTATCTTTGAAAGGTATTTTCTATAAGCACTCTACTGGACTTTTTTTTGTTTCTCTACAATTATATGGTTGCACTGTACCATCACTTACAGACTTATACAATAATGTCATTGACTTCTTCTCTCTCAACCAATTTCTCAGCAGTCACATAAAGGCAAATCATCCTGCTCAATTTCTTCTTGTGTTTAGCATTTTTCATTGTTTATCAGGTCTGTTCTTTTCTAATTCTTACTTAACTAATTATTGCTTGCTACAGATAAGCCAATCCATTTCTCTAGTTTCCACACACAAACGTCACTCTGCTGAACTGTCATATAATAAACTAGCAAAATAAAATTACCAAGGCTCTTCCTTCTTATGAAATTCCTTTAACAAATCATTTCGCTGCAAATGGTTCCACTCATCTGCTTCTTGTGCTTGACATTTCCCGTTGTCTATCAGATGGTTTCTTTACTCACTGCTTTGGCACATCATCCAGAACTTTGTCTCTGAGACAAAAGTTACCCTTATGTTTCCTCAGTAAATACATCTTTGAGACTATGCTCTTACAAATTCTGTGTCTGGTATTAACACTGAAAATACACAGGTCAGTAGTTTCATTTCTTCCATTCTTTTTGACACTAATTAAAAACTAACCATGTCTTGCTATGTCTTGCAGTGTCATGTCATCTTGTAAGGTTTTTTTTTTTTTTTTTTTACCAAAACGGCTTCATTTTGGTGTGTGAACTGAATCTTAATGATGTTATATGCAGTTTAGTTGGCTCTACTTTCAAGGTAATGGATCTTTGCAACAATGTAGCATTTGTAGTGGTCTTCTTCAGCTGCAACAATTTCTCCACAAGTTCAACTGTGCACTGCTGGCGAACCATTACCTGACATTTTTTCTTACCCTCAGTACCCATAACACTGCAGGTATCGCTGACTTTATTCTAATCCTCAAGCACACATTCCTGCAATGACTCAGACTTTTCTGCTGAATCTGTAGCCTTACAAGTAGTTTTCCTCTTTCTATCCTTCCTCCCTCCTTACTTCTAAGGAAGCAGCATGATAACAGGTGGCAAAGAATCTGCATCATTCAGAAAAAAGTTATCCTGTACTACTTGATTATTCAGAAAATACACAATATAAATAACATCATTAATAACTTCCTGTGTATCCTCTGTAGTATCACTGTCTGTAGTGGCACTCTTCATGACACAAAAATCATTGGCACATGCACATCCCTGCACATCTGGACCTGGCTCCACAGCCCCTTGATAAGAACCATTATAGAAATAGGCATCCCTGGCACAGAGAAGCAACTGTTAGAGCTGAAAATAAATAAGTCACTAAGTCCAGATAGAATGTGAATACAAAGAGATATGAAATGGAAAGGACTGTAATAAGGAAGGCAAGTTGCGGACTTCAGTTTCTTGGGAGTAGTTTAGGAAAGTGTGATTCATCTGTAAAGAAGACCACATACAGCATACAAGTGCAGCCCATTCTTGAATACTGCTCAAGTGTTTGGGATCCCCAACAGGTAAGAAGTAAGGAAGACATTGAAGCAATTCAGAGACATGCAGCTAGATTTGTTGCCAGTAGACTCAATCAGCATTTGAGTATTCCCTGAAGAGATGATGATGCTCTTTTCACAAGGCACTGTTGCAGAGATTCAGAGAATCAGCATTTGAGCCCTAATGTGGATCCATTCTACTGGCACCAATGCACATTTCACATAAGAAACATGAAGATATGATGAGAGAAATTAGGTCTCATGTGGAGGCTTTTAGTCAGTCATTATTCCCTTGCTCTGTTTGTGAATGGAACAAGAAAAGAAATGACTAGTAGTGGTACATGTTACCCACCCCTGCTATGCATTGTATGATGCCTTGCAGAGTATATATGAAAGTGTAGATGCAGATATCACTCAATGGCATAAATATTATTGCACATAAATCAAAATCATGCATGTTGCTACTCCCACACTCATTTACTTCAGCACAGCACACAATCACTTCCTCTGACACTTCAGCTAGATTCCATATTTTCACAAGATATCAGACCTGATAATTGTTCATTGGTGTTCTTAACTTCCACAATGTTAAACTTTTCATATCAATTAAAGTCACCCTACTAAATTCCTTCAACTTGCGTTCAGCTTCTGTATGAACACTCATTTATCTTACTCTCTCATGCTTCCTCAAAATCTTAGCACTCTTTACTGCTGAAGGTAAATACTTAGTGATTTCAGCCCATCAAGAACTAGACTCCACTCACATTTTCTCTGCTTCTTCAGTTTCCTTTCCTTCGCAACTTTTACTCCCTTTGCTATATCCACTTGGTCTGCTTCCACAGCTTTTATTTTCTTAGATATATTTCCACTATCTGCTTGCAACTGAGCCACTTTGACTGCAAAAAGTTTCAACATTTTATTCAGTGTAGCTCCCTGTAGTATTTAAAATGACGTGTTTGACCCTCTGATAACTTCGCAAAAACCCAACAAATGACAACAGAACATAATAAAATGGTGATGAGCACACTTAAATGGCTATGGCTCTGAGCACTATGGGACTTCACTTCTGAGGTCATCAGTCCCCTAAAACTTAGAACTACTTAAACCTAACTAACCTAAGGACATCACACATATCCATGCCCGAGGCAGGATTCGAACCTGTGACTGTAGCAGTAGTGCGGTTCCAGACTGTAGCGCCTAGAACTGTTCAGCCACCCCGGCCGGCCACACTTAAATATACTATTAATATAACACTTGTTATCGTAAATAAGGCAATGGCAAACCACCTCCACTAGGTCCTTGCCTAGTACAGCAGTTCTGGTCTCATGCATCATCCTCTACACTCCTCGGAGTATGGGACCTCATCATCATTGTAAATTAAACTTCTGTCTGCATGGATATTTATGACTACAATTTAAAGTGGTTAAACACAATGAGCCACACTCGTTCCTCAAAACCAAATATGTTGCCCATTCAAATCGAACGAAGTAATGCACATATTCTACAATTTCCAGAACACTGTCTGCACATACAGGGTGTTTCAAAAATGACCGGTATATTTGAAACGGCAATAAAAAATAAACGAGCAGCGATAGAAATACACCGTTTGTTGCAATATGCTTAGGACAACAGTACATTTTCAGGCGGACAAACTTTTGAAATTTCCGTAGTTACAATTTTCAACAACAGATGGAGCTGCAAGTGATGTGAAAGATATAGAAGACAACGCAGTCTGTGGGTGCGCCATTCTGTACGTCGTCTTTCTGCTGTAAGCGTGTGCTGTTCACAATGTGCAAGTGTGCTGTAGACAACATGGTTTATTCCTTAGAACAGAGGATTTTTCTCATGTTGGAATTCCACCGCCTAGAACACAGTGTTGTTGCAACAAGATGAAGTTTTCAATGGAGGTTTAATGTAACCAAAGGACCGAAAAGCGATACAATAAAGGATCTGTTTGAAAAATTTCAACGGACTGGGAACGTGACAGATGAACGTGCTGGAAAGGTAGGGCGACCGCGTACGGCAACCACAGAGGGCAACGCGCAGCTAGTGCAGCAGGTGATCCAACAGCGGCGTCGGGTTTCCGTTCGCCATGTTGCAGCTGCAGTCCAAATGACGCCAACGTCCACGTATCGTCTCATGTGCCAGAGTTTACACCTCTATCCATACAAAATTCAAACGTGGCAACCCCTCAGCGCCGCTACCATTGCTGCACGAGAGACATTTGCTAACGATATAGTGCACAGGATTGATGACAGCGATATGCATGTGGGCAGCATTTGGTTTACTGATGAAGCTTATTTTTATCTGGATGGCTTCGTCAATAAACAGAACTGGCGCATATGGGGAACCGAAAAGCCCCATGTTGCAGTCCCATCGTCCCTGCATCCTCAAAAAGTACTGGTCTGGGCCGCCATTTCTTCCAAAGGAATCATTGGCCCATTTTTCAGATCCAAAACGATTACTGCATCACGCTATCTGGACATTCTTCGTGAATTTGTGGCGGTACAAACTGCCTTAGACAACACTGCGAACACCTCATGGTTTATGCAAGATGGTGCCCGGCCACATCGCACGGCCGACGTCTTTAATTTCCTGAATGAATATTTCGATGATCGTGTGATTGCTTTGGGCTATCCGAAACATACAGGAGGCGGCATGGATTGGCCTCCCTATTCGCCAGACATGAACCCCTGTGACTTCTTTCTGTGGGGACACTTGAAAGACCAGGTGTACCACCAGAATCCAGAAACAATTGAACAGCTGAAGCAGTACATCTCATCTGCATGTGAAGCCATTCCGCCAGACACGTTGTCAAAGGTTTTGGGTAATTTCATTCAGAGACTACGCCATATTATTGCTACGCATGGTGGATATGTGGAAAATATCGTACTATAGAGTTTCCCAGACCGCAGCGCCATCTGTTGTTGAAAATTGTAACTACTGTAATTTCGAAAGTTTGTCTGCCTGAAAATGTACTGTTGTCCCAAGCATATTGCAACAAACGGTGTATTTCTATCACTGCTCGTTTAGTTTTTATTGCCGTTTCAAATATACCGGTCATTTTTGAAACACCCTGTACTTTCCCTATAGTGGAAAGAAACACCAGACCGAAACCCATTGGCTCACCATGACCCTTGCAATCAACCAAAAGCACAAAAACATTGCACTCCCAGTACTGGTAAAGCCGTCTTCCCCAGGGATGGTGGCCGGCAAATTTCTTTTGCCATCAAAATGTAGACAGAGGCTGCAGTGGTAGACCCCCATGTTGGGTAATGCAATTGGCTTGGGAGATGTTAGGGTGCCAATGGTCCACTACCCTAGATGTGGTAGCAATGGCGTGATGAGTGGATATCTGGTAATTGTTCAACATGTTGTCATACAAACATCTGTGTTAAAGCATCTGCTTATGCTTAATCAACTACAACCCTCATGATGATACTCAGAGGGTTGGCATCCCAAGTGTGTAAGTTGTGTATAGTCTGCAAGTAGAGGCTGCTGTCAGCTGTCAGCTTGACAGCTTGCAGTGCCATGCAGATGGAGGTAACAATGGCACCAATTCTGCCATGACAATGACTGCAGCAGTGAGAGGTGGCATGTAATGCAGACTAGTGACTGGCCAGCAGTGCATGATGTAGCATGTGCAGTATCATGTGATGAACCTAGGGTGAACGAGATGGCTCACAGCAGCAGTGGTGACTGCCCGCACAAGCAGAGCCAGGCAGTAAGGAGTCTGCCTGCTTAGGGGATGGCCACTGAATGGATGAACAGTCAGGGCTTGAGCTGTGAACCATCATGGTAAGAGCTGGTAGCAGCTGAATTACTCTCCCAGATGGCCCACCAGACGGAGGGTGGTAAGTTGACAGCATTGTACTTGGTGTCAGTAGAAGGGCCGCAGCTAGCAGTGGCAGAGTCCAGAGATAATGACTGATAGATCTATGTAGACTTGTAGGCTCATAGTCTCTCATAGGTCCCCACTCAGTACTGGTAGCTGACAGCCTGTGCTACCTTTGACTAAAAAAAGATGATAATTTATATGGACTTGGCCTGGCCTTGTTTTGTTACATCAGTTTCTATCATGTAAGCCACAACAAAACCATGGCTTGGATGTGAAGTAATGAGGTAACAAATGTTGCAGTGGATCTGCCTTCCTGCTGCAGCATTGGTATTCCAGCTCCAGTCCCTTGGCTGCCCAATGATATGGTAACTACCTGACATCACAGCAGCAGTTCTAATTGTACTAGCAGGCAGATGACCGTGATGTAACAACACCCGGTAGGCTCTAGTCTGTCTCACTTCCATAGCTTCTTTTGTTAGCTGTGGCAAGTGTCTCATATATACTCAGCTGTACCTAGAAAATTATTCTGTGTATTGTGTGTATTTCAACTGAAAGATATAAATTCCATATAACTATAATGTTTATATGAAGCAGATCTTGACTTTGCTAGTATGTGCAGTCTGTGTAAAGTCACATAAATGTTTTGCTTGAAGTATTAGTGATAAAAACAGAAGTAGAAAAGAGAGATTAGAGAGTAGTGGATTCATTCTAAGCAGATGCTATTTTTTTTCACAGATGTAGCATCTGGTGGCTGCTTCTGCCTATTAATGTATAATTTTATTTGTGTGAGATAATGTGTGTGAGTAAGCCTCATGACTCACTTCCTTCTGTAATACACCACGATTTTGAAATAAAATATTTTTAGCGAGTACTCGATTTGTACTTTATTTTTAGTGTTTATTGCTCTAGAGGCCATTGATTTCATGCCTCATCATATTGTATGATGTTGTTCCAGGTGCTGTCTGAAGAAATTACAGTGAAACAAATAGCAGCTAAGGAGACTCAGAAAAGAATAGATAATTTCAGGCAGAGTTACCAACCTGTTGCTCATCATGCAGCTCTCCTTTACTATTGCATTTGTGATCTTCCAAATATTGAATACATGTACCAGTTTTCACTGGAGTGGTTCATAAATCTGTACATTTCATCTCATGGAAAGAAGTATGTATCTGTAATTTCTCTTATTTACGTTTAAGCTATTATGTTAATAACACTGAACTATATGAGATACATAATTATCAGTCCATTGTGATAATGTGTAAAATATGATTTATCTGTTGTGAATTTTTTAATTTACTTGGTTGTTTAACACTCTGGTAGCAACATGTGAATCCATGGTACATGGGACCTAGAAACATATTAACTATGGGGTCCCTGAAGAATTGTGCTGTCTCTTCTTAATCATCTACCAAACACTCCAAATTTTAATTTGTTTTTCATCTCTGATGATGAAATGTGAATTCTGATTGTGTATCTCAAGCATGCAAACCCAAATACATTTAAATCAGTGACAAAGAATGCTTTCAAACTGTTTTCAAAGAGTGTAATATATCTGTTGAATTTTGACAACAATGATGCATTGTGTCACGTAATCCATGAGACATTGACAGTGTTAAGCAAATGGCCTAATCCATAATTGCTCAACTGTCCCCCATTATTCATAGAGATAGGTGAGAACTGTGTCCAAGTTGTGCATATCTCACTTGAAAGTATTCCAGATCAGTTCAACAGGACTGAGGCCAGAAGCACACAGATAGCCTCATATTTGTGGAGTGTTCCTTAAACCATTTTGACTCATATAATTGGATGTACTGCTGGTGTTCTCCATCTTCCCAACATAACATTTCAATGTCGTAACTTGGTGTCTTCATGAGGTGTTTCCTGAGACTGGTCACAATGTTGACTGGATCCCATATTCATGCCTGGGCAGTGCCTGGTGTTCACGATGCTGTCCACACCTCCTGTGGCTGTTTCGTGCTGTGGTGTATTTCTCCAGGAGTTCCCTGTTCCATCTATGCCTGTTCTGACTCTCTTCTCCAGTGGTGGCCATCCCATGCTGCTCCATATTAGGTCAGCATCTGCCAGGCATGTTCCTAGCTCTATTGTAATGCTGTAGATGTTCTTTTTGCTGTTCATGACCTCACTACTTTCTCTAGTGGCAACTTTCTAGAGGCAACTCCTTTCAGTTTATTCTTTGCCACACCTAGTTGAGCACCACCATTAGCTTCAATGTTCAGAATACTGTTGAATACAGTAGCACAGTAATGCACCCATAGCAGGCCATAGCTCAGTAGCTGTGTTCAATGCAGTTGCCTTTGCAGCAGCCAGAGCCAGACTGCAGCATGACTGGATGTGGTCACAGTTATATACCACTCTCAGCTTTATTAATATTATCAGCTGTATCCAGTTTATATAAATATATCTGCCATACCTAGCAAAGCTAGGGAGCAGTGGGCAGGCACAGTGGGCTACCTGTGGTGGGCCTTATGTCTTTGCTGCCCTATGTTGCACAATCACACAGTCGAGCCACACACAGCTACTGAGTCACATATACACACAACGTGACTGTCCCAGGGCAAACCAGAGAGCTGCAACTCCAAGAAGAATCACTTCTTGGACTTTGGCAAGATCAATGTGTTTTGTTTATACTATGGGGCTCTTTTGTGGTTCAAGGTCGCCTCTATTGATGATAATAAACAGAACAATCACCAGGTACAGAGATATTTTCACATACACCACGTCAGTCAAACAAAATGAAAACACTGCCCTAAGTCTCCTACAAGTGTGTAGAGTCAACGTCTTATCAGAATAATAATATAATCTACCAAAGTCATTATCACTACTTCACCAGTATGATAAGTGTGATAAACAATCACATTATGAGAATCAAAACTTTCATCCTCCTGGCACTTTGAATTCAGTATGCACATGTGAAAGACACAACATGTGGCATCAGGCAGCTGTTGGAGTTGCATATTATATCTGTGCATGCTGCAGTATTCACTGTCTGCTGTTCCCTATTATGTCTGCTCCCAGGTTGTGTGGTGCCTGAGGCTTCAAGTGGTTGATGTTTCCAGCTATCTTGTTTTTCCCTATCTGTCTCCTCAGGAGGTAGTTGCCACTTTCTGCTCTGTATGAGGTCTGAACCCATCAATTAGACACTTCGCTGTCTGAAGTTCATTACCAGAAAGGGAACTTATTTCCAATGTTTCTGTAGTAGTTCAAAAGCTGGATTCCGTGTCATACTGAGCTGATATCATGTTTTTTTCTGGTGTTTCTGTAATATTTCCAAATCTGGATTCCATGCGGTACTGAGCTAACATGCTGCTTTCAGGCTGAGCAGGTGCTCTGCCATCTTGATTTCAACAGATTCATTGATGACACAATCCCAGAATCTGGAAGCTTGAGCTGAGCTCCTGGTTTTATCAGACAATTTTCTGCTATTGATGATATTGCAGAAGACCAACTATGACCAAAAGATCTGTCAACTTTTATAGCAGCCTGCTTACAGTCCACTAGAGAAGGACACCACCAATAGAGTGAACAGAAAAACCAAGGCCATTCTTAAGGAAACAGGATGGCCTGAGAAAGTTGTCAAGCAACTGAAAGCTAAGGCTCCAGCACTACCCAGACTATATGGATTACCCAAGATCTGTAAAGAGGGCGTACCACTTTGTCCAATCATGAGCAATATTGAAGCAGCTACCTACCCTACAGTCATGTGCCTTAATAAGATGTTAGCATCATATGCGGGAAAGTATGTCCATCACATCTGCTACACTCAGACTTCTTGAATGCCTCATAAACACATGACTCTTGAGCTCAGACATCATGGTCATCTTTGACATTGTTTCTCTATTCACCACGGTACCACTTCAGGATGCATTCAATTTGATCAGTGAGAGAGTTGATGGAGCTCTTCTGAGTCTTTTTAAGAATATTTTAACATTTACTTACTTCCTATGTGGAAGCCAGTTCTATGAGCAGACTGTATGTGCAGTGATGGGTAGCCTCTTATCTCAGCAGTGGCAAATCTGTTTATGGGGAAATCTGAAGATGAGACCCTTACAACTGCTGCCTATCTGTCAACATGTCTATTCAGCTATGTTGATGAAATATTTTTCATCTGGCCACACAGGCAGAAAAAACTGGATGAGTTCCTGGACCATATGAACTAAAGAACTCCCAAGATTAGGATCATCACGGAACTAGAGAATGGTGTTCAACTCCCATTCCTGAATGCCGTAGTGTAAGCTACATGGCACATTTGGCCACAGTGCGTGTAGGAGATCAACACATCAGCTTATATCTACAGGCTGACAGCTTCTGTCTCGCAGCACAGAAGACTGTGGTGCTCAAAACACTTGTACATCAAGCCAAGAAAATCTCTGGCCGAGACAGTTTGAAAACGGAGTTAGAACATCTAAAAATGTTCACGAACAATGGATATTGAACCAGGGACATCCACAAAGCATTCCATCCTGCCAGACCTGGTACAATGGAAGAGTAACAACTAGAAAAGACCATGAAGGATGCCTTTCTACCATATGCAGGGCCAATCTCTGCTAAGGTCAGCAAAATCCTGAAGACACACAAAATCAAAAGTGAGTTCTGCCCACCCAGCAATATCAGGGCCCTTGTGGAACAGTCAAGAATGGCTGAGAGTTAAGAAAACCTGGTGTTTACCATATAACTTGTGAATTTGGTATGTCTTACATTGGTCAAATCACCAGAACAGTGGACATAAGATGTAAGGAACACCAAAGAGCGAAAGATGCATCATGCTACGGCAGACCACTATATCATCAATAACAGAACATAGCTTGGAACTTAAAAGCACCTTAAGTTGTGACAAAACCGGGATCCTGGCTTTAACCCTTAGATTCTGAAATAGTGTCATCAATGAATCTACTGAAATCAAGATGGTGGGGAACCTGATCAACAAAATACTAACTTAGTATGGTGTGGAATACAGCTTTGGAGTTCGCCTGTTTAGCTGAATGGCAACATGCTTGCCTCCCATGCAGTGGGCCCAGGTTCAATTCCCGGCCAGGTTGGAGATTATCTCTGCTCGTGGACTGGGTGTTGTGTTGCCCTCATCATCATTTCATCCTCATCACTGGCACACGAGTCGCCCAATGTGGCGTCAACTGAAATAAGACTCGCACTTGGTGGCCGAACTTCCCTGGATGTGGCCTCCAAGCCAGCAATGCGGTACAATCATTTTGTTTTAGAGCTTTTGAACTATTACAGTAACCCCAGAAAGAAGTTCCCTTCTCTGGTAATGAACCTCAGATGACCGTAATATAATTAACATGACCAGACCTCATACAAAGCACCAGGCAATAACTACCTCCTTGGGAGACAGTCTCACTGGTCACAAACAAGACAAAGAACAACATCAACCATATGAAACTTTGGGCACCCCATAACCTGGGAGTAGACATAATAAGGAACACCAGAAGGCTGCTAGCACCACAAGAGATTGCTGCAGCATGCACAGACATAATATGCAACGCCAACAGCAACCCGATGCCACTGGTAGCACACCTTACAGGCGTACACAGAATTCAAAATGCCAGCAAGATGACATGGCCACAAGTGAAAGTTGCAGTGGTTGCAAACAGCATGAAGAATATCTACAGCATCAAGGCACCCATAATGGGCACTGGCAGAAGAAGGAATGCCTGGAGATGGAGACCACCACAAGAAAGAGCCACAATTTGTGAGGACGGCATAGTGAACACCAGGCACCTCCCAAGCATAAACAATTCGTCAGAGAAGTGACCTGTCTTAGGATACACCTGATGAAAACACCAAGTTATGAAGTAAAAATATTGTGTTGGGAAGATGCAAACTACTGGTATTACACTCGATTCTATGAGATGACAATGGATTGCCAGAAAAGTATAAGAACTTACATTATGACATAGTTCAAGAGTGAATAAATGTTGCGTTTTCATACTGAAGGTACTGGTTGGCTGTAGCATAATGCAGATGGACAAATATATTTACATTATTAGATGACAGGTTTTTGTGCTGGCTAAACAATGAACTATGTGGTACAGTGTAAACAAAACAGGAGAACAACTACCTGTTGCTCTCTTATCTTAGCTTAGATGTTTCAGAAGCTGCATAAGCAGTGCATTGCACTACCAGTGTGATTAAGCCTTTATTTTAGAAAAGCAAGTATTATCTTCAAATGTGAAAACTTGCCTATGCATTGAGTGAATCAGTTAAGTGTCGAAAAATTGTAAATTTATTGTGATCATGCCAAAGAAAAGAAACCAGTTGTCTCACACTGTGGGGAATATGCCAACACAGATTATCTGCTAGGTGACTACGTATGTGCTGCCTAACAGTTTTTTTATTCAGTGGTACACCACTCTCAGACATGGTAGTGTTATGTGTGCCCAATATCCACACTCACTGTACTTCTTACCCATGGTGGGGTACATTAAAATAATGAAAGAAAGAATGGAGCAAGTATAAGCATATCTAGTTGTATAGAGATTTGTACTGTAATAATTTTGATGAATACAGCAACATGATCTGAGCACTGAATCATGAGATGAATAGTTTTCATTCAGTTGATCAACACAATTCATGAGTACCAGGAGTGAGTGGGCTCCAGCATTGTCACCGACTGGGACAGTGATGCCTGAGATAATGCACGTCATTGGGGTGCAGGTGAAGTTGTGGTGCTTAGAAAGCTCAAAGGCTGGCAGATAGAAAGGAACTGTGTCTTAAGCAAAAATACTGCTTATTTTGCAGCAGCAGAGACTTCTTTTTCCAAAGAGATAGATGAGTCCAAGGCGATGTTTAAAGCCAGAGGAAAATTAGGACCTGATGAAGTTATGAGTTCTAACAGTTAGGAGAGAAGTAAAATCCTGTCAGATATCATTCTGCAAGGGCATCACTTGAAGTTTCAATATATTAAGCTTACACTAGATTTCTTCATAATTTATTTATGAGTGTAACAACTTTCTCAGAGTATTATTTTTGTAGCAAAATCATTCTCAGAATTCATATGCTGGCGGAAAATGTGCTGTTAGCTGTCCTGTAGGTAAGATCAGACATGATTTATAGATGCCGATGATGTGGTTGCACTTTGAAGATGCATAACCTAAAAGGTACATAGATTGCTAGGCACTAGACCAACACAGATCTTCCAGACTACAGCTTTTTGACCAGGTGCTTTACAGGTGGTATGTTGTTGGTTATAATGTGGACAGTCATTATTTTCTCACTTAGTGTACTGTTGTGTATCATTTTGTTTGACACAAAAATGTAATGAGTCAAATTCACATTACATGGAAGAGGGAAGACCAGATTGGTATCAAGTGTATTCATGCAAAAGACATCATACAATCATTCACAGTGTCACTCCAGAAACTGTCTCAACCTGACATGAAAAAAGAGTTGCCCTAATTAGTTACAGGAACAGTAAAGAGGTTTTTATTTTACAGGAATACAACAGAAATCTCACAGTAATCATGGACAGTACAGTGTATGAATTCAAAATGAGTGATTTTCTGAATCATTCCATATACAAAGAATTGAGAAGTGACCCCACAGCTAGAAGATAAAGGAAGTCACAAGCTCTAATTACAGGTTTTAGAATCACTGCTGACAGTCAAAGAGCTTATCTTGAAAGTTCCAGTCCAATCAAGAACACAGGGTATCCCAGATGGAATGGTCAGTATTCAGGGATATGACAGGAATGATCATTTGAAGCAAAAGCATGTGGTCTAAAATGTGTACATTAATAGCTATACCAGTTCTTCATCTTAAATACTATGAAACAAAACTCTTCTACAGCGAGCTCTTCGCTTTTTTCATTTTGAGAGGTTGTATGGACCAAAACAAGTAAAAAATGTCCATTAAACATCAGCTCTAAAGTGCATGCCTTGAGGACTATAAGCACTGATTCAGTAGAAGATGTGTGTTTCACATTAGCAAAGCTCACACATAGCTCTTAAGGTATTGATTTTAGAGCCCATGTTTACTAGACTATTTCGCGTAGAATGATTGTTTCTGTCATATCCCTGAATATTAACCATTCTTCCTAGGTCACTCTGTAAATGATTACAGAAGGTACATAATGTAGCTGTTAGGGGTGCATGGCTGTGAAGGTGGGTGGAGTGGCTGGCAGTGATAGGTCAGAATGTCTACTGTTTACCACACAGGGTATGGCTGCAGTCGTGTGATGGCCGCTGTCAGGAGGTAGTCAAACATGTAAATAGTACTACTGAATAATCCCTTTTCCCTTTATTCCACAACAACTAAAGCTGTGAAGACACCGCAGGAGCAGTGGCCCTGGTATGCAGGTGTCAGCAGCTGCTCTTTGTACAAATAGTGCATGGCATGTTCTCTCAGGTATTGCAGTTACCAGCGGATAGGTGCAGTCAGCAAAGTATCAGAGGTTCTGACACAAGATGGCTGACCTACAGCCCCCAGCATGTACAGTGGCAGTGACATGTGCCTGTACAGAGTGGTGAATAGTGACAGTTTTAATCCATTCAGACAGTGACAGTTGAGCAGCTTTATGGCCCAGGCTCAGTACACAAGTAGGTGAACAGCAGCAGATGAGTTACCTAGTGGAAGACCCATTGGTGGAAAGACACCAAGCCAGCAGCAATTCAGACTTAGTGAAGGCAGCAGTCTGTTGAAGGCAGCTTGTTGACTCAGCTTGTTTCAACTGTCATGGATCTCCCATCATGTTTAGTGCATAGTGATGATTGTACAATGCCTGTTTGAATTAGACAGTATACAGGGTGGAGAAAAATTGTGTCACGAAATTTTAACCCTGGATAGCTGATCCCAGTAGGAACCAAACTTACTAATGTTGTGTAGGTCAACAAAGCATCATTTTTAAACTACAGAAACTTTGCACCACGCACTCCGATTGGCCATTGGATTGCCCTGTTGCCACTCACCATTTGACTGGCAGTGCTATCAATCCAGTTCTGTGAGTTGGTGAGTGCATCTTTGGTTGGCATTTGTTTTGTGTATTCAGCCATGAATATTAAATAGAATATTCACTGCAGTATGAAAGTGACTTTTATGAAGCCACAGGAACCTGCTGACCTTCCACAATTCAAGGGTATTTGTATGGCGTGTTAGATGCCAATATCGTAATTTGTCTGGGTATGATGAATTTCCATGCACAAAGGCAATGCCAGTTGTGTGTGATACTTGTAGAAGGGTTAGCCATGAAACATGGCAGTGTACTAAATCTCAGTGGGCCATAATAATGCATAAAGATTAGTTTTCTAGCGTCTTTGGATGTGTAATTGCACCCACATCCCATCATAATTCTTACATTTATCAAATGGAGTCTACACAAATGCCAGAAGTGCATGCAGCAGTGATACATGAAGCAGTTCGGCTTTTGATGGGGCAAGTAGCCACACTGTTAGAAAGTAATGCTGTGTTGCAAACAGGTAGACACTTAACAAGCCAATAGTGGCTCTGTACATTCCAAACCAGCAGAGGCAAAAACCTTGTCATATGTATTTCTCCCTTCAGCAGATCCTGTAGCAGCTAGTTTAATGACTCCTTTTTCAGGGAAATCAACCAAGGATTTATTAATTATTTGAAGGCTGCCACTAAATTAGGTCATTTGTCAGATCAGATGTGCTTGTATGTGACTA
This sequence comes from Schistocerca americana, assembly GCF_021461395.2. NCBI lineage: Eukaryota > Metazoa > Arthropoda > Insecta > Orthoptera > Acrididae > Schistocerca > Schistocerca americana. Next base: position 938,644,262 of record NC_060130.1, on the reverse strand, counting down.
GCTTGCAGCTGTTAGGTGTTGTGCAGTCATGTTCCATGTATCACAAAGGATGAAAACAAGCATAGACGTTTGAACAGCTAGCTAAATACATTACCAATAGTACCACAAGCAGAACAGTGTGAGGTTTTTTTGGGAATGGTCTACATGGTTAGTTACAAAAGTGCAATAAATCAGCAGAAGCATTTTCAGACAGAATTAGAAAAATTAACATGCAAACCTATGAACTGATGCAGCATATGGAAACAGACAGTTATTCTGCAGGAGGGAGAAAACAGAGCATTGAATGTATTTTTGTAGGGACCTCCAGCTGACATAGTGAGAAAGGTAAGAACAGAAAACATACATGATTTAGCTGATAGTATCAGTGTTGCCACAAAGCTTGAGGAAATCGACATTTTTACCAAAGCATTAGATGACTGAACTGTGTTCTCCTTGGAGGTAAAGTGTTATAGGTGTTGGCATGCAGGTCACATTAAGAAGCAATGCTGCCAATCCAAATGTTACAATTGTGAGGAAGTAGGCACCAGCTGTGTGAGCGTTGAAGTAGAAAACAGGACAGACAATATAATGACAGGAGTTTGTTAAACAACAAAGGAAATGCCTCAACCATGAGATGGCATTTCTAGTAACACAGAATACTGCAAAAATGTATCCAAAGATGGAATTCTGCTTTTTTGACTCAGTAAGTGGAGTAGAACATAAATTTTTGGTAGATACAGGGGCTTATTTGGTGATTGTTGGTCTGGAGCTCTTAGGTAGGAAGAACTGAATCTCCACATTATAGATTCTGTGGGGTATGAATGATGTGACATAACTAGGAATAACACTGCTTGGCAAAGGGCTTAAATTTCTGGGTAAGCATCACACAAAAATTGATTTTTTGCAGTATAAAATCAAACTCAGTGTGACATTGTTTGAACTGCGCATGACTGCTGCAAGTTCTACATCACTGCAAGATTCAGCAATTCTGAAGGTGGTACCAAATAAACTGCAGATATATGCACTTAAGACCAATCTGCATTAAAAAGTACCAAGAGGTATGGTAAAACTAGCCTGAGTAAGTGTGGGTATTGACCTAACAAGCCAAGTATTAGGGGAGAGTTGCCTAAATTGTACCACTTTTGAGTAGTAAGTTACAAAATTATTTAAACATTGCCATCCTCAACTATAAGTTGTTGTCCTTGGTATCTGATTCAAACGATGGAAATTCTGAGAATTCTGCTCTCAATTTTCTAAGCATTTCCAAGTGGTACAAATTAGAACTCTGGTTTCCTAATTTGTATCAGTTGGTGCATAAATTGTAGCATCCTCTCCCTAAGCTTGAAGATGTATACTAGTCTAACTTTAAGCAAAACTTCCATATTTTAGTTCTAACATCACTATTTTCAGGAATTACTAAATGACTTTTACACTCCTTTTCTCCACACTTTCCGTGAATCCACATTATGCATTTCCTGCAAGTGATCATTTTTTATATTCAACATTCCTCACACAACTCACAATATCATTCCTCTGTTTCTTGAATCAGTTTCTGTGGTGGTTTCCACACAGAGTCTGAAAAATATTTCCTTTTCACTGGTGAAGCTGTAGTTCTGGATTTATTCTCCTTTGCTTTGGTAATTTTTTTTTTTTTTTTTTTTTTTTTTTAATAGCCTACTCATCAACTCATAGGCTCTTTGGCTAGACCTTGAAACCTTGAAGTTTTGCTTGGAACTTTCATCACTTCCCTCAGAGTCAGTAATCTTTCTTGAAAGGACACCTTTAGCCTCCCACTTTTTGCATGTCATGGCTTCTTCTACATTGAGATTATGGGGCAATCTGTTTAGTTATGCAAACATAGAAAGCAAAGTTTCTTACATCTAACATCCCATATCTCTTCAAATGTTAGAATATCCTCTTTCAAATCATTTTCAAATTTGTTAGAAAATACTGTTCCTGTAGCCAAAAGTTTTATCACTTTTATATTTATTTTCAGCATGTTGGCTTAGGCACATTTATCTGCATGCATTTTCATTTAATCCATAATCCCCAACTACACATACCATTACGACTAAATGCTATGTATATCCATTTAATCCATAATTCCCAACTACATGTACTGTTACAGCTAAATGCTATACGTCTGAGCTCTACTTTCCATAACCCCTTTCTGTTGCCACACTGTCATACAAAATGGTTATTTAGTGCATAACTTTTGAAAAAGAAAGTATCAGAAAAGTCACCATATCCTTTCTAAATATTATGTTGCAGCAATAATGCTAAACACATTTCTTAAAGCTCACTATATATGTATGTTTCTTAAATTGTACTGATACTATATCAGAATCTTATATTAGTACATTATAGACAACACAGCCATTTTCTGTTTGACAGCTTCCTTTAAAAGTAAGGTTATTTCATGTATATTCACCTATAAATGTTTTGTACATCAAAGCATACTATGTGTACAGGAAACAAATGGTAATTCTGCCGAGCATAGATAATTTTGGCATGCACGAGTTAAGTCTGCCAAAGGGTTTACTCTTTGCCAACTTAGATATCCTAGAAGAGAATGTTATGGATAGGTCGTGAATTAAACACAAGAAAAGAAAGTGTTAATAGTGCATCTATGGATAAAAATATGAACAAACTATCCACACAAAAATACACAAGTAGATTAAACGGAGAAAAACACAAGGTAAATATTCGTAAAGAAAAAAAAGTAAACAACCACGTTATGCATAAGCAAGGATACAAGCAACAGACATATATTTTTGCAGATAGTCATGGGAGAGGAGTTACGGAAATTATGAGAAGAAATCACCCAGACCTTAATGTAACAGGCATCATCAAACCAGGCGCGCCATTATGCGAAATTCTGAAAAACAGTGACAACATATTAACGACGGGTAACAGCTGCATCTTAATAGGAGGCGCAAATGATGTTTACTGTAATGAAACTTGGCGTGCAACGAGAATCCTAAAGGAAACAATCAAAAGGATGCCTCGGATGCATTTCTACATTGTTAACATCCCCAGGAGACACGATCTGATGGAAAACTCATGCGTAAACATCGAGATTGTTACAGCAAACAGGCTATTTGAGAAAATATGTCGAGGTTTCCAGAATACGACCTTCGTAGAGATAAACAGTGTTCACAGAGAGCACTTCACAAGACATGGTCTCCACATGAACATAAAAGGGAAAAAGATTATTAGTGCCGAAATACTTAAATTTATTAATGAGTCATCTGTAATGGAAGTGTCTCCAATCCCAATTCCGCCAAAACAAGAGTTGTCTGTAACAGTGGAACCATCATTATCTGCAGTAGAGCTACAACAAACACCAGTAGCAGCAGCAAAGGCTCAGATATTCTCAGCAGCAGTGTCAGATAAACCAATAGCAGCAGAATCACCACAATCATCAGTAGAGCTGTCATCATCAGCAACAGCATCCAGAACAGCAGACCCCACAATACTACCTCAAGGCAATGAAAATGCATGTGAGGAAAACATACAAAGGTCATTAGCTACAGCAGCTAACAAAGAAGGGCAGTCACCAAGTCGGGGAGCACAGGAGCCACCAGCAATAGCAACCACACAGAAGAGGTACCTGAGGCCTGGGAGATAAACAGCAGAAGCAGCTTCCAATCAAGACAGATGCCTGAGGACTAGGAGACCTGCTACACTAAGTGAGGATTTTTTATGATACCGAGTAAGCAGAAAGAGAACATGGAAAAAGATGTAAGTAAAACTGTCCAGCTTAAATACCAGTGTGACAATAGTGAGAGGAATAGAATACCGGACAAAGATACGATCCAGGTTTAAAGACACAAACTGAAAAAAATCACTGCATAGTACCAGAAGCAAAGGGAGCAAGTGAAGTGCTTAGTATATTACAGGAAGGGGAACTATTACATTTAAAGCCAACTGTTAGTAAACCAACTCAGTGCATTTTAAAGGAAAATAATCAGAGTGACCAGTTAAAAATACCACTAAGGCTCATGCACCTAAACATACAGTACCTTAGAAATGAGCTTAATATATTACAGGTTTTTGTAAATGAACAGTCACCTCATATAGTAGTGCTAACTGAGCATGGATTAAAATCTGATGAAATTATTTACTGTAAACTAGAGGGCTACTCCTTAGCAAATAGTTCTTGTAGACAGCAACATAAGGGTGGTGGTGTGGCAGTTTACATTAGTGAGAATCTTGAGTACAAGAAATTAAACTATCTAGACCAGTACAACAAAGAAGGCTTGATTGAAGTGACAGGCATCGAAGTCCACACCAAAGAGTGTAGAGAGGTTATGAGAAAACATAAAGTTATTGGGATTTATCATCCACCAAAGGCTGATGTAGTTAGCTTCATAGACATATTTAGTAGAGTAGTGGGACGTTGTGGCCCCAGTGACCTAACTATACTTGGTGATCTGAATATTGAGGCAAAATCTTCCAGTTTGTGTAATATGAGGTTAATAGATATCTTAACCCATATAATCTCGTAAATGCAGTAAATAGTGATACCAGGGTAACAAAGTCCACATCTAGCAGAATTGATTACGTTATACTATGTAAACATATTAAAGACAGTGTTAGATGCTGGAATATGGATTTTTACTACTCTGACCACAAATGCCATCTTGTAGAGTATGTAAACACAAGCATCCCAAAAATGACGAAAGTTACCGCAAATAAAAGAATCCTAAAAGAGGGTAACATCCTTGCCCTAAGAAATAAATTAGCTATAGAGGACTGGGATCTGGTTTACCAGACTGAAGGATCTGAAAACAAATGGGCCAAATTCTATGATACTATGCTAAGACACTTTGACAGATGCTGCCCTGTTAAAAAAATACAAAGAGTGTTCACCCATAACCAAAGTGCAAAAACCAACAGATTGATACTTCCAGCAAATATGATAAAACTCAGGCAAAACATCCAGGACCTGGAAGTGTTACACAAGTCAACAAACCTGCAGGTTTTTAAGGCCAAGCACAATGAAGCCAAGAAAATCTTTAAGAAAGACCTTTCAAATCTAAGAAAACAGATATACAGCAGTGAAATAGCTCAGTCAGACAATATAGCCAAGACCTCATTCTGCAAAGCCACACCGAAGCCAGAAACTGAAATTGTAAATATAAGACATGAAGGAAACACAATTAAAGATCCTAATAAAGTCTGCAATGTTTTCAATAAATACTTTATATCTGCAGCTGTTAGTCCAGTTAATAACACAACTGTGAGTAGTGAGGTAAAGCTCTGCCCCTTTGAAGAGCCACCTTTTGAATTCAAACAAGTAAGTGAAAAAGAAATAGGCAGGATAATAAATAACCTAAAGAATAAGTACTCATCCGGATGGGATGGTTTGAGTAGTATCGTGATTAAAAAATGTAATAAGGAATTAGTTAAAATAATCACCCACCTGGTAAACTGCAGTATTGGAGAACATATATTTCCAAATGTACTGAAATGGAGCACAGTTCAACCAGTGCATAAAAAAGGATCCAAGGAAGAGGTTTCACATTTCAGGCCCATATCATTAATACCTGTCTTCAGCAAAGTTTTTGAAGTTGTGCTGCTGACACAACTTAGTGACTATTTCTTGAAAAATAAGTTCCTAGCAGACGCACAACATGGATTCTGAAAGGATCATAGTACTATCAAAGCAATTACGGAATTTCTTCACAAAACATATGGTGCCCTTGATCAAGGAATGCAAACAGCTGGCATATTTCTAGACCTCACTAAAGCCTTTGACTCGGTAAACCATGAGTTACTTTTAAGTAAACTTGAGTCATACAACGTAAATGCTGCATCCCTGCAATTGCTGGATACATATTTATTTAACCGCAAGCAGTATACAAAGCTGACTTACAAAATCAATAATCAGATCATTAATTTCCAGTCCAAATATGAGACAGTCACGCAAGGCATACCCCAGGGCTCAATTTTGGGCCCTTTCCTTTTCCTAGTGTACATAAATGATATAGAGCAGCCTTTCAACTCCCAATTGGTAACCTATGCAGACGATACCTCACTGTTATTTCTTGGTAAACAAAATGATGAGTTAACGTTGGTAGCAACTGAGGGCCTACATCAAATAACTACTTATTTCCAAGATCAAGGTTTGAAAGTTAGTATCAGTAAATCTCAGTTATTGCCATTTAAACTTACAAACTCACATCAAACCTCTATCAGTAACATAGGTGGAATGGAAGTAGTGGACACAGAAGGCTGCAGATTTCTAGGTATTCACCTAGATGAGAATTTAAGATGGGTAAACCATATCAAATTTTTATGCAATAAAATCAGCAGTTCATTACATCTAATCAGCCAGTTATCAAAAGTAGTCCCACATCAGACATTAAAAACAATTTATTATGGAACCATTTTTGGACAGATTAATTATGGGATAGAGATATGGGGTTGTGCTGCCGACATACATATGAACAGAATATTAACCCTACAGGAAAGAGCAATCAGAATTATCCATGGATTAGGGTATAGAGATTCATACAGGGAAATCTTTGTTCATCATAAATACCTCACAGTCTACTCACTGTATCTTTACAAATTAATTATATTTTTTGTGAGACATCAAAACAAAGCAACAAAGTGCTCTGATATGCATGCCTATAATACAAGAAATAAAGACTGCTACTACAGACAAAGAACAAAATTAAAAACAACAGACCATAGTCCTTGCATTAGTGGTCAAATATGGTACAACAGATTACCGAGCTCTATAAGGTGCCACAAAGGGAACTTATTCAAAGAGAAACTGAAGTATTTCTTGATTGACAAGTGATTATATTCTTTAAGTGAATATTAATATTAAACTAAAATAAATTATTGTATATATATATATATATAAAAACAAAGATGAGGTGACTTACCAAACGAAAGCGCTGGCAGGTCGATAGACACACAAACAAACACTAACATACACACAAAATTCAAGCTTTCGCAACAAACTGTTGCCTCATCAGGAAAGAGGGAAGGAGAGGGGAAGACGAAAGGAAGTGGGTTTTAAGGGAGAGGGTAAGGAGTCATTCCAATCCCGGGAGCGGAAAGACTTACCTTAGGGGGAAAAAAGGACAGGTATACACTCGCACACATGCACATATCCATCCACACATACAGACACAAGCAGACATATTTAAAGACAAAGAGTTTGGGCAGAGATGTCAGTCGAGGCAGAAGTGTAGAGGCAAAGAAGTTGTTGAAAGACAGGTGAGGTATGAGTGGTGGCAACTTGAAATTAGCGGAGATTGAGGCCTGGCGGATGATGAGAAGAGAGGATATACTGAAGGGCAAGTTCCCATCTCCGGAGTTCGGATAGGTTGGTGTTGGTGGGAAGTATCCAGATAACCAGGATCGTGTAACACTGTGCCAAGATGTGCTGGCTGTGCACCAAGGCATGTTTAGCCACAGAGTGATCCTCATTACCAACAAACACTGTCTGCCTGTGTCCATTCATGCGAATGGACAGTTTGTTGCTGGTCATTCCCACATAGAATGCATCACAGTGTAGGCAGGTCAGTTGGTAAATCACGTGGGTGCTTTCACACGTGGCTCTGCCTTTGATCGTGTACACCTTCCGGGTTACAGGACTGGAGTAGGTGGTGGTGGGAGGGTGCATGGGACAGGTTTTGCATCGGGGGCGGTTACAAGGATAGGAGCCAGAGGGTTGGGAAGGTGGTTTGGGGATTTCATAGGGATGAACTAACAGGTTACGAAGGTTAGGTGGACGGCGGAAAGACACTCTTGGCGGAGTGGGGAGGATTTCATGAAGGATGGATCTCATTTCAGGGCAGGATTTGAGGAAGTCGTATCCCTGCTGGAGAGCCACATTCAGAGTCTGGTCCAGTCCCGGAAAGTATCCTGTCACAAGTGGGGCACTTTTGTGGTTCTTCTGTGGGGGATTCTGGGTTTGAGGGGACGAGGAAGTGGCTCTGGTTATTTGCTTCTGTACCAGGTCGGGAGGGTAGTTGCGGGATGCGAAAGCTGTTTTCAGGTTGTTGGTGTAATGATTCAGGGATTCCGGACTGGAGCAGACTTGTTTGCCACGAAGACCTAGGCTGTAGGGAAGGGACCGTTTGATGTGGAATGGGTGGCAGCTGTCATAATGGAGGTACTCTTGCTTGTTGGTGGGTTTGATGTGGACGAATGTGTGAAGTTGGCCATTGGACAGGTGGAGGTCAACGTCAAGGAAAGTGGCATGGGATTTGGAGTAGGACCAGGTGAATCTGATGGAACCAAAGGAGTTGAGGTTGGAGAGGAAATTCTGGAGTTCTTCTTCACTGTGAGTCCAGATCATGAAGATGTCATCAATAAATCTGTACCAAACTTTGGGTTGGCAGACTTGGGTAACCAAGAAGGCTTCCTCTAAGCGACCCATGAATAGGTTGGCGTATGAGGGGGCCATCCTGGTACCCATGGCTGTTCCCTTTAATTGTTGGTATGTCTGGCCTTCAAAAGTGAGGAAGTTGTGGGTCAGGATGAACCTGGCTAAGGTAATGAGGAAAGAGGTTTTAGGTAGGGTGGCAGGTGATCGGCGTGAAAGGAAATGCTCCATCGCAGTGAGGCCCTGGACGTGCGGAATATTTGTGTATAAGGACGTGGCATCAATGGTTACAAGGATGGTTTCCGGGGGTAACAGATTGGGTAAGGATTCCAGGCGTTCAAGGAAGTGGTTGGTGTCCTTGATGAAGGATGGGAGACTGCATGTAATGGGTTGAAGGTTGATCTACGTAGGCAGAGATGCGTTCTGTGGGGGCTTGGTAACCACCTACAATGGGGCGGCCGGGATGATTGGGTTTGTGGATTTTAGGAAGAAGGTAGAAGGTAGGGGTGCGGGGTGTCGGTGGGGTCAGGAGGTTGATGGAGTCAGGTGAAAGGTTTTGCAGGGGGCCTAAGGTTCTGAGGATTCCTTGAAGCTCCGCCTGGACATCGGGAATGGGGTTACCTTGGCAAACTTTGTATGTGGTTTTGTCTGAAAGCTGACGCAGTCCCTCAGCCACATACTCCTGACGATCAAGTACCACAGTCATGGAACCCCTGTCCGCCGGAAGAATGACGATGGATCGGTCAGCCTTCAGATCACGGATAGCCTGGGCTTCAGCAGTGGTGATGTTGGGTGTAGGATTAAGGTTTTTTAAGAAGGATTGAGATGCAAGGCTGGAAGTCAGAAATTCCTGGAAGGTTTGGAGAGGGTGATTTTGAGGAAGAGGAGGTGGGTCCCGCTGTGACGGAGGACGGAACTGTTCCAGGGAGGGTTCAATTTGGATGGTGTTTTGAGGAGTCGGATCATTAGGAGTAGGATTAGGATCATTTTTCTTCGTGGCAAAGTGATACTTCCAGCAGAGAGTACGAGTGTAGGACAGTAAATCTTTGACGAGGGCTGTTTGGTTGAATCTGGGAGTGGGGCTGAAGGTGAGGCCTTTGGATAGGACAGAGGTTTCGGATTGGGAGAGAGGTTTGGAGGAAAGTTTAACTACTGAATTAGGGTGTTGTGGTTCCAGATTGTGTTGATCGGAATTTTGAGGGTTTGGAGGGAGTGGAGCTGGAAGTGGGAGATTGAGTAGATGGGAGAGACTGGGTTTGTGTGCAATGAGAGGAGGTTGAGGTTTGCTGGAAAGGTTGTGAAGGGTGAGTGAGTTGCCTTTCCGGAGGTGGGAAACCAGGAGATTGGATAGTTTTTTGAGGTGGAGGGTGGCATGCTGTTCTAATTTACGGTTGGCCTGTAGGAGGATGCTCTGAACAGCCGGTGTGGATGTGGGAGAGGAAAGATTAAGGACTTTTATTAAGGATAGGAGTTGACGGGTGTGTCCACAGTGACTACAGGTATCTGACTGCAAGAAATAGAATCAGTGCATGTCCTTTTCCAAACATAGCGAGACTTTGGACAACATAGGTTAGTGTAAATACTTTTCGATGCTGGGTTTAAAATATGGCTGTCACTAACTGGAAGAAGACCAGCCCAGTACCATGTTTATGGCCCCATGTAGTCACTTACCAATATCATAAAAAGCTCTTTGGTCTCAAAAATTTGACAGATTTATTCCAATGACAAAATTGTGTTTACCAAAAACATGGAATAACATTTACAAGAATTGGAGGCTATATACAGCATGTTTGACACTGAGTATGGATAAATGGCACAGTGTAGCCATGAAGGTGAATTATCTGGGACACATAATTAGTCAAGAATGTGTGAAAATTGATCTGCACTTAATTTCTGCAGTACAGGGTTTCTTGGCACTAGAGACAACAAAACAGCTTCAAACATTCCTCTGTCTTTGTAATTATTACAGCAAATCCATAGAAGGTTTGTGAAAATTGCTGAGACATTAAACCATTTTCTAAAGAAAAGAGCAAAGATTCAGTTGTCTACTGACTATCAAACCAACAGCCTTGCCTCAGTGGTAAAACTGGTTCCCATCAGATCACCGAAGTTAAGCACTCTCACATCTGACTAACAGTTGGATGGGTGACCACCCACTCTCCAGTGTGCTGTTGGCAAGTGAGGTGCACTCAGCCCTTGTGAGGCCAATTGGCGAGCTGCTTGACTGAGGATTAGCGCCTCCAGTCACAAAAACTGACTACGACTAGGAGAGAGGTGTGCTGACAACACGCCGCACCATATCCGAATCCAGTGATGCCTATTGACAGAGGATGGCAGAGAGGTCGGTCAGTACCATTAGGCTTTCTGAGGCATGTTCAGACAGAGTTTAGATTAGTACTGACTGTAAGACCACATATGATAAGTTAAAACAAGCATTAATAGTCCAGTATTGGATGGTAAAGAACACCCAGCGGTGTATGCATTAAGGCAGTTAAATAAACCAGAATGAAATTACTCTACTGTGGAAGAGATGTCATCTACAGTATTATATATGCTTGTTGTTATCTCTATGGAAGAAAATTTATGGTAGTTACAGGCCATGCCACAATGAAGTGGTTACTGGGATTAAAAGATCTGTCAAGTAGAGTGACACTTTTGTCTCTGAAATTAAGTTAATTTTAGTATAAGATAGTGCATGAACCAGGAAGAAAGAATTGCTAGATAGTGCATAAACCAGGAAGAAAGCATGGAAATGCCAATAGCTTAAATAGAAGATGCTTTACACTAGTAGCAGTGTCATCACCAGTGCAGTATTTTAAGTTCAAGAAGAAAGGAAAGAGATTGAAAGTCAATAATATAGGAACACAAAAAATGCCATATACACTTGACCACAGCATGGAAAAACTGAATGACATGAGTTTGTTGAAAGTTTTGTTGATAATATGTGAAATAGTTTATTTTTGGTCACTGTTTGGATATATTCAGGTTACACTACATGTTTATTTTGTTACTGTGGGCTGTTGTGTTGTGAAGACCTTTTTTTCTTTATTGATGCCATTTTATGAGATAATGATAGGGCATAGGGTATTGCCAAGCTGGATGACTATAATAGTAACTGGAATGTGTACCCTTTTTTTTGAAACTGAGAGGGAAGTGAACACAGAACATTCCCCACGGTAGTGGGGAACTGGATGGGGAAATCAAAGAGGTTCTCCTATGGAACTGTAGGCACTGCAAAACAGAGAGGAGACTTACTGAACAGGTGGCAAAGATTTGTGCACTTCAGGCTGAATTAGAGCACATGAAATTTTAAGTAGATAGATTGACCAAGGAGAAACATCATGGAAAGTGGGTAAAGATAACAAGCAATGGGTAAAAGAGAAACAGCTCTTCAAATTCATCTACATTTGAGCCTATAGTGTTGTCAAATCTCAACTTGTTACCTGTAGTAGGAGGAAAAGTGCCTCATCCAGTGCAGCATCACAGTAGGGTACAGCAGACTTTTAACAAAGAAACTCAGGGCATGTCAGTACAAGAAAAGAGAGTGAAGAAGAGAGTCTTGCTGCTAGGTAGTAGCCATGACAGCGTTGTAGGCCAGATGGTCCAGGACAAGTTAGGAATGCAGTACATGGGCACAAGTAATGTGAAGCCAAGTGCCTAGCAAGGTGACAGAGGACATAGGGGATTTGTTTAAAGATTTTCACAAAGAGGATCAGGTGATCACATTAGGTGAAGTAGGGAACTGTGTGGCTACGGACAAATATAACAGAATTAGGAGTGAACTGAATAAAACATGAGTAGCAACTGTACATATAGGTTTGCCCTGTGGAGGTCCTACAGTGCCATGCCCAACACTGTGTTAACGCAGTTGTGAGCCAAGTGAACACTTAGCTGAGCAAGCTGATGCTGACTGAAATGAAACCTTTAATGAGTGTAGTGCCTGTTGCTACAATTGAGAGATGGAGATATACTAGACATGGCCTACACCTGAACAGGAGAGAGAAAGATAAGTTTTCTGACCTTCTTGGAGGTGATATAAGGGTAGGAGGGGGCACCATCATACAAAGGAAGATCCCTGTAGTTACTTGTGTCAGAGAGGTACCTTTTTTAGATTGTAGTCACAATTCAGGCACCTTGTTTTGAAATAAGTCAAAAGAACAGAAGAGCCCCACAAAATTCTTAATAATGCACAAAAAAGTAACCACAGGCTTAAAGAGGTTACATATAAAAGATTACACTGCAGCAGCTTATTCATGCAGAACTAATATGGGAAAAGGAGGAGTTGTTAGACAAGTTCAAAGACATTGAGACCAGTAGATTTCATAGTGATCAGCTCATAGTAGTGTGTGCTTGTGAATTAATACTGAAAAACAGTTCTCTTTTAATTGTCACTCTATATAGGTTCCCAGTGGCAAATTTTGAAATGTTTGTGAGGAATCTGGATTCCTTACTATGTTATGTGTCAGAAAGCAGCAATCAGTGTAGATTTTCTTAAGGATCCTAATAAGAAATATCACCTGGAAACCTTATTTGGATCCTAAAATCTGAGCTCAGCAATAAACTTTCCAACAGTTGTGGATAAATACAATAGGACCCTAATTGATGAGTCGCAGGTAGCAAATACATTTAATAATCATTGCTTAAATATAGTAGAACGTATAGGGACAAATAGTTCCAGAGAAAAAGCACAACATTTTATTGAAAAATTAATCACCATAAAATTCAGTCATATGAATGTAACACCAACATATCCTTCTGAAATTATGAAAATGATGTATTCTCTAACAAGTAAAAGCTCATCTGCTTTTGACAGTGTTTCAACAGAGTACTAAAGATTTTTTCCCATATAAAAAGCCTGGTTTTACCCAAAATATGTAATGAATCACTACCTAATGGCATTTTCCCAGAGAGACTAAAATATGCTGTTGTCAAACTTCTGTTTAAGAATGGTGATAGGAGAGATCATAATAATGACCAATCTGCTCCACTGATGACATAATTTTCCAAAATATTTGAGAATGTGATGTATTCTTAAATAGTATCTCACCTCATCAATGGTAATATCCTTAACATCTACATCTACATCTCTGCTCTGAAAAACCATGAATTCCATGGAAGAGGTTACTGCCCATTTTACCGGTTATAAGGGTTTCTTCCCATTCCATTCACATACAGAGCACGGGAAACATGATTGTTTGAATGCCTCTGTGCATGCTCTAATTAATATAATCTTGTCTTCAAAATCCCTACATGAGCAATACATAGAGGTTATAGTACATTCTCAGAGTCATCATTTAAAGCTGGTTGTTGAAACTACGTAAAGAGACTTTCTCATGATAGTTTGCATCTATTTTCAAGAGTCTAACAGTTCAGTTTCTTCAGAATCTTTGTGAAATCCTCCCACAGGTCAAACAAACCTGTGACCATTCCTGTTGCACTTCTCTATATACTGTATGTTCAATATCCCCTGTTAGACCTATTTGGTAAGGGTTCCACACACTTGAGCAATATTCTGGAATGGGACACATGGGTGATTTGTAAGCAATCTTCTTTGTATACTGACTGCACTGCCCCAGTATTCTTCCAGAAAACTGATCTCCAACCCTGTTTTACCCACAACTAAGGCTATGTGATCATTCCATTTCATATCCCAATAAAGTGTTACACCCAGGTATCTGCATGAGTTGGCTGATTCTAGCTGGGACTCATTGATATTATAGTCATAGGATCCTTTGTTTTTTCATTCTGTGAAGTGCACAATTTTACATTTTTGAGCATTTAAAGCAAGTTGCCAATCTGTGCACCAATTTTAAATCTTATCAAGATCTGACTGAATATTTATGCAGCTTCTGTTGGACAGTACTTTATTACAGATAAATGCATCATCAGCAAAAGTCTGAGGTTACTATTAATATTACTGCAAGGTCATTAATATACAACATGAACAGCAAGGGTCCCAACACATTTACCTGGAGTGCACCCAAAGTTACTTCTACATCTAGTGATGACTCTCCATTCAAGATAACCTGCTGCATCCTCACTACCAAAATGTCCTCAATCCAGTCACAAACTTCACTTGATACTTCATATGGTCAAACTTTTGACAATAAACATACACTACGTGCTCAAATGTATCCAAACACCTGGTTGAAAATGACTTACAAGTTTGTGGCATCTTCCATCAGTAATGCTGGAAGTCAATATGCTGTTGGCCCGCCGTTAGCCTTGATGACCGCTTCCACTCTCACAGGCATACGTTCCATCAGGTGCTGGAAGATTTCTTTGGGAATGACAGCCTATTCTTCATGGAGTGCTGCACTGAGGAGACATATCAATGTTGGTCAGTGAGGCCTGGCACAAAGTTGGCATTCCAAAACATCCCAAAGGTGTTCTATAGGATTCAGGTCAGGACTCTGTGCAGGCCAGTCCCTTACAGGGATGTTACTGTCATGTAACCACTCCGCCACAGGCTGTGCATTATGAACAGGTGCTAGATAGTGTTGAAAGATGCAATTGCCATCCTTGAATTGCTCTTCAACAGTGGGAAGCAAGAAGGTGCTTTAAACATCAATGTAGTCCTGTACTGTGATAGTGCCATGCAAAACAACAAGGGGTGCAATTCCCCTCCATGAAAAACATGAGCACACCATAACATCACCACCTCTGAATTTTACTGTTGGCACTACACATGTTGGCAGATGATGTTCACTGAGCATTCGCCATACACACACCCTGTCACTGGATTGTCACATTGTGTACTGTGATTTGTCATTCCACACAACATTTTCCCACTGTTCAATCATCCAATGTTTATGCTCCAACACCATTTGGAATTTACCGGCATGAAGTATGGCTTATGAGCAGCCACTTGACCATGAAATCCAAGTTTTTTTACCTCCCACCTAACTGTCATAATACTTGCAGTGGATCCTGCTGCAGTTTGGAATTCCTGTGTGATGGTCTGGATAGATGTCGGCCTTTAACACATTATGACCCTCATCAACTGTTGGTGTTTTCTGTCAGTCAACAGACAAGATCAGCCTGTACACTTTTGTGCTGTACATGTCCCTTCACATTTCCACTTCAATATCACATAGGAAACAACAGACCTAGGGAGTGTGGAAATCTCGTGTACAGACATATGACACAAATGACACCCAATCACCTGACCACATTCAAAGTTTGTGAGTTCCACAGAGCCCTATTCTGCTCCCTCACAATGTCTAATGATGACTGAAGTTGCTGATTTGGAGTACCTGGCAGTAGGTGGCAGCACAATGCACCTAATATGAAAAACATATGTTTTTGGGGGTGTCCAGATACTTTTGATCACATAGTGTAGATGTGGTAATGAGTCAAAAGAACTTTGGAAATCAAGAAATACTGCATGTACCTGACTGCCTTGATCCAAAGGTTTCACTATATAACATGATTTATATTTCCAGAACCCATGCTGGTTGACATTCTGTTCAAGGTACCTCATTATGTTTGAGCTTAGAGAATGTTCTAAGATTCTACAACAAATTGAGGTTAAGGATACTGGACATTAGTTTTGCGGATCACTTTTACTACCCTTCTTGTAGACAAGTGTGACCTGTCCTTTCTTCCAACTACTAGGCATAGTTTATTGAGTGAGGTATCCATGATAGATTATAGTTAGAAAAGGAACTAACTCAGCCACAAATACAGTATAGAATCTGATAAGAATTCCATTTGGCCCTAGAGCTTTGTTCACTTTTAATTATTTCAGCTGCTTCTCAACACCACAGACACCAACACTTATTTTACTCATCTTTTCAGTGTGACAAGGATGAAACTAGAGCAATTGTCCTTGGTTTTTTGTTGTAAAGGAACATTTGAAAATAGAGTTAACTGTTTAAACTTTGCTACCCTCAATTTCAATTCCTGTCTCATTTGCCAAGAACTGGACACTAACTTTGGTGCTAATAACAGCACATACAACCAGAATTTCTTTGGGTATTGTAAAAGATCATTTGATAATATTCTGCAGCAATGGCCATTGAAGGCTCTCTTGCGAGCCAAATTAATTTCATTTAGCATATCTCTAACTATAGCCCTATGCTTTCTTTTAAACATATTGCGCAGTAGTCTCTGTTCCTTTAGAAGTTTCCTTACACTAACTGTACACCATGGAGTGTCCCTTCCATCATGAACTGTTATACAGGGTACACATCTGTCTAGTGCATGGTCAACTATTCCTCTAAACTTTAGCCATAGTTCCTCTATTGTTCCTCCCCTGAGTTGAAAATTTTAAGTTCCTCATTGAGATATGACATTACTGACTTTTTACCTAGTTTACTGAACATATGTATTTTTCTGCTTGTTTTACTTGTCCTTTGTACTTTGGTAATCATTGTTGCCACAACTGCATCATGGTCACTGATACCAGTTTCATTATGGACATCCTCAAAGAGGTCAGGTCTGTTTGTTGCCTTTAGATCCAATATATGTCGAACATGAGTGGGGTTCTGAAATATCTGTTCTAGGTAGTTTTCAAAGAAGGCATTTAGTAATGTTTCATAGCATGATTTTACATGACCACCACTAACAAACTGTAATTTTCCCATTTGAGTGTAGGATGATTAATGTCTCCACCAATTTTTATAGTATTATTGAGGAACTTATGTACAAGCAGTCTGACATTTTCTCTAAAGTTTTCAGTTACATTAGAAGATGAGTCAGTTTGGCAACAGAATTATCCAGTTATCATTTTACACCCATCTCTGATACTGAGTCTTGAGCAAACACTTTCACATGCAGCTTCAATTTTTAACTCAGTGGATCTGCATTTCCTGGATACTGCAACAAATACACTACCTCCATTTCCCTTTAGCCTATCCTGTCAATATACAATTAAATTTCCCCCAAAAATCTCACTGCTGTGAACTTCAGGTTTCAGTCAGCTTTCTGTAAGTAGTATCATGTGAACTTCACTGCTTTTCAGGAGTACTTCAAACTGTGACACTTTTTTGCAAATTGTTTGGCATTTAACCACTAGGATTTTAATACTCTCACCTGTGGGAGGCATTTCTTTTGATCTTACACTGAAACTTCTGGGTTCTAATTGTTCTCAGTTTCCTACAGCTGTCATCATCTGAATTGGATGCACCCCTCTGTGAACTCCACACACAATCATCTACTTGAGTAGCAGCTTCTGATGTGTAGTGCACACCTGACTCATTTAGAGGGACACTACAGTTTTCAGTTCTATGACGTGAGTCCAGGATATCACAGCCTAGTTTGTCACACAACCTTCAAAGTCTCTGGTATAGTCCTCCTGCTGGCAATTCCATAAGGGGTACCATCATTCACTGTACATTTGAACTTCCAATGTCTAATAAATTGTGTTGCCTCCTCTTGACACCACAAAAAACAGGTTTCCACAGAACAGGTAAAGTGAGTCCCACTAGCTCAGTTTCAGTTTCAGTGAAAGATAGCACCTCATACTTGTTGGTTAGGGGATCAGTCTAACACCCTGAGTCCTCCCTGGTTCCCGAATAACCTGGCCAGGTGCCTAGATCTTCCACTGAGATGCCACTTGCACGCGGTGGGTGAGTAATAGCAGATCCTGTACTTTCCACAGATGAGACAGGCTCTACAGGAGAGAATATTATTTGAGGTACATTTAGAGCCTCAGCCTGTGATTGAGAACAGTATTCGCATTGAGGCTGCATTTTGGTTGGTTTAAACTAATCCTGCTGATTGTCCTTTAAGTTATGAGCTAAAAAATTACTAATTCCCTATAAGAAGTGAAACAATTACACGAAACAAGATTTCAGTTAAGGCAACAGCACATTACAGTTTGGATTTCAGAAGAATTTCTCTATCAAGATTCCCATTTACATATGCATTCACCAAATTTTGCAAGCAGTAAATAATAAAGTAGCACTAGTTGCTGTTTTCTGTGACCTATCTAAGGCATTTGACTGTGTGAGTCACAGTATTCTCCTAGAGAAATTTAAATTTTATGGGATTGATGGTATAGCCAATCAATGGATACATTCATATCTAACCAAAAGAATGCAGAAAATTGTGCTAAGTAATTCAACTAATACTGTTGAAGTTGTTATCTCGACTGGTGTGAAACCTCTTATGGGGTTCCCCAAGGTTAAATTTTAGGTCCACTATCGTTTCTCATCTCTGGAAATGATTTTGCTTATAATATACATTAAACAGAATTAGTTCTTTTTGCAGGCAACTCTAGTATTGTAATCAGTCCAAGTATACACACAGGAACAGGAGAAGTGGTAAACAATGTTCTTTGAAGTATCACTGACTGAGTTTCTGTGTATGGTCTTACTCTCAGTTTTAAAAGGTCACAACATGTTCTGTCTACACATGTAGAAGCATTACACCAATGATAAGTGTAACACTTGGTGAGGAAATAATAAACAGGATGGAAATTTGAAAAAAATTAAGTGTTCATATTGATAGGAATTTAAACTGGAAATAGCACATTTTGGAACTCCTGCAATTATTTAGATCAGCCAATTTACACTTAGAAGCATTGCAAATCTTGGGGAGAGACAAATCAGCTTACTGAGTTATGTTGCCTTTCTTCATTCAGTAATGTCATCTGGAATAATGTTGTAACTCATCTCTAGGAAAGAAAGTCTTCATAGCTCAAAAACGTGCTGCAAGAGTAATATGTGGTGCTCGACCATCTTGAAGGCATCTGTTTAAGAAGTTGGGCATTCTGACTATCATTTCACAGTATTTTTATTCCCTCATGAAGTTCTTTGCAAATAATCAATTTCAGTTCAATGATGTACATAATTACAATACCAGAAGGAAAATTGACATTCATTACTACACATTAAAGTTTTCTTTATCACACAAAGAAATCCACAGCCCTGTAACTCAAATTTTTGATCTCTTATCTGGGAATATAAAATGTCTGACAGCCAACAATGTGAAATTTGAAAACATACCAAGAAAGTTCATCCTTGGCAACTCCTTCTATTCCACAGAAGAATTTCTGTTATTGTAATGTGTAAAAGGTGGTGGGTATGACCTACTAATTTACATATGTATGTTAAAAGAATTTATAAATGTTGAGCATTTAGCCATATTTACAATTAATTTGTGATGGGAATGTAAAATCACTTATTCCACACCATTACAATTTATCGTGTAAAAGATCTATGCAACATGAAATTAACTAACTAACTGAGTGTGTATGTTAATTTGTACTGTTTGGAACAAGCAGTGCATTTTGTTGTAGGCAAGAAGTATGATTCATCGTGTTTAAATATATGATAGGATGGGAATGGGAATTCACAGATATCAAGTTTCGTGGTCAATACGAACTATCAACACAACAATAGTATTAGCAGAATAGCAACAGGGTTGCCAAAGAGAGAGTCCTACAGTCTGCCCAGCTAGAATGGTTCATACTAGTACATACTCAAGTAGAGTACAACTGTTTCAGGTTAAGACAGAAGCAGCTGAATGTCATGAGATGTGCTGCACCTTACACTTACTTTCAAAAAGTAGGCATGCAAGGGTTTCAAATGGTTCAAATGGCTCTGAGCACTATGGGACTTAACATCTACGGTCATCAGTCCCCTAGAACCTAGAACTACTTAAACCTAACTAACCTAGGGACATCACACAACACCCAGTCATCACGAGGCAGAGAAAATCCCTGACCCCGCCGGGAATCGAACCCGGGAACCCGGGCGCGGGAAGTGAGAACGCTACCATGAGCTGCGGACATGCAAGGGTTTACTCAGTATTCACTCCAGAAGTGGTGACTGTTATGAACAAGGGAAACCAAGAGGGATGACATGGATGGAGTTGCAAGATAGCAGGATGCTAATTAATGTTACAACCTGTGGCATAGTGAGTATGATATTCTGCCTCCCAGCTACTGTCACTGGGATGACTGTCATAAATCTGATGCAACCTGTGTTATATTGGCCAGAAAAGTCACAAGATGTGTCGTCAGCCCAGAACCTAATCTTCATAAATCAGACCTCCTACACTCCATACACAAATTCATACCATCACAAAAGGAATGAGCCATGTGGAGCACATGTTTCAACACATACAATTTTATCGCGAGGAGCAATGCCAGGCTGTACTGATCACAAGTGTCAAAGCTCCTAGTGCTGTGCTGGTTCTATTCACCCCTTTGTGCTCAGTATCTACCAAAAGGAGAAACCTGTACCTGCTTCTGAACCACCTGTGCACCAAATAACAGTAGACAGGTTTATTAATAGAAGTAAGAATATTTAAGAAAGAATAAGAGTATTTAATTACCTGTTAGCCATGGAAGAGTACATTAGATTGTGAATTCTAGAACGGTTGTGAGTAGTATGTGAAAGTGATTGTATTAGTTTGTAAATATTAATGTGCATGGAATGTGACCTTTTAAGAATGTGAGTTCCTCATATGAGTTTCAAAAATAAGCTTGGAGAATTAAGAACATGACTGAGGAACTATGTTGTTTGAACTAGACAGATTGAGTCCAGAATCAGAAAAACTGTATAAATTGTATTCTGCACATGTCCATCAAGACTATTTTAGAGGCAGCTTAGAGAAATCTGTGGCAGATTTGTTAAAGGCTGGGGGAATGTTGCACAGCAGAGTACTATATTTGGTACAGCCAGAAAATTTTAAAGATCTTCACTGACAGTGCCATAGACAGAACAGAATGTGTTGATAACCAGGCACAATTCAGCATAAAGGAACCTCTGATGGTGCATCAGGATAGACACAAGCTGTTGCAACTCCTTGAATGAGGTGAGCACTCAAGCAAGCAACATAGCTGAATGGCGCTGTGGCTAAGGAAGTAAATTCTCATAGTGGTGATTACATGAAATGTCACAGGCAAGCTTATGTTGGATGCAAGAATAACTATCCAAAATACTGACATGACAGAAAGAGCATTTGAAACGTGAGCTATGAAATCCTGAAGCAACTAAGATAGCTGACCCCATTTGAAACATGTTACATTCCCCCACACAACTTCACATGTGAATAGATAACAAACAAAAACACCTTTGAAGGTGATGACACACCAACATAAAACACAATATTTACAGTTTCTCCCCCAAAGTCTTTCTAGCAAGGAAATCACACTGTGCAGCAAGTACAAACTGTCCTCCCTACCTCTTCCATAAGTTACCATAATTAACATTACTACCCCAAAATAATCTTAGACCACAACTTATACTAAACTAAATTTCATCGTACTCCATATCCTTCTTTCTTATGCACGAGATCTCAACCCGTATGGTATCACACATGTAGCTTGCACAAGATCTTTTTGATTCTCATTATCCCTACCTTTCCTTGCTCCTTTTTTAGTGGTCAGTGTTGACGCATGTGGCAATGAATCTGGAGTGCCTTCAAAAGTCATGGGCATCCAACATGAACCATAGACATTTGAGTTGGCAATTGTAGCTTGGCATTTGCTGGTGGCACTATCTTGATGACCTGGTATGCCCCTTGGCACAGGGTAATAAACTTCTTGGTATTCCCCTTTGGGATATATGGATCTGACAGCAACACACACTACCCTACTCTATATTCTCTGCATGTTTTCCTAGTTTTTCTAAATGTTCCAGATATTTGGTGTTTGCCCTCTGTACATCTTCCCTTACTTCCCTTCTGAATTTGCTCTTTGTTCCTCCCAGTCCTTGGTTTGGATGTACTGCATGGCAAAGGCATCTTTCTCCCATACATTACCTCATATGGGAAAAACCCAGTGCAGGTGTGCCCTTTTGGGTTATATACTGCAATGACAAATGGTAAGCAAACATCATAATTATTGTGATGACTGTATAAGTAGTAACTCAACAATCTACCAATAGTAAGTTGTACATGCTCAGATCTACCATTAGCTTGTGGGTGCAATGGGCTAGTCCATAGTTTCTGCCCCTGTAATAACTGACATGACTGCTTTGTTGAATCAAACATGAAGTTAGTAGACTGTTGCCGATGATTATTTTACCTCAGGCTGTGATACTGTAGTGACTTGCTGATTTGGAATGGCAATCATTACTACGTATCATTGGACCTGATCAAAAAAAAAAATCTTAAACATGGCTGTAAGTTCAGTAACTGCATGACAGTAAACTTGAAGAGGTTGAAAAAATCAGCCAACCAGTTGCAAATAAAGGTTTATTGGAAATCTTGACCTAGATTTCAACAATTTTAAAATTGTCTTCTTCAGAAGGAGTAACAGACCCTAAACATTACATTAGTGGTTACAAAAATATTTTAAACAAAACAAAAAATTGTAAGATAAGTGTATGCTTTTGCTACATCACATGCTGGTAAGGTACAATGAATGAAGCCAAATAGCTCTTTTCATATGAGGCATCCATCTTAAGAACACAAATTAACACAAGCCACAACTTAAGACTCCAGCAACATAGTATTTCAGGTGTGAAGATTAGATGCCAAGTATAGTGATCCATTAACATAAGGCTCTTGTCAATGTAAAAATTGTCTTGTATACAATAAAACACAAGTATGGCGTCCGGATTAGAAGGGTATGCATATGACATATAGTAAATGCCAACTCCCTGAAAGTACGGGTTCTAGCACTAAGAAAAGCTACCTGCAGAGGGTGCTATATGTGTGCACATAAGAAATTTCACTTACACTGCATTGAGTATATTATTTAACTTAAAATATTAATTATTATTAATATATTTACATTATTTAAGTCATTAATAGTCATAAATTTTATTAGAAAACATGCTACAGCACTCTAGCATTGTTTTGTGTTAGCAATGCCTCTTTGATGTGTGCTCACACCAGCGAGCATGGCACTGCTAATGCAATGGGCAGCCAGTGGCCTTCTGAAGACCACGCTACAACACTGACATGCGATGTCTGTGGTGGCACATGTATCATCTTAGCCTGACTCTGAAATCAGCGTGGACATGCCAGTAGACACAGGAACCTATCATGTTTCTTGTAGGAGAAGACAACCCCCAGATGTGACAGAGTGTCAGTTTGCCTGCAAAAGTGCAGGAAACAGTCCATGGCAGAAGGCTGACTTGGTTGCAGTGACCCCAGAGGTGGCCCACCAGGTGGAAGGTTCCAAGTTCATGGCAGTGGACTTAGAATCACCCGTAGGCTCTTAGGTGGTGGGGTCTCATGGTGGCTGCTTGCAGAAATATGCCACCCCATCACCAAATGCACTCCTCTCGTTGTAGATGGTGCCACCAGACTGTGACTGCTTTGGCTAAAAATCATTGATAGTTCCACGGGTTTGGTGGCAACTTGTTCTGCTGAGGCACTGCTTCCAATCACATAAAGCAAAACAATGCAGCAGCAGAAGGTTTATCAAATGACCTATCTTTGCCACTGTTGCTCTGCGTTTCTGCTCTGTCTCTGGCATTGTGGCTACTGGCCACTGCCCTCCACTGTGGAAACAGCTTGATTGTATTGCTGCATCTGATATTCTGGTGTTTTGGTCAGCCCTGTGCTCACTGGCTTCCATGGCCCTTTCTGCAACAGCTATGGTACTGCTACTATCTTATGCCACAGCACTGAAAAATAGTGACCCCAGTCACTATTCAAATGAGTACTTTTCCTCTTTATTCTTCTAAATCTTTCCATCCTCTGTGGGAGTGGTGTCTTCACAGGTGGTACTGTACCTGCAGACTGTAAAAATAATTCTTCTCCAATACTTTTTATCCACAACATTTACAACATAACTACATTATCAGAAGCTTTGTGTGCATCCTTTGCAGACAACAAAATTACCATCTTTAGCTACACTATGCATGACTCAAAAATCATTGGCATAAGTATTAGAGTGTACATGCCCAGCCAGGTTCACACCTTGTCCAGATTCTAAGGCCTGTAAACAGCACTCATTGTCTCCCATTGGGGTAGATACTACAGAACCTAAATCAGTATCGTCAATCTTGCTTTTCACACTCATTTACTTTAAAACAGCACACTTTCACTTTGTATGGCACTAAAACGGATTCAGACTGTGAATTTCCACAAGATATTTGAGCCAATAAACCCACATTACTTCCCTTAACTTCCACACTGTTACTACTTTCTGCATTACTTAAGTCTATAGCATTAACTTCCCTCCCCTGACTTTCTACTTACACACAACTACTACTCTTATTTAATCTCTCAAGCCTCCTCATATTCCTAATATTTCTTCCTTGTGTCTAATCCAACACATGTCCCATATTTTCTGACTCATTTCCACATAAGTGTGGACAGATACACTGGGCACTGGCCTCTTCCCCTCCATAGCCTTCATATTCTTAAATATGACTGCATTATTTGCCCTCATCTGAGCTAACTCAACTGCCAAAGCACACAATGCACCCTGAAGTGTAGCTCCCTGTGTTTTCAACCCTCACATGGTTGCCCTTCTATCAGTTCCATAGAAAACAGATAACAAGTAAACAAAATAGAACGAATACGAGGAACTAAAATGTAATACCAACATAATACTTGTTGCTATTATTTAACTTCATTTCCCACTTCATTTCAGACACTTAGAAACAATGAGCCATACTCCTTCCTCACAACAAAATACACTGACTGTTCCAAATAGAGCAGACTAATATAGATTTTTAACACTCCTCAGAACACCACCTGTGTTTAGTTTCCCCATACTGCACATAAAAATACGATTAAGACTCTGGTAGAAGACCAACAGACTTGCCGTAACGCTTGCAATGAAATAAAAAAATATCAAAAAAAGCTGCATTCATCCTACTGCATTTTGACAATGCAAGCTGGGGCTGGAGATAGGGTCCTAGATACAGCTGTAGATATCGGCAACCACACCTGTTATTAAATGTCATGATCAGGGTTGCCTGAGTGCTACAGTGAGTGGTGTTGCTAGCTGTGATAAGTCAGGATGTCTGCAGTTGCAGACCCCCCCCTCCTGGGATGTGGCTGCTTGGTGTGGTGGTAGGTGACAGATGGTCGTCCATCATGGAACTAGTACTCATTGAATAATTGCTTTATTTGATACCAGGTACAGCAGCAAAGACAGTGCTGAAGCAGCAGCTAATGCTCACCATTTACAGGGCAGCACTGGACAGCTGAAGCACACCAGTTTCTGCAGCAGCCCATCATACGAACAGCATGTGACATGTTATCTAATGCGATGGTGGTGGCAGCCAGGAGAATGCTGTAGTCAGTATGGTAGCAGAGGTGGTAACATAAACAGGAAAGCCAGTCACAGCAGTTGGCCTGTTTACAATGCTTGGCTTGAAATACATCAGGGATGGTGGAGGCAAACTGTGGCCCCCAGAGTGGATGGCAGTTGTCGAAATTGTGGCACGTTCCTGCACAGGGCTGTGAACAGTGATAATGTCTTCCCCCTCAAGCAGTGACGGCTGGGCAGCTACATTTCCCAGGCTCAAACCCCAGTCCACCAGGAAGGTACCCAGCAGCAGATGACAGTCACTCAGTGGGTGAACCACCAGTAGAAAGACACAAGCCTGCAGCATCCAGACTTAGCACTAATCAGCAGCTAGTGTAGAAAGAGTCTGGCGGAGTATGCTTGTTGACTCATTTCAAATCAACCATTGTGGATCTGTCCTCATGACTAGTAGCTTCTGATGATGGCATAGTCTCTATCTGAATTACATAATATTTATGCAAGCCAGGTCAGCTAGTATTTCTAAAGCAGCGGTGCTCCTAGCCTCTACATCATAATGAGGTAAGCATTCTTGGTGTAGTTGTTGAGTGATCATGATGTCAATGCCTCCAGAAGCCCTGCTGGTGCTGTAATGTGTAGTAAATCCTACTTGTAGGGGACCTGGGATGTGTCTTCTGCAGTGTCAGATTGCTGAAACCATGTTCTTGCATCAGGCCACATAGTTGCTGAGGTGTCTTGCAATATCCTCTTTATGACATCATTCTGCTGATTCAATCACAAGACCCATGTGCTTTTTCACACAGAATTAGGTCCACCATTGCTCTCCTCTTTGAGAGGTCTGGTCTACTGGATAGTCATCTGTTTACATATCTGAAAAAATTCTTAACAACACGTTTCATGGTTACGCATATATGTACAATGTACTCTGATTCCTCTTATTCTAGTCCAGTATGAATTACAATGTTCATTGGCTGCTTATTAACTTAATTACTATATCCTAATATTAAACAACTGCTGCAACTGATGCACTGGGAGTTCAAGTGGTCAGGTGGTTTCCCACCTATAGAAAATACAGATTAGACAATGTAAAGACAGAACCACAATAATAGAGACTGATACCCTTATTGTCATGACTTCACTACATCACTCCTCACTGAATTTCTATATGTGTTCCAGCATCTGCTCCACCATAGCACATCTCTTTTTTCTTATTGAATGCATGCTTCTGCACCAGGTCACCTACAGGTGTCATGTGGTATCCTCCTTAGGATGCCATTTTGCTGACTCAGCAACAAGAGCCAGGTTGAAATGTGGTGCAGAAATAAGCAGGACCTCTTACGATACTCCTCAATTGGATCATCTCAACCATTACCATAAGGCAAAACATCTGACCAACAAGATGAGATTGCAAGCTTTCTTGACAAATTTTGATGATAAAATCTTCTTGGGTTGACAGCCAAGTCAATTCATCATTCTCTGGCAAAGTTTCAGCAAGTTTCTTACTTGCCAACTTCAGGCAAAGTGTCACATTCACATCTCATCCACGTCTTTATACCTGCTGGACTATAGCCTGCTCTGCATCATTGGGCCAGTTGGGACAATCATGCACGAGTGCACATCACCACGCACTGCCTCACCGATTCTGATGCTTTGCCTGAAGATGGCAAGTAAGAAACGTGCTGAAACATTGCCAGAGAATGACGCATTGACCTGGCTGCCAACCCAAGAAGATTTTATCATCTGACCGACAAGTTACACAGCCTGATAGGCCCCACACAGTCATACATTAAAAATTCCATTCAGTTCATAGCCAAACATCATGTAGACTGTGGCCACTATCAGTTCTCGAGGTGCAAATATGCTAGCTTGGCAGTCATGGATGCAGTTGCAGAAAATAATATTCCTACTGAGATAATTAAATTCTCCAGTAGCAGTAACAGTGAGGATGGCTACAGCTCATCAATAGTCTGACTGCCAAGAATTCCAGTCCAGTAGGTCATGCGTGTTCACTAGCAGCAGCTCCACAAGACCTGAGTTCAATAGTATAAAAAAAGTGGCCAAAAGAGAATGGTCTAGCAGCACTGTCATCTTGTTCCAGGAAAATGTTGCCCCTGAGTACGAGCTGCTGATTTACTGTTGTCTACCATTCATCTGTGACAATAGCACAGGCAATAACCTTCCACACTATACCCTCCACAGGCATCTTGGCACTAAACTGTCCAATGACGTACGAGAATGTGATGTCTGTTGTCACCCAACAATGAAAATCAAAAAAAGTCACTTCATCTTTGTTTTTATATATAATTTTTCCCATGTGGAATGTTTCCTTCTATTATATATATATATATATATATATATATATATATATATATATATATATATATATATATATATATGTGTGTGTGTGTGTGTGTGAGTGTGTGTGTGTGTGTGTGTGTGTGTGTAAGGATATGCCCAGAACCCAGTAGCTTAGTCTGTCAGTAGAGAATTGATGATAAGTTATTTTAGTGATTCATAATGAAACAGCCAAACACCCAAAAAAATGTAATTCGTATTTACCATGATCTAAAAAGGCTACATACGTACATGATATATTATTTTCTTTGTTGTAAAATAAATGTTATTTTGATCTGTAATAACAAAACCATCATAAACTGTGACATAAATACATGGTGATTTTTTTCCACTGTGCAGAAACTCTAGCGACTGATCGATGAAAGAATACAGAACAAGAAAGGTCTAATGAGCTTATGTCAGAAATGCATGGTTTCCACGCTAGAGACCATTTATTCGAACAAACATTGTTACAAAGACTGCAGTCTAATACACGCTGTACCATGCAGCCACAGTTACAGTATGTGTTGAAAATGGTTTCAATGTGCCTCAATGCATGTGTGTACATGCCATAGCATGTTCTGCCTCACATACTCACGTCAACCTGGCGGCATCCCAACAGTGGCTTGTGAACTGTGATTTTTCATCTTGTATCATACATAAGCTAATCATTTTATTAGAGTGCAGGAGCCATGTCAAAATATGGTTCATACTACTTCATTGATATAAAACTATGGTTAATAAGATGATTTAAACATTAATGTAGCTTTTTGTGAAAAGATACCTTCACATATTTACATAATAGGACAATTGATAAACTAAATCCTGCTCATATATTCAGTTCATCATTCATGAATTCTTCAGCTGAGTAGTAGCATTGCTGAAGTAGAGTATCATGCATCAGAATGTTCTTGGCTTTTAGTTTGTTGTAAATTCTCATTCCCTTATACCGGGGTGTTTGAGCATACAATGTTATACAATGAGCAGGCAGCATAAACTTTTCTTTATTTCTTGTGTTATAAGTGTGATCAAAGCAATTCTCCTTGCATAATTCTAAATTGTCACATAAAAAATTATAATATCATAGATAAATAGGGAGGACACTGTTAGTAATTTCAGATTTTTAAGTTGTGGGTGACATGATTTTCTAGGATGTACAGCACATGTTTCTAACAATTCTTTTCAATAATTTCGGTAGTCACATTAAGTTGCTTAAATTTTCCCAAAAAGCGATACCATATCTTATAACTGAATGGAAGTAGATATGGTATGCAATTTTCCTTGTGTCCAGGTCAGTGACATTAGCTAATATTTCCACTGCAAAAGCAAAGCTACATAAAATTTTTAATAGATATTCAACACATTTATTCAAATTTAAATTCTTGTCCTGGTTTAATCCTAAAAATTTTGCAGAATCCACTTCTTCTAGATTTTGATTTTTGTGATTTATTTTAATTTCATGGGATGTTGACTGTTTTGTTCTGAACTGGATCACACGGATTTTTGGGATGTTTAGGGTTAATCAAGTGAGATGAAACCAAGTTTCTAAATAATATATTGTATTGATGATGCTGATAGGAATAGCTTGTGGTTCCTGTTCTTCTGTTAATGCAGTCGCGTCATCTGCAAATAAGGCCAATGGGGCATTAACGTAAAACAGAAACAAAAAGGGCCTCGGGTAGAACCTTGAGGGACACTTGTATTACTGTCTTCCATTTGTAAAAGTAATTTGCAGTATTTGTAGAGACAACCACACTTTACTTTCTGTTACTCAGGTGTGAAGTAAGCCACTGCAAAGCACTAACTCTAATTCCATACTTGACAAGTTCGTTGATAAGAAGGGCATGATTTACTGAGTCAAAAGCTTTTGTGAGATCACAAAAGATCCCTGTGACTTTATTCATATTGTCTAATGATGAGTTAATCTTATTAACAAACTAATTTATTGCATCTGTAATGCTTTTTCCACATTGGAAGCCAAATTGAGTTTTCAAAATAATCTGATATTTTTCAATAAAATTTTGAATCTGGATGGTAGCAGTTTTTTCAAATACTTTTGACAGGACTGGGAGAAGAGATATGGGATAATAATTTCCCATATCCTGTCTTGACCCTTTGTTGAACAGCGGTCTTACTTCTGTGTACTTTAGCACCTCTGGGAAACATCAATGCTGGTAAGACTCGTTTATTATTGTAGATAATGAGTGTCCTATTATTTTACATACAAATTTGAGAACTTTTGGGGCTATCCCAGCCTAACCTGAAGAATTTTAGTTTTTCAGTGGTAATATAATGTTTTCTACTTCTGTCGGTGACACCGCTTCAAATTTTGTGAATCATTCCAAGACTTTATCAAGTCTGAAAGTACATACTTTATTGTCATAATCTGCAACACTGACATCTAATTTTGCTACATTAATGAATAATTCATTGAAGTATCTTAAATTTGAGTTGGATTCACAATAACCTTGTCTTCAAGCTTGATTTTACAACTTTCGTGACTAGACACTGTAACACCTAATTCAGATTTCACAAATGACCACACTCCCTTTGATTTATTCTCATGTCTTAAAATTAAACTATTATCTGCCATTTACTTTGTTGCCTCCACAACTTTCTTAAACATAATTTTGTATCATCTAACATATTCATCAAAGTCAGTGCTTTTATTATATCTTAGTTCATTATGTAGCTGCCTTTTCTTAGCAATGGAGATTTTTTATATTTAGTGATCCATTTTAATTTCTTGTCACTTTATTAAGACAAGTTTTAGGTGGAAACATTTAAAAAAACTACTTAAGAATGCTTCATATTTGCAGTACTTGAAATATTTTTGTCAGAGTGCCAGTCTGTCTCATTCAGCTTGTCATGAAATGAAATGATGTTTTCCTTATTAAAGTTTCATTTTAAATAGACCTTTTTACAGTGAACTTCCTTACTTGATCTGGGTAACTCAATGAATAATGCTGAATGATCAGAAATTCCTAACTCTAAGCAAAATGTGTGTACATCTTTAAAAACATAATTCGTTAAAATATTGTCAATGCATATAGCTGACTGACCATTTTGCTCATTGATTCTGCAAAATTTAATTTGATACTTTATTTTTTATTAAGTCAATGAATTTTGATGCTCTGCCGTTTTCACTCATCACAATTTTCTTCATTTTTTTCTTTACTAAGGTGTTCTAGCAAAAACTGAAATTTACATATGAAATACTCAGTTGTGACTTTCCCTGGAATTCTATACATCAAAATTATAACAATGTTTAGGTTCTTGAATTTGACACAGCAACCCTCAAAAATACACTCATCATTCAAACAGTTAGTCATGTCTTACATGGTAATTTAAATCTGAATGAATAAGTATGCATGAACCTCCACCTGATTTATTATTCCCACAAAATATGGTCGTTACCTTAAAGTTTTCAATTTTACTTAAGATTTTTATTGTACCTTCAGTAAGCCAGTGTTCATTTAAGCACATTACTTTAACATTTTTAATCTTGGCCAAAAAATTTCAAGCTTATCTATTATAGAGATTTTGTCACCAGAGTATTCAGTATTTAATACATTTTCATTGCAGTGCCTAACATATGTACACTCAGCTCTGTTTACAATTTTATGTTTACTATTGGTTGGAAGTCATTTAGATTCTTTTACATCCCCATCAGCACTTTTTAGTTTCCCTTGTTTATTATGATTTGACAAGTATCAGCAAACATTCTGCTAAATGTTTTCAAACCCAATTTTTTAAGATGTAAACCATCTTTCCCCAGACGTTTATTACTCAAGGATTTATTAGGATCTATAAATACAGCTCCTAACCTGTTGCAATGCTCTTTGATACAAGAATTTATTCTTGCTTGTATATTTCACTCACTGACCTTCTATATATTATGTCACTTATTACAATCCGAGAAGCTTTTTAGAGGTGTCTTGCCATTTGAATCATGTTTCTAGTATGGACAATTTCTTCCTCACTACAGCTTCAAAAAGAATTCATCCCCACATGTAGGAAAACAGATTTGTAGTTCCAGCTGGATTCACCTCTTGAAGTTTCTTCCAAGCTTAATAAGCTATTCAGATGTTATTCATTTGTTGAGCCTTGATTCCTCAACAAACATCAATTTTTGTGTTTGGAACTACTTCAAAGTTTTTTCAGCATATGGGCTCCATTAGTGAGGAACTCTTCTTTGAGAGGACTCGTATCACTACTGAGCTGCTTGTAAACTCTTTATTGTATGTCACTTTTTCCATTTATATTTATTCCCTAATTAAGCTCTTCAGCTTGTTCCAAAAGCATTACACATTCTTTCGAGGATTTCAGAAGTGTATCACTCCAGCCTTTTTTGCTGCTTTGACCATTATTAATGTTTCTCTCATTTTCTTGTGTATGCTCATCAACAACTGGTGTTTTCATGCTACTACAATTTTCTTGACACTTCAGGTCTGTATTTTCTTCTCCCAGTAGTCATAATTCACTTTCCAGAGTGTCTATATCACTTAGCAGCACTTTTATCAAAAGTAAGGTAATTTACTCTGCTCAAGAGTTCCTTGAGTATATGACAAATGACCCATTTTCCTTATGAGAGTGAACTATAAATTAACTGCAAACTGTACATATGCCTCACTGTGGAACTATCTAATTTCTGTTTCATGTGCTTATTGTTAAATATCTGTTTGATTATTTATTTGTCATTCACTGAACTATGTAGTTCATTTATCTTGTAATTAATCTATTAGGAAACTTCTTGTTGTTACTGACATTTGCAAAAATATGTGTTGTATCCATCTTGGATTATTATATTGTAGTTAATAACATTTGTCCTGTTGATGTTTATATTATTATTATTGTTATTATTATTATGTCAACACTGATGACAACAACTGCATGCTCGGCCACTGTGGTCAAGCAGTTCTAGGTGCTTCAGTCCAGAACTGTGCTGCTGCTATGGTCACAGGTTCAAATCCTGCCTCAGGCATGGATGTGTGTGATATCCTTAGGTTAGTTAGATTTGAGTAGTTCTAAGTCTACAGGGCTCATGACCTCTGATGTTAAGTCCCATAGTGCTTAGAGCCATTTGAACCATTTGAACAATTGCATGTAAATATGCTCAACAGTGGAATAAAACATTTGTTTGTTTATAATTTCATCTTTTGACTTCACTGCCAATGATAAACACTTGTTTTCTTGTTCTAAACAGTTGGCATATGACCATTGTATATTGTCACTAATGAATTTTGAACATACTCTGGCGCATTTTTCATGTAACATTAAGTTGCATTTAACACACAGAATTCCTTTAACTACATGTTTTTGACACTTCTTACAAGATTACACTGTTTATTTTATTCTTTTTTGGGAGCGACATGACTCTGCACTCGACACCCCACACCATATTGAATTACTGTCAAAGGCAGCATGAATACATTGCTCCATTGTCTCCACATCTGGAATGGGCTCTGCATACACAGTACTTTTTAGATAGCCCCATAACCCGAAATTACATGGGTTGAGATTAGGTGAATGAGCAGGCCATGCAATTGGATCCCCTCATCTCATCCACTGATCAGGGGAGACATGACTGGGATGCATCCGGACATTAAGGATGAATTGGGCTGGAGCACCATCATTTAACAGTTACATAACCCTTTGAATCATCAATGGCACTTCTTCCATCAGGGGAGGCAAAGTCACCCACGATTAATGCTGTTAGTTCCAACCTGTTAGGCAATATGGAAGGAAGACAGGTCCAAAAATATAGTTGACAGTTATCCCAGCTCATACATTCTGGCTGCACTGATGCTCATAACTCGTTGTCAGCATACCATGGGGGTTCTGTATACTATCACACAGATGACTGTCATGAAAGTTGAAGATAAAAACTCCATGTTAAGGTGGTCTCATTTGTGAATTGCATGGATGACACAAATTGTGGAACTGTGGCCCCACACTGGTCAGTGTGCCTAAGGCTTTCAACCTTACTGGGTTGCCTCCAAACACATGTCCGATGATTGTCTGGTTGAAGGCATATGAAACACTCATTGGTGAAGAGAACATTATGGCAATCCTGAGCAGTTCAATCGGCATGTTGTTGAGTCCATCTGTACCACACTGCATGGTTTTGTGGATGCAAAGATGGACCTGTCCATGGATGTAAGGAGTGAAGTTGGACATCATGCAGCCTATTGCACACAATTTGAGTCATAACATGACATCCTGTGGCTGTATGAAAAGTACTATTCAACATGGTGCCAGTGTTCCTCTGAGCCATAATCTGTAGGTAGCGGTCATCCACTGCAATAGTAGCCCTTGGGCAACCTGAATGAGGCATGTCATCGACAGTTCCTGTGTCTCTGTATCTCCTCCATGTCCGAACAACATCGCTTTGGTTCACTCCAATATGCCTGGACACTTCCCTTGTTGAGAGCCCTTCCTGGCACAAAGTAACAATGCAGATGTGATCAAAGTGTGGTATTGATCATCTAGGCATGGTTGAACTACAGACAACACGAGCCATGTACCTCCTTCCTGGTAGAATGACAGTAATTGATCAGCTGTCGGACCCCCTCCATTTAATAGGTGCTGCTCATGCATGGTTGTTTACATCTTTGGGTGGGCGTAGTGACATCTCTTAACAGCCAAAGAGACTGTTTCTGTGATACAATATCCTCAGTCAATGTCTTTTTTCAGGAGTTCTGGGAACCCATACGATGCAAAACTTTTTATGATGTATGTAGTTTGTTTCTGGTTAGTGTTTCACTAAAAGTATGGCCTTTTTTAATGTTTCTGTTATCTCCACTCTTTGTACCCTATCTGACAGCTATGCTCGAAACCAGTTTTTAGCCACATCTAAATGTGCAACAGCATCAAAAGCCTTTTAAAAAAAATCTACAAATATGCCTACAACATCCTCATCCTTGTCAAGAGACTCAATTACCACTTTTATGAATGTACGTATGGCTCATTCTGTACTTCTACAACTTCGGAACCCAATATGGGATTCATTTGGATGGTTATGTTTATTCAAGTAATTCATTAATCTGTCTTTCATAACTGAGTCTATTATTTTCGAGCATGATGATAGCAGAGAAATGGGTCAATCATCTTGTATGTCTTCTGCTTTACCTTTTGATCAGGCCAATCAAATAAGCCACTTGTCCTAAAACAAATGCTTGACTGGAGGAGGTCTGATAGTGGTCACTACAGGCACTGACAGAAATTTACTAAGCAGCTATGTGAGGCACTAGATATGTTCAAAAGTGCTGTTAAATGCAAACCCCTAGTATGCTACCTTTTTATATTCATCACATTAGGAATGTTTGTGTACATTAAAACTATTTACCAATATCATAAGAAAATTCATACATCATGTCTCCCATATGCCTCTTCATGATACGGTATGTTGTATTGAAAGTGAGCAGTGTATCATTTGGCTCTCTTTTTAGTTTTAAACACATTTTATTAAATATTAGTGAAATTTTCATGATGTGTTCATAATGTTCTCATTTGGATGCCAATAGTCCAGTCACATCTTTCGTTAAGAAATTATAAGGTCAGTGGCATGATTCTACCTACAATTTTAATTAGAACATCTCCTTCCAGATATTCAGTACCTTTTGATGTCTTGGGGCGTCTCAGAAATTTGACATCCTTAAATTGGAGCATGTGACCTACTTGTTTTTAACTCATAGTTGTATTCACTGCATTGTATTGACTTACAAAAATTTGCCAATCTTGACTCTTATGAGCCATCATCAGAGAAATACAGAAAAGGCAAAACACAATGTTACTATTATATAGAAAAATTAACCGCTACAAAATAAAGAGATATATAAAAATATACTCAGTATCTTGTTATAAAAGTAGCAAGTCAAACAATCACATAGAACCTATATCAGTCACCTGACATCAACTGTAATGACTGCTCATGCAGCATCCCTATAAAATGGAACAGTAATGTTTGTAAATGGCACATGATCATCCCTTGCTTAAATGTGAGGAAATTACAATTTTTTATGTTTAAAAAACTGTAACATAATCATTAAGTTTCATTTTTTGAAGTACACTAATCAACTACAGTTTTCAGTATTTAAAGAAACTAAGCTAAATGATTACTGGCATCATGGGTCCACTTTTCCCAAAAATGGAATGATTATGGCTGTTCACTGCTTTAATTAGAGAGTATATAAAACTGCAGAAAGACCCAAGCATAAGTAAAACCATAGTAAACAGAGATACAAGTATTTTGCCAGCAAAGGGTAGTAAAATGTGAATGTATAATTGAATGACAGAGGATCGTCTCTGTGGTGTCACCGCCAGACACCACACTTGCTAGGTGGTAGCTTTTAAATCGGCCGCGGTCCGGTAGTATACATCGGACCCACGTGTTGCCACTGTCAGTGATCGCAGACCGAGCGCCACCACACGGCAGCTCTAGAGAGATGTACTAGCACTCGCCCCAGTTGTACAGCCGACTGACAAATACGCTCTCATTTGCTGAGACGATAGTTAGCATAGCCTTCAGCTACATTTGCTACGACCTAGCAAGGCACCGTATTCAATTGATACTGAGATTCTATTAATGTATCATCAAGAGCGATGTTCTACAAATGTGGATTAAAGTTAAGTATTCCAGAAGCTATGTACTTTTCTTTATAGCATTCATTACGTATCCTGTTTCAGACCTCACGCCAGCCTGCGTGAGTTTAAGCGCGTGTCTTTCGGCTTCCTCTCATTGTGTCTAGGCTGTCTTGTCTAGACACAACAGTCTCCGCCATGTCCTGTACAGCTGCAGAGCATACAGACAGGTGGGAGCTGTCGCATCAGCTCTTGGGTGTCACGTAAAGCATATAATTAACAAGGCACTACCTCATATGGTCTGGTGGACACATTGAGCACATGACATCATAAAGAAGCCTACTCTTCAAAAATTTTGGCTAAATTTACTTTGTTCATTTAAAATCCATTCTGAATGTTGTGTTTTGATATTGAAATCCTCTGTTTCCTCCTGGGTATTGAGCAATCTTCCTTTCCTGTTTTGTGCCTTGTTAGCTACAGAGTGATATGCATGTCAAAATATGATTTTCTCCTTATTTTCTGTATATGTAAGCAAGGCACCTTCATGAAACCTCTATGAATGTAATTGATCCATTTTATAAGTACAACACATGAGCAGACATGGCAGTGACTGAGATGGGATTACATGACTATCCAATGTAACAAAGTACTTGGTATATTTCTGTTTTTCTCCTTACGTTACACTCTTTAAAATTTTTACTTTTAATTTAAACTCTGCACTTAACATTTTTTGATAAAAGGTGGTTTCAATCTAAAAATGAATCTCTGAAGTTGTTTATTAGTTTCAGTCTATGCATATACTGACCAGAAATCTAAACAACACTGTTGTTGGAGATTTAACAGTACCATTGTTTCCGTTCTCATAATATTTTAGTGTCACATATTATGTTCTGTAGAAATACTTCTTCAAATATTAAAACCTTTTGACTCCTTTGCAGTCTGGCATTTGTGTCGCATGAAGAGCATTTAAAATATATTCGAGAGTCCTTTACATATAACCTGTACACTAAGGTCTGCCGCTCATTGTTTGCGAAAGATAAACTGCTGTTCTCATTCCTGATCTGTACAACAATTATGATGTGAGTAGAAATTTGTACTTAGATTTTATGATCTCACTTACATCTAAATGTAGAATAAAATACATTTTAAAACTTTTTCTCCTTCTATATTTTCCACTATAGGGTAATTGTGGCCTTATATTGTCGTTTTATGTACTACAGGTCTAACAATCAGCTTTATCCTGAAGAATTAGCTCTTTTGCTCTCTTCAGGGGGCTGTGAGAACGAAATGTTGAATCCATGTGAGGAATGGCTTCCTCAAGAGCTATGGCAAAAGATTTGTTTCATAAGCCAGGCACCGTATTTTGCAGGTATTGCCTTTTCTCTATTACTGTTTATCTGTGTGCAATCAATTTTAGAGAGATAATCTTTCAGTTTAATATTAGATATCTGATATAAGATGTGTTAAGGAATGAGAAGTACACAGTCTTTGATATTTTAACTGTACAATTTCTTCCTCTGAGAAAATCAGCCATAATGTGTGACACTGATATATGAGTCTCAATATTATTGAAAGCACTGTAAGAAAGTTGATAGGGTTCCTTGAAAATCCTAATCATTGGGCTAGGATCAGTGTTAGTGTCGAGGTAATAAAGGAGCTGTACACTCCACCTAAGCAGAGCCCCATACATTTTAATACAACTGAACAGTGGTAAGTATCATAGAGATTGCTCACTAGCAAATGTTTCAGTATCACCTTTTAACTATTTCAGCACATAGCTAGCAATGAAGTTGGGTGTCTTCTATGAATATTTCTACCATTCTCATGAGCCAGGCAGTTAATCAAAGCTCTCAAATTTCTCCCACACACCATACTCCACCAGTAGTTACTGCTGAAGCATGTTTTCAACTTATGGTAATAGACAACTGATGACAGTGAGCAAGCACAATCAAGGAGCCCAGGTGTACCAAACTCAAATTAAGATATGGTTGGATGACTTTCTGAAGATATTCATGATATGGCACCACCCAAAGGATACGCACAATAAATGATAAGGATGCATAATGTAATATCCACTATGTGATATGTGTTAGACAAGTTATGAATTCCACCAAAACTGTTATAAGACATATCTGAAAACTTTGAAAGCCTGCTGGGTAGCATGAAACTTGACATTTGCTGGTAGGCCGAGCCATTGTATCTGTGAGAGCCCATGGAGCTTACTGGTAGTGCCATGCATCATTCTCTTGACCAGTCAGAGCTCACAAACACTCTTTAATTTCCACCGCACCAGACACAGTGGTGTATTCACCTTGCTAACATTTCACTTGTAACAATACACTGTTGTTCTTGATTTCTGCTTCACTATGTGTCAAGTGTTCTCTCTGTGGATTACTCTTTTGACTTATTTATCTGTAACATGATCTCCACTTATCTATTTGCTCATTGTTTGTCTCTATGTCCACACTTATCAATCCACTGTTGATGGCCCCAGGTTGGTTGGCCCAGTATCAGCAGTTCCCTTTTAGTCACAGCTGAGCTTCTGTTGAATCCCATGACAACAACTGGGGGTGGGGTAATAGATTAGCAGTGTATCATGGATGCAAAATTTGTGAAACTCCTGGAACTATTGACCACGGGAGTTTGTAAACAACTCAAGTGTCACTATATTTGGCAGATGCAGCAAGATAGGGATGAGTTGCATCATTATGTGGAAAGAGTTAAGACGGCCTGTTTGGCCTTGTTAGTCAACTTGCCAGAAAGGGAGTTAGTTGCAATTGTCCTGAGGGGAATGTGCGCAGCGGATAAGTCACATTTTCTTTTTCATGGACATCCCTCCACTTGGGAAGAACTTCATGCTGTCGTTGAAGTGATATCTGCATTGCCACTCTTGGACGATAGACACCATGAAGTTAAAATTCAGCCCATTGGTGTTACTGAGGGGAACTCTGGATTACCAACATAAGCTGAGTCTGTTAAAGGGGAATTGTGGTGTTGTTTCAGGTGCGGTCGAACAGGGCATTTAGTTCACACTTGCATTCAGCCTTGGACACCCAGAGCCAATAAATGACACCCGGCTGGGCAGCAACCCCGGGGTCAAGCCTTTAAACCCTAGTGTGCCCATGTCACTGCTTGATCATCATCCCCACTGCCTTATATTTGTTCTCAAGTAGGTGGCAAACCTATTTGAGCCCTTTTGGATTCTGGTAGCTCCTTTTCATCGTTGAGCTTGGAATGGTTTCTTGAATTTTGTCATCTTGCGAGACAGGCCAATCCCTTCTTCGGTGCAGAGATGTCGGGTTGCCAACGGACAGCTGTTGCCTCTGCAGGGTTAGGTCCAAGTGAGTATCTTGGTTGGGGATTTCTCATGGCACTTGTCTTTGGCCTTGATTAAGGATCTGCTGGTTGATTTGATTTTGGGATGTGATTTTAATGGTAAAACTGGTCTTGTCTTTGATTATTCTGGGTACACCTTTTTCTTTAAGTTCGCTTCTGGTCAGAAATTTTGGTTCTGTGAGTGTATTAAATCTAAGGTGCATCAAGATGCTGGCTGTTCATGCTAAGCTTAGTGAGTTTGATCTCACACATGTTTCTTCCCAGTAGGTCTCGAACTAGGGGTTTGTTGGAGAGATTCCCAGAGCTTCTCTGTGATAGACTGTGTATTACTAATGTTCTTTAATACCATATTCATCTCTCTAACCATGTTCCCATCAGGCAGTCCCCATATCATCTCTCACTGCCTAAGATGAAGATACTAAGGGGAAAGATCTCCAAAATGCTTGAGCATGGAGTTATTAGGCCTCCTAAATCCACTTATGCCCCCCCCCCCCCTATATTCCTCTTTCCTAAGGATCAGGGGTGGGACTTTCGGACTGTTGTTGACTACTGTCACCTAAATAAGAAAGTTGTCCTCGAGCTGGTTCCTTTACCTGATCTTCATAACTCTTTTACTTGGTCTGCCAGGGCTAATTCGTTTACTGTGCTCGATCTAAATCAAACCCATTGTCAGATTCCCTTAACCAAAGAATGGAAGCACATTACAGCATTTTGTACTGATTGTAATCTGTTTGAGTTTAATACGGCCCTCTTTGGTTTGGCTACTGGCGCAACATCCTTTCTCGTTTGCTGGATAATATTCTTGGAGACTTGAAATTCTTCTGTGTTTACAATTACCTGAACGAGTTGGTAATTTATAGTCGTTCATTTCAAGAGCATTTGGAATACATCCAGCAAGGTTTTGCTAGGTTGCAGGGGACCAATTTCACTGTTAAACCCAATAAGGTGACATTAACCAGGCAGCAGGTATCCTTCTTAAGTCACCTAGTATCAGGCGAGAGTATTCGCATTGATCAAGAGCGGACTAAAGCCTTAAGAGCCCTTCCGCCGCCCACTGATAAGTGAAGGATTTCCTAGTTCATAGGGATGGCGAATTATTTTAGGTGTTTTGTCCCTAACTTGCTCAGTTGGCAGCTCCTTTAAATGAACTGTGCCGAAAATGGGTGCATTTTGAGTTTGGACCTGCTCAAGAGGCCATGTTTGAGCACATCAAGGTGGCTATAGCTAGTCCTCCAGTTCTTGGAGTGCCTGATTTTAATAATAAATTTATAGTCGAAACTGACGCATTTAATGGGGGAAGTCCTCCTTCAGGAGTTTGAGGGTCAAAGGCAACCACTAGCATACATGTCTCATCAGTTAACCAGCATCGAGCCTAAATATTCTGTTTACAAATGTGAGACATTGGCTGTCTTGTTCACAATGGATAAGTACCGGTTTTATAACAAACATAGAGTATTTCAGCTAAAGGCTGACAATCAAGCCTTAAGCTGGGTGCTAGTCAGGCTGCGTAAAACTGGTCGTATCATGAGGTGGGCAGTATGCATTTCAGCGTTTCAGTTCAAGGTTAAGCACATTAGAGGCACTGAGAATGTGCTCGTGGATGTTCTCAGCCATATGTTTGCTGAACAACCATTTAGTGAGGGCGCCAAAGAAGCTTTGGATGGCAATCTTAGTTATGTCATGTTAGGTGGTAGTCCTCATTTGTTCAGTGACATTGAAGACCATCCGGATCAGGACCCCACTTGGCGACCTGTTAAGAAAAGGCTTTGTGCGGGGGAGCATTTGAATGAATACATTATCAGGAAAGGCATTTTGTGTAAAAGGGTGGGAGGTACCAAGGAGATTTAGATCTGTCTACCAGGCACCCTAGTATGCCCCGTATTCCGTTATTTTCACAACTCATTGATTAGCGGGCATTTAGGACCCTATAACACCTTGCAGAAGATTAAGAAGCATTTTACTTGGCTGTCTATTGACCAAGATGTTAGAGAAATGATTTCCTTGTGTCAGTTGTGTCATGTGACCAAACCAAATAACGCTCTTCAAGAGGGGTTCCTTAGTTCTGAGCGTGAATCTTGCCCCATGGACGAATTCTATATTGATTATGTTCGGCCCTTACCTCACACCAAAAGAGGCCATCGGTATGTATTAGTTATTCTTGACGCGTTTTTGAGGTTTAACTGGCTTTTTCCGTGTCATAATGTGACTGCTGCCACCATAATTGCTCACTTAACTAACGTATTTAGTGTTTTTGGACCTCCTAAGCAAATCGTTAGTGATAATGCGCTGGCCTTTATTTCGGCTCCCTTCAAGGCATTCTGTTTTCAAAGTGGTGTTAAGCATGTAACTACCACTCTGTATTATCTGCAGGGGTCCTTTGAGGAGAGGGTCAATCGTAACCTTAAAACCACACTGATTATCTTTCATCAGAAGTCTCCCAGTAAGTGGGATTCTAGTCTGCCTTGGCTTGGCTTTGCCTTAAAATACCGCCAGCCATAAGGCTTTGAAGGCTACTCTGGTCATTATAATGATAATTGACAAGCCTTCAGGGGTAAGCTAGGAGATCAGGTGTATGTCCATAATTTTCCCGAGAGGGAGGTATGTGTTGGCAACTTTGGTAAAATTACTCCTTGTTTTCTGGGTCCTTGTAAGATTATGCAGATTTTAGGCCCAGCTAGTTGGGTCTCCTATCACCCCCCCCACCCTTTCCCCCAGGTGGGTTTGTCCTTGCGAGGGGGAGGTTTAGCTGTGCTGCAGCTTGTGTTGGTGCTGTTTGTAGGTTTCTGCCCTCCGCCAGAGGCCAGACGGTATCGTTTAGTTGGCATGATTGCGGTGGTTTGTCTTCTTCTCGTGTTGACTGTTGCCACTTGGTTTCGCAAGCATTGCCTGTCCACTAGTGGCAGTAGCGGCAGTTATCGATATATAGTAACTGTTGCCCTATCTTTGGGGCAACATCATTGTTTTGCTGGGTCGTGTGAGTCTGCGAGTTCAGTTGGGGCTGAGGAGAAGCCAGGTCCAAGCAGTGCAGGAACACGCCAAGACTGCTGGCGGCACGCATGGACTTCTAGATGGAAGGGCCGAGGTCACGAGGGCGCACGGCTTCATTGTAAACCGGATCCAGCAAGCTTTAAGATGAGTGCATTTCAATTCAATTACAGAAACCTCCACCATTGTGACTTCTCACGATTCTCCAGTGACTTGGGTATGTGTTGCTGCTTGTAGTGTTGCCGAGGCAAAGAACAGTGAGTGGAGTGCTTGGGGAAGGTGGATCTGATTTGCTTTCCTCAACTTTTTATTACTATTTACTGCATTCAACTTGTTACAATTTGTTAAGTTCAACCAGCGGTAATTTTTCTTGCCTGGTCACTGCTAACACCCCAGTTACCTGCCCTGGGGGTTAGTGTATGTAACGGCAGTGTACATTTCCTCACCTTGCCACTGCTGTCTGGTAAGGCATGTAGTTTTGACAACTTTCTTGATGGTGAGCCAGTTGGTGATTCTTCTACTTGGGTGATAATGATTCCTTTCTCATTCTGGGCGCTCTAAACACTGTATTCTGGATGGGTCATGAGTCACACTTTGGTAGCTCAGATGGTAGGGCACTTGCCCGTGAAAGGCAATGGTCCCGAGTTCGAGTCTCGGTCCAGCACACAGTTTTAATCTGCCAGGAAGTTTCAACCTTATTACTGCCATTCCTGGCGACTGATGCCTTCCGATGTGTTTGGGGCGACTAACCTTAATATTTCAATACCTGTAAGTTGTAAATTGCAGCGAGTTCTTAAACAATTCTTAATTTATTGCCATTCCTGACGTGTAGGGCCTTCAACCCAGATCACAGTGACTTGATTTTAAAACATTATTTATTGTATCTGTATTTAATGGTGATTTGCTAATCTGTAACTCACTGAAAACACTATTATTTACACAGTTGTTTATTCCCTCATTAATAATGTGTGGTATTTTTTATTTATTGAGGAGTCTGGAATTATTGTTTTAAAATAAATTGTGTGTAACTGTAAAAGGC
The DNA here is from genome assembly GCF_021461395.2 of Schistocerca americana. NCBI lineage: Eukaryota > Metazoa > Arthropoda > Insecta > Orthoptera > Acrididae > Schistocerca > Schistocerca americana. The sequence continues at coordinate 938,600,525 of NC_060130.1, read as the reverse complement.
AACCAATAGTAACTGATTATGGCCCCATCCACAATTGTAACGAAATCCTGCCTTCCCTTCACTACCAGGTTTCAGTATCAAATTTTGATGCCTGTTTCAGAACACAGGCCATCTAGGTACTTCCCTCCATCACCAGCTTTTCCAGAACTACAAAGATGGGGAATTTTCTTGCAACACGTATATCACTTCCACAACCTTCCTGGCCTCAGTCTCCATTAATTCACTGTCACCACACTGTCCCCCCCAGCTGTTTCCTCTCTGTAGTAGTATCACCCCTCCAAATTCGCATCTCTATGTTGCTTTGCACTGCTTGTCACAAGCTCTGGCACTCCTAATCAGTAGGCCAGCTGCCTTCCTTCAAGCTACTAAGTACACACCCCAACCCCTCTATGTGTCTGCCACCTCTCCTCCCTCTATCCACACCATCCCAAAGTATGCAAAATACAGTAACAATCTCACGTACAGGTCAAACCAGTGAGAGAGATTTCCAAAAGCAAAGCAGGCACACCTCCACTTTTTTCTCACTTATCCATGTGTAGGTACTATTGTAGTTTGTTTTCCATCTGGTTACTTTGGAATTCCACACAAGGGGTTTCATTTAGTTGGTATTCATTAATCTCTACTTATGGTATCAGTTGTTGTTGTTGTTGTTGTTGTTGTGGTCTTCAGTCCAGAGACTGTTTTGATGCACCTCTCCATGCTACTCTATCCTGTGCAAGCTTCTTCATCTCCCAGTACCTACTGCAACCTACATCCTTCTGAATCAGCTTAGTGTATTCCTCTCTTGGTCTCCCTCTACAACTTTTAGCCTCTATGCTGCCCTCCAATACTAAATTGATAATCCCTTGATGCCTCAGAGCATGTCCCACCAACTGATCCCTTCTTCTAGTCAAGTTGAGCCACAAATTTCTCTTCTCCTCAATTCTATTCAGTACCTCCTTATTACTTATGTGATCTACCCATCTGATCTTCAGCATTCTTCTGTATCACAACATTTTGAAAGCTTCTATTCTCTTCTTGTCCATACTATTTATCATCCATATTTCACTTCCATACATGGCTACATTCCATACAAATACTTTCAGAAACCACTTCCTGACACTTAAATCTATATTTGATGTTAACAAATTTCTTTTCTTCAGAAATGTTTTCCTTGCCATTGCCAGTCTACATTTTATATCCTCTCTACTTCGACCATCATCAGTTATTTTCCTCCCCAAATAGCAAAACTCCTTTACTACTTTAAGTGTCTCATTTCCTAATCTAATTCCCTCAGCATCATCTGATTTAGTTTGACTACAATCCATTATCCTCCTTTTGCTTTTGTTGATATTCATCTTATATCCTCCTTTCAAGACACTGTCCATTCCATTCAAGTGCTCTTCTAGGTCCTTTGCTCTCTCTGACAGAATTACGATGTCATCGGCAAACCTCAAAATTTTTATTTCTTTTCCATGGATTTTAATTCCTGTTCTGAATTTTTCTTTTGTTTCCTCTACTGCTTGCTCAATATACAGATTGAATAACATCAGGGATAGGCTACAATCCTGTCTCACTCCTTTCCCAACCACTGCTTCCCTTTCATCCTCCTTGACCCTTATAACTGCCATCTGGTTTCTGTACAAATTGTAAATAGCCTTTTGCTCCTTGTAGTTGACCCCTGCCACCTTCAGAATTTGAAAGAGAGTATTCCAGTCAACACTGTCAAAAGTTTTCTCTAAGTCTACAAATACTAGAAATGTAGGTTTACCTTTCCTTAATTTATCTTCTAAGATAAGTCGTAGGGTCAGTAGTTTACCTTTCCTTAATGTATCTTCTGAGATAAGTCGTAAGGTCAGTATTGCCTCATGTGTTCCAACATTTCTATGGAATCCAAATTGATCTTCCCCAAGGTCAGCCTCTACCAGTTTTTCCATTCATCTGTAAAGAATTCGTGTTAGTATTTTGCAGCCATGACTTATTAAACTGATTGTTTGGTAATTTTCACCTATTTTCTTTAGGACTGGAATTATTATATTCTTCTTGAAGTCTGAGGGTATTTTGCCTGTTTCATACATCTTGCTCACCAGATGGTAGAGTTTTGTCAGGGCTCGCTCTCCCAAGGCTATCAATAGTTCTAATGGAATGTTGTCTACTCCCGGGACCTTGTTTTGAATTAGGTCTTTTAGTGCTCTATCAATGTCTTCACACAGTATCATATCTCCCATTTAATCTTCATGCACATCCTCTTCCATTTCCATAATATTGTCCTCAAGTACATCACCCTTGTATAGACCCTCTATATACACCTTCCACCTTTCTGCTTTCCCTCTGTGCTTAGAACTGGGTTTCCATCTGAGCTCTTGATATCCATACAAGTGGTTTTCTTTTCTCCAAAGGTGTCTTTAATTTTCCTGTAGGCAGTACATATCTTACCCCTAATGATATATGACTCTACATCCTTGCATTTGTCCTCTAGCAATCACTGCTTAGCCATCTTGCACTTCCTGTCGATCTCAATTTTGAGACGTTTGTATTCCTTTTTTGCCTGTTTCATTTACTGCATTTTTATATTTTCTTCTTTCATCAATTAAATTCAATATTTCTTCTGTTACCCAAGGATTTCTACTAGCCCTTGTCTTTTTACCTACTTGATCCCCTGTTGCCTTCACTATTTCATCTCTCAAAGACCCTTCTTCTACTGTATTTCTTTCCCCCGTTCTTGTCAATCCTTCCCTAATGCTCTCTCTGAAACCCTCTACAACCTCTGGTTCTTTCAGTTTATCCAGGTCCCATCTCCTCAAATTCCCACCTTTTTGCAGTTTCTCCAGTTTTAATCTACAGTTCATAACCAATAGATTGTAGTCAGTCAACATCTGCCCCTGGAAATGTTTTACAATTTAAAACCTGGTTCCTAAATCTCTGTCTTACCATTATATAATCTATCTGAAACCTTCCAGTGCCTCCAGCTCACTTCCATGTTACAACCTTCTTTCATGATTCTTGAACCAAGTGTTAGCTATGATTAAATTATGCTCTGTGCAAAATTCTACCAGGTGGCTTCCTCTTTCATGCATTGTCCCCATTCCATATTCATCTACTACTTTTACTTCTCTTCATTTCCCTACTATCGAATTCCAGTCACCCATGACTATTAAATTTTCATCTCTCTTCACTATCTAAATAATTTCTTTTATCTCATCATACACTTCATCAATATCTTCATCATCTGCAGAGCTGGTTGGCATATAAACTTGTACTACTGTGGTAAGCATTGGCTTCATGTCTATCTTTGCTACAATAATGCTTTCACTATGCTGTTTGTAGTAGCTTATCTGCACTCCTATTTTTTTATCCTTTATTAAACCTACTCCTGCAGTACCCCTATGTATAACCCTGTATTCTCCCAACCAAAAGTATTGTTCCTCCTGCCAACGAATATCAGTAATTCCCACTGTATCTAACTTTAACCTATCCATTTCCCTTTTTAAATTTTCTAACCTACCTGCCCGATTAAGGGATCTCACATTCCACACTCCGATACGTAGAACACCAATTTTCTTTCTCCTGATAATAACACCCTCCTGAGTAGTTCCCTCCTGGAGATCTGAATGGGGGACTATTTTACCTCCGGAATATTTTACCAAAGAGGACGCCGTCATTATTTAATCATATCGTAAAGCTGCATGCCCTCGGGAAAAATTACGGCTGTAGTTTCCCCTTGATTTCAGCTGTTGGCCTTACCAGCACAGCAAGGCCGTTTTGGTTCATGTTACAAAGCCAGATCAGTCAATCATCCAGACTATTGCCCCTGCAACTACTGAAAAGGGTGCTGCCCCTCTTCAGGAACCACACCCACACGTTTGTGTGGTCTCGCAAGAGATACCCCTCTGTTGTGGTTGCACCTATGGTACGGCTATCTGTATCGCTGAGGTGTGCAATCCTCCCCATCAATGGTAAGGGGGGAGGGGGGGGGGGGAATCATATAGTCATTACTATTTGTCTGAACTTATGTAGTATGAGTATTTGTAAAATAAATTTTTAATCTGTTAGCTGTGAACCACAAGCAAGCTTGTGCCTTTGTTATCCTGGATGTGTCTTGTAGCAATGTATGTGGGCCCATTATCAGTATATTTTACTCATCAGCCCATTTTTGAAGATTTCTCCAATGTTACTGGTAAATTATTTATGCACATTAAGAACAGAAGTGCATTCAGTACTGAACTTTGAGACACCATATTTAGTGTTTCCTCATACTGTATTATTTCCATGGCATCATTTCTTGACACAGCCCTCTGTTTTCTAAGATTGAGATATGTCTCCATTCATGCATACCTTCAACTCCACAATATTCTAGTTCCTTTAGTAACATATTTTTACTTTTGCTATCAGAGAACCCCACTAGGGCATAAACCTACCAAAATGAGCTAGTGAGACCTTTCCGTGATAAGGATTCTCTACAGAAGCCAAACTGGGAAGTTATTGAAAAGCTATTGTTAATCAATGGTTCAGTATTCAGTCATTTTAATCTTTCAGAAAATATACCTTTCCTTCAGAGGAAGATTAAATCAAAAGATACATTAGATTATGAGATAAAATTACTAGCCAGTTCTCACTATAGGTGTGTCCCTCTCATTCTAAGGTCTGAGTGACACACCTTTTCTTTTTAACCTCCACCAACAAATCCCTCTCTCCTTCTGTAGGAAGAAACAATAGCTCTGAAAGCTAGGATAGCTCTGTCACTTTTAGTTTTGTGACAGTATTAACCACAATAAAAACAATGTATATACTGAGAGAAGAGGAGAAAGGTGCAGTAATTTATTGAAAAATTTAACAGGAAATGTGTAATAAACACAATTTGATAGCTGCCGACCAATTGGAAGAACAGAGAGTTGAGATTAAAGGCTACAAAAGCCAAAGATATCACTAGTCATTTTGACTGATTGTAGTTTAGTTCTCTAATTTCACTGCCACACTTTTATAATTGTCTGACAGCAATACTAAATATTATGCCTCCTGAAAGTAAGTTACAACCAGAAATTCTGTCTCATAATTTATTATAAAATATAACCTGACTCACTGACTGATTACAAAGAGTAGTTGCAATAAGCTTTCCGCCATACTGAATTTCTGTTGCTCTGTCCACACTTACAAAATGCCCAATCCGGGGTATTTACATCTCAACTGAGAGTCAGCTTTACTGCCAAAGCTAGTAACCCATGCATTCATTAAAATCTCACATAACTTAAGTTACAGATTAGTGGTCTGTAGTGAGTCAACACCATATCAGAGTTAACATATCAAACTACAGCATGTGACAAAGCAAGTCAGCATAATTTTACTTCCCCTCTTGTTTTGCCATCTGCCTTCTTAAAATTCATTTTTTCATTTCTAACTAATTACCATTAACATACATGAGTATGATATAATCTGCATTTTCATAAAAAAGAAAGTTTGGCCCTTAGTCTTAAGGAATATAACACCAGAACTAATTTTTTGCTTTGTTTTATGTATGTAATTGATTTTCTAATTTAATTTGACTGTGCCTAGCCGGTATCTTTAGGAATAGGGTGCAATCAGTAACTGTTCAATAACTTAAATTCTATTGTTGACATACAAACGAATATAAATTCAGTACTAATTATAAATAGTTGAAGGAACAATTAATATTATTCTTAAAGTATTTATTTGGCTTTATTGCAAAACATGTTAGCAAAGCCAGCCCTTAATTAATTCCAAAGTAATTAACAGTTTTGTCAAAAGTATTGTTTACATAATCATGTATGTTAATTTCATCATTTAAACAAATTCAGCTAAACCATGTAGTATAAGAAACTATTAAAAGGGATGAATTTTTTGATGTATTCAGTTAATTTAATGAGTAGAGTTATAATTGTAATTTCTGTAAATTTAACTTTCAACAATGTGTAAGTTCAGTACCTATTATTGTGAGGATATACATGGGCCCAACTTTGGTCCCAAGACAGTCAGTCCATGGCCGAGTTTCTGTCAAGAAACCTGTGTTGATTAGAAGAACAACAATGCCTCAACTTAACTGTGAAATAAGTGTCACACAATTAGGCCATGTGTTAAAACAGCAACAGTGTCTGCTCCGTACATACATTTCTATTCTTCAAGAACTGTGAACTTTGTGGTTAGGTTTTTACTGCTCGTAGATGTTCAATAGTAAACTATTGTAGCAGTATGTGGAGGCTTGCCTGCAAACTATTAATGAGGTGTATGGAAAGTTAAAACAATAGTGCACTGGCAATATATAACTGCATTATTGGGGGGTTGTGAACAGTGAATGTAAAATACTGTGAAATGCAACTGTGGACCTGTTGGCTACATTATTTAAAGTAGTCAGTATTGTACTTCCACGCCCCTTTCTTCAGCCAGTATCACAAAGCAGTATGTCAACACCAAGGACAGCAAACGAAGAAATAAAGAAGGCAAACTGTCACAAGAAGTTCACTAGAATCTGAGTAAGAATGCAAGCACACCTACAAAAACCTGAAAATCTGATTCTGAGTCAGATGTGGATGACATTGCATGAACTTTACATAAAACACAAATATTCACATCTGCATACAGAAACTGTGCTCCACTAAGTGATGTGTGCTGAAAATAGTCACTATGTTGTTGCTATGAATATCACATAATGTGCCTGTTCTCAAGACAATACAAGTGACTTTTGCTTAAACATGCATATGGCACTGCATTGTAAAATACTCTAGAAACATCTTATAAACAATGTATTTATAGAATTGCACAGTTGTGCTTGTCATTTTCATGCTTCATAAAGTATTATAGGTTCACCAGTACTATCATAAATAAACAGAGAATGTGATTCTTCAGTATATACACAGCAAAGAATACAACACAAACTCATTGAAATATAGGCCTATATTTGCAAATCAATCAAATTTCAAACAGCTTCCATGTGTTTTAATTTTTTTCTTGAGTACTGCCACTTTCAGCTGATCTGTTTCCATTATTCACATGAGCAGAAATAAATTTATTTCTGCGCTGTAAATATTTCAAATTAAACATTGCATGAATAGTAACAAACATAGTGAAAGTGTTCAAGGATAGTGTTGCCTGGTGTGGGTACAAGTTCAATTAATAAATCTGTAATAATAAATTAGTGAAATTATACTCAAATCTTAAGCCTCATCAACTCAAGAGTTTTCCTTCACATAGTGTGCATCAATAACCTCCTTATGATGTACCTCTGCCTCTGTGTGACCAAATATGTAACTGAAATAAGTAAAACAGACATGAAAAAACTTTTAAAACTGGTATTTTACTGAACTGCTTTCTTTGTTTAACATTAACAACTACCAACTGGCCTCTACCCTCAGCTGTGATCACTTATGAAATCAATTTTACATATTATTAAAAACAATAATTTGTTTAATTTGTAATGGAGAAAAACATGTTCAGATTTATTTGTACATGGCAGTATGCTCAGATGAAAGCATAAACATATTTTTCATATAAATTTCTCTAAAATACAGAGTTTTTGAAAAGTTAAATTTGATAAAATATGAACTGTAAACAATCAGTTCTTATGTTATATATTACAAAACATACATGATATTTCTAAGCCAAATTCTGGAATTTTAAAATCAGTAATTTGATGTGCAAAGAGCTGCACTACAGAGTTGAGTTAATATTCCTTTAGATTTGACAATTTTGTCATAGATGATTATAAACTCAAAAAATTATTACAGATTACTAAAGTTTGTGGTTTTTTGGATGGCACGATTTGTTTAGCATTAGTAGGTATTTATTCTACTATTATTCCAAACAATATTAAATAATGAATAATAAATGTGAAATGTGGTCATAAGATAGTTCAATACTCAATACTGTGTATCCACCAACACATTAAAAACTATATCACACACTTCAATATGAGATTCAAGACTGTTACAGTACACACACCCCCAGAATTTTATACAAAATATTTGTGCTTGAGATACTGCCAGAATATGCATGTAACAGAAAAGAAACAATTTTTACTTGTCATAATTGTGTTGACACAAGCTGAACTGAGTCACCACAGCCTTTATTGGTTAAAGGTCCCCCCTTAAAGAGTGACAGTCTGCTTTTTCTTTTCCAAAGAAAATTGTTTAACTGCATGAGTTATGTATGAAATACAGGAACATAAAATAATTTAATAAGTTTTCATCTTTATTGTTTCTTGTTTCATGTCTCTTGGGATTAGTCGTCTACCTTAACCTTCTTTGCTGGAATTCTTGCTTAAACACCATGCCCTATGTCTCTTTTTTCCTGTGAATTAGTGTGGAATGAATCCCAGGGCATAAAAGATACAGTATGCATAACGAAATAATGAATGTTGAGTGGCTAAATCATACAATCTGTCTTTAAACAGCTCCGGTGCCTTTCTGCTGGTGAGCCTGTGTTAATAGCTACAAATAGATAACTTTCATGGAGTAAATTAACTGCATTCCTTTATATCTCCTAAATTTGAGCAATTGCAGATTTCATGATCTGAAGTATTTATACTATCATGTAAAATTATATCGAGGGTAGTAGGTTATATTCTGCTGATTATCAACATTGTCTGTTATCAATATGTAATATAACTCATGATAAGTGGTGATTAGTAGCTACATTTTTCGTGAATAAGTTAATTAACAGATAATGCAGCTAAGTGTGTGCTGAGTTCTTGTTTTAAGCAGAAATAATTAATGCTTTACATTATATCATACACCTGAAATGCTAAACTATTGAAGAGAAGGTATTGTACAATATTTCAGTTGATGCTTTGGTGTAAATATTTACTTATTTTACAGGTTTTATTTAACTACAAAAGTGGTAATTATTAACACACATTTACATTGTTTGAAAATTCATTGTATATGCAGTGTGACATCTACTGTACATGGAAACGTCTGGAAATCGTTTATGTAGATGAAATGTTTCTGTAGTGTACTTCGTTAACTTCGAAGGAACTGCTTTAAAAATCTGTATAGAAATATATAGCACACACACATATACATATCCAACCATTTGCATCGAGAAGTTATTTTTCAAAGAGAATATATGTCAGGTTGGCTCGAAAGACCTCAAATTATCTGAGTCTTTCGAGTAATGATGTTCAACAGACATACATTTCAAATATATAAGGTAACATTTGTATATCCTTATCCTTTCCAATTTACTGGCTATTGACATATTTTGAGTACATAGTAGTCCAATAGCACTTAGAAATTTTGAATATTGCTCTTTTTCTTAAGGTCCTCAGATCAAGCAATGATTAATCACTAATTGTTGATAGGGTACCTGTCCTATGACTAAGGTATTTTCTTTTGTTTAGAGATAAAAATAATTTTTGCATTTTAGGTATATTATACATATTTCCTTGTTTCTTTGCCCTTTTTGGACTTAGACCACTACTCAGAATGTAAGTACTACCAATTGTAGGTGCTATGAATTTCGTGCGACTATTGGCTATGCGACTATTAGCTATAGTCAACATTGTTCTTGTACTCAAGTTTATATTCACATGACTCCGTTTTTTTGTTTTTCCATCGTATATCTAGCCTCAAATTATATATATATATATATATATATATATATATATATATATATATATATATATACACTCCTGGAAATTGAAATAAGAACACCGTGAATTCATTGTCCCAGGAAGGGGAAACTTTATTGACACATTCCTGGGGTCAGATACATCACATGATCACACTGACAGAACCACAGGCACATAGACACAGGCAACACAGCATGCACAATGTCGGCACTAGTACAGTGTATATCCACCTTTCGCAGCAATGCAGGCTGCTATTCTCCCATGGAGACGATCGTAGAGATGCTGGGTGTAGTCCTGTGGAACGGCTTGCCATGCCATTTCCACCTGGCGCCTCAGATGGACCAGCGTTCGTGCTGGACGTGCAGACCGCGTGAGACGACGCTTCATCCAGTCCCAAACATGCTCAATGGGGGACAGATCCGGAGATCTTGCTGGCCAGGGTAGTTGACTTACACCTTCTAGAGCACGTTGGGTGGCACAGGATACATGCGGACGTGCATTGTCCTGTTGGAACACCAAGTTCCCTTGCCGGTCTAGGAATGGTAGAACGATGGGTTCGATGACGGTTTGGATGTACTGTGCACTATTCAGTGTCCCCTCGACGATCACCAGTGGTGTACGGCCAGTGTAGGAGATCGCTCCCCACACCACGATGCCGGGTGTTGGCCCTGTGTGCCTCAGTCGTATGCAGTCCTGATTGTGGTGCTCACCTGCACGGCGCCAAACACGCATACGACCATCATTGGCACCAAGGCAGAAGCGACTCTCATCGCTGAAGACGACACGTCTCCATTCGTCCCTCCATTCACGCCTGTCGCGACACCACTGGAGGCGGGCTGCACGATGTTGGGGCGTGAGCGGAAGACGGCCTAACGGTGCTTCATGGAGACGGTTGCGAATGGTCCTCTACGATACCCCAGGAGCAACAGTGTCCCTAATTTGCTGGGAAGTGGCGGTGCGGTCCCCTACGGCACTGCGTAGGATCCTACGGCCTTGGCGTGCATCCGTGCGTCGCTGCGGTCCGGTCCCAGGTCGACGGGCACGTGCACCTTCCGCCGACCACTGGCGACAACATCGATGTACTGTGGAGACCTCACGCCCCACGTGTTGAGCAATTCGGCGGTACGTCCACCCGGCCTCCCGCATGCCCACCATACGCCCTCGCTCAAAGTCCGTCAACTGCACATACGGTTGACGTCCACGCTGTCGCGGCATGCTACCAGTGTTAAAAACTGCGATGGAGCTCCGTATGCCACGGCAAACTGGCTGACACTGACGGCGGCGGTGCACAAATGCTGCGCAGCTAGCGCCATTCGACGGCCAACACCGCGGTTCCTGGTGTGTCCGCTGTGCCGTGCGTGTGATCATTGCTTGTACAGCCCTCTCGCAGTGTCCGGAGCAAGTATGGTGGGTCTGACACACCGGCGTCAATGTGTTCTTTTTTCCATTTCCATATAGACACACACACAAAATAGTACATATTCATATCTATTAAAAGAAAAAAAAGGAGAGAAATGAATTCCTGAATGAGTGCAAGTAACTTATCTTTCATGAATTACAAGTTGAAAGGACTTCACTCTTCCGAGTCTTTTCTTGTATTAATGTGCATTTAGAGAACCATAACTCTCATAATATTTTGTCTCATGCTATGTTTCCACTATTTGTGACCTAATTGTCCTGTTATAGTAGGAACAATTTTACAGTTGGTCTTAAATTTATTTAGTACTGATATTAAAGAAAAAAAAACATTCTATGTTGTTCCTTACACTACATTATCCTCATTCCTTTGCATTAGAAATATTTGTTTTATCAACATTTTACCGGAAGCATCTTTACAAAATTCTACTTGACTCACTTAAATTTTATATAGAAAATGTGTTACCTCGATACTACATTACTTCATTATAACTTCCTGTACTTTCACATATCACATAATATAATCAATTTTTAGGTGAGTGTAGGAGACATCTTTAGATAGTTAACGTGTATAGCTGAAAATTTTGAATAAAACAGTGAAAAAGCAAATTTATTAGTAGCAACATACAATGTTCAGTCCAAGATGGTTATCTGTACAGTCATCCTGGTTTTTTTCAAATCTATATACTTTTTAACGTCTTGACGAGGATATAGCCCCTTTTGTTTAAGGGTACTGGGATACACTAATAGATACACGCCAGGATGGGGTATATTCTCTATTAAAAAAGGTCCAGTATATAATAGCTGCCACTTTTTATTCCTTTTTGACAATACTGACGATTTCACATGACTTCTAATCAGGACTTTATCACCGACTAAGAATGTTCTTTTCCCAGTTAGTCTATTATCAAAATATTTCTTCCTCAATTGTGCTTGGTGACGTAGAAAAATGGTCACCTGCCTAATCTTTTCGTCGAAGGAGATGCTTTGATTTGCACATTTCAGCCAAATTTCTGTCCACTCATTTTGTTTGGGCCTTTTAAACATGAGCTCTTTGGTGTGTGATTTGTTGCCGAATGCGTAAGATTATTTACAATTTCCTGAAAGGGTTTTACATAACTGACCCGAGCAGTATGGTTGTTATGGCAATATGTCCTTACAAATCTATTAAACTTACAAAATACCCTTCTACAGGGCTCGCTTCCGGATGATATTTGGACACAAGTATTTCCCTAATTTGTAGAGCGGCCAAACATCTTTTCCACATGGATGAGGTAAATGTGAAAGAGCTTTTTGCTGACTTAAGAACATTAATTCTGAGGTACTTTGTAAAAACATCAAAAAATGCCACAAAGAATTTTGCACTACCCCTGGCTACTGGGAATGGCTCGCAAACATTGACTGCTAAAATCTGCAATGGAGAGTCTGGTAAAACTGGGTGTAGTTCACCTTTTCTACATATATTTATGGCTTTCGCCTTTTGACAAATTACACAAGCGTGTATCAAGTTCTGGACTTTCTAAGATTGGGGAAATAACATGTCCCATTTTTATTATCACACTTAATAACCCCAAAGTGCCTCCAGGTGTTATGGGTATACCATATTAATCAGTCTAGACAATCAACCGGCATACATACACACCACTTTTCAGATGCAGGATTCTTCCTATAAAATAGCACCTGTTTTTCAAGTCTGTAATGGTTGATGATTTTTGGATCATGACCTCTCAATAGCTCCTGTTTAACCGAGTTCCACCGAGGGTCAGCATCTTGCAATGCTGCTATATTTTTACCTAAGTCAACAAAATACTGTCTATTTGCCTCATCTTTCATTAGAAACACGTTAAATTCCAATGTTAGATCTGAGGATGGAGAATATTCGTTTAGTCCTTGGGGCATCTGAGATAGGGCGTCAGCAACAATATTGTCCTTACCACTGATGCACACTATCTCGTAACTGTATTCTTGCAAAGCAAGATACCACCTGCCAAGTCATGCATGTAGGAGTTTGCAACCATGCAAAAAGCTTAGCGCCTCATGATCACAATAGACTTTGGTATGTGCACCAGGTAAATAATAATGGAATTTTCAGAATGACCACAGAATGGTAAGTAGTTCCAATTCTGTAGTATAGTAAAACCTTTCACATGAGGTTAAAGTCCTACTCGCAAATGCAATTGTGCAAAAGGTGGGTTGTCCATCAATATTTTGAACTTGGAACAGACATGATCCTAATCCCACATTGGATGCATCTGCATACAAACAAAATTCAATGCTCATATCAGGATGACAGAGTGATTTTGCATTTAATGAAGCCTCTTTGAATTTTTCAAAATCCGACTGGCATTCCGGAGACCAATTCCAGTACGTATCCTTTTTGAGAAGATGCAACAACAGCTCCGCATTTAGTATTTGATTTGGAATATATCGGTGATAGAATGACGCCAGTCCCAGAAAAGCTTTTAATTGCCAGTTTGTTCTGGGCACTGGGAAGTTCGCCATGGCATTCAATTTTTCACTATCTGGGAGGATACCATACGAATCAATCATATGGCCCAAAAATTTAATTTTCTCTAGTGCAAACTTCGATTTACACAAATTAGCTGTAATACCAGCATGCAAAACTTATTTAATACATTCTCCGGTATTTCCATATGTTCCTCCCAACTATTTGTGCTGATTAAAATGGCATCTACAAACAGTGATATCTTACTCACAAGTTCCCTACCCAACAGCAAGTGCCGCAATAAAGACACCTAAGCTTGTATTTAAACCGAATGGTAAAACTTTGAATTGGTAACTTCTTCCTGCATGAATGAAGGCTGTATATTTCCTAGATTCTACCGCAATAGGAATTTGCCAGTAGGAATGTCAGAGATCGAGGCTAGAAAAATATTTTATGCCATGTTATCTCTGTACCAATTCATCTATACTCTCAGGCCCTGTTCTCACCGGTATTATAATTTTATTGATTTCTCTTGCATCAAATACTAGTCATACTTGTCCATTTGGTTTGTCTACAACAAGTAAAAGGCTTGAATAGGGACTGTCAGATGGTTCTATGATGTTCCATGCAAGCATCTTTTGAATTTCATTACTAACTGTGTTTCTTTTTGTCCATGGTACTTGGTACGAACTATGACAGAAGGTTTTATGTGGCATGACATTCATCCTATATTCATATCCCCTAATTGCACCAGGTTTTTCTTCAAATACTTGTTTGTATTTCACGAGAGCCTTAAACAATTCAGAACATAGCTCTGAGGACAGCTGAGCAGATTCAGAGACTATTTTTAACATTTGTTCATGTTGGTCAGATTTTATTTCTTGAACCTGATTCCCTGAGCCTGTAGTTTTATTTCTTGAAATGAACTATTTGTATACCCGGGCAAAACCTTCCATGTGTGTCGGTTATCCTCAGTAATTTCAGAGAGATGATTTTCTGTTTGATCTTCAACTTACATATCCCATTAGAAAAGTCGATCTTTGTGTCCTTTTCTTGCAAAAAATAAAACGCTAAAATACAGTCCACTATCAGCGCATCAATTATGAGGAACATGCATTCAGTCACTACATTTCCAAATTCTATCTCTAATTGGGCTTGTGTTTTCACGCTTCTACTTCTCCCTCCAATCGCTCCCAAAACCTTACAATTGCTAACTGGCAATATTGGCACCCGTTTTGCTTTAGTGATCTGTCTAAATAAGTCCATAGAAATCACATTAATATCAGACCCAGTATCAAATATTGCATTCACTGATATACCTTCGATTAATATTTTAATGGCAGGTTTTATAACTGCCAGATGATTGGTACTGTATTTAGTGTCCTCGTTATACAATTCATTTCTCATGTCAGTGCCATCATTGTACCTTAACATTTTTAATCTTAAATCAGAATCGTCCCTATCTCGCCCACCCACCTGCACTTCGGGACTTAATGTGGCAGTAATTTGTTTTCCGCTGGCTGAGAAATCGGCCGCATTTCGGTATCATTTACTTGATCAATTACTATTGGTGGCAGATGCTGTCACCAGTTTTCATTTATTGGGTTTTGTGTCCGGGTATTTTGTCCCCCTGGATTTCTGTTTTGTGTTATTTCATTATTATTGTAGTACCCTGGAGTCAACCTACGTTCCTGCCTCCTATCCACAGTACCTTGTTCCCACCGGCCTGTTCTACAGTAGCCGCACGCGTTGTTATTGTCTTGGCTTTGGTACACCGAGCTGGGTTCTCTGCCAGCCAGCTCGCGACGCTGAATATTTCCATTCCTCCACAACTGACTGATTTAGAGATCTTGCCCGCACATCCTCCTGCATCAAATCAATTGCATCTAGGATGGGCATAAACTCATCAATGTTTGCATCTGGGGCATGAATTAATTTTTCGCGTATATCAATAGGCATCTTACTCTTAAGAATGCACAACAAATCTTGCGAAATTGGCTCATCCCAGTATTTTGTTTTATTCAGATACTTCTCGAAATACTTTCGGAGCATTCCTTTGCTATAACTAAACTGCTCAGGGTTTAATACAGCCTCACGAAGTTGTTGCTGTACCCCTAAAGACCAATATTTTGCGAGAAACCTTTTTTCAAACTCGTCATATCTGGAACATTTTTCAATGACTTCAGTGGCCCACAAGGCCGCATCATTTAACATGAATCCACTTACGTAATCCATCTTTTGTAATTCCGTCCATTTTGTGGGTAACACGCCATGAAAAGAACGAATAAATACTACTGGATGCACCCCACTCATGTCAGGTGAGAATGACTGACCCCTCCTCTGTTTGATAATGTTTTCCTCCATAATGACATTTACATAAGGTGTCATAGCCCCCAGTAATGATTCAGATTCAGATTCTTTATTAGTCATTCAGCATTGTTACATGCAATAGACTTCGTCAGTTCACTTAACCTATTAATTTTACAAAAAAAATTTTTACACATTTAAGTTGATATTAGGCATTTCTAAAAATTCTTCTAATGAATAGAATGAATTGGTTAACAAGAAGTTATGAACATTGTCTTTAAATAATTTGTCACGCTTGATTGACCCATTTTTAGACAATTTGTTATATATTTTAATTGCCATATACTTATGACTATTGTTAGTTTTAGCTAATCTATTTTGTGGCAACAGCAGAGAAGTACACGTTCTTGTACAGTAGCCATGTCTTTCATTTGTTACACTTAAATTAGGTAGTTCAGCAAGTATGTAGTTAACACTGTCAAGAATATATAAATTAATTACTGTTAAAATTCTATATTTAGTGAACAATGGTTTACAATGTGTTCTATTATCTACCTTAGCCATTACTCTGATTGCTTTCTTCTGGATCACCATAATTTCATTTATTTTTCTGCTGTTTCCCCAGAGTATTAACCCATACCTTAAAACAGATTGAAAAAAGGCAAAGTATGCTGTCCTTACATACTCAAATGTCACACAACACATCAGTCTCTTCAACAAATATATAACTCTTGACAACCTAACCACTATGTGATCAACATGAGAGTTCCATGTTAGACTGTTGTCAAGTACAATACCTAAAAACTTTGCCTTTTGTTTTTCTATTTTTGTAGTCTTTGATAGACTGAACCACATATTCTGGGTCTTTTCCTCATTTAATAGCAGACCATTGGCATTAAACCATGATGTTGCATTTTCTTTTGACAATTTCATATCACTTACAAGGTTATCAAGTACATGGTTTACAGATAGAAAAGTTGTGTCATCTGCATACATATATGTCTTTACATCTATATTTCCTGGTAAGTCATTTATGTGTACAAGGAAAAGAAGTGGTCCCAATTTAGATCCCTGTGGCACTCCATGTTGAACCTCGAGTACGTTTGACAGATGACTTCCTGAACTCACCGCCTGGTTCCTTTTACTGAGGTATGATTTGATGAGTTTTAAACTTTTATCACATATTCCATAGTACTCAAGTTTAGAGAGCAGAAGTGAGTGGTCAACACAGTCAAAAGCTTTGCTCAGATCACATAAGGTTACCTGTGCATGCACATGGTACTCAAATGCCGCTAGAATGTCTCTGACTAAGAGCTCTATGGCATGTATAGCTGACCTTCCTTTTCTGTAACCAAACTGTGATGCACTTAACATACCATTTAGTTCTAGGTACTCATACATCTGCTTATATATTATGCCTTCAAAGACTTTTCCTAGTACTGGAATTAGTGAAATTGGTCTGTAGTTTGCAGGATCTGATTTGACACCCTTCCTAAAGACTGGAGTTACCTTGGATAGTTTCAGAGGATCAGGGAAAAACCCTTCTATGAGACACAGGTTTATAGAATATGTTAATGGTGCTGCAATGTAATGTATGATTTCTTTCAATAGATTGTTTGACATATTAAAAATATCTGTACTGTATGAATTTTTCATTTCTTTGACTATTTTAAGAACTTCATGTTGGCATACCTCTCTGAAGTGTTTCAATGATGATCCGGCCCTATTATGATTTAGGTTTGCTCTCTTCAGATAATCTACACATGTTACATTGGGTTTACTGATCAGCTTTTTGATATCATCAGCACAGCTTACAAAATATTTATTGAATGTATCTGCTGGTATTGGGACTGTCTTGTCGAAGTTTCTGACTTCACCTTTAACAGTATTAATTACTGACCAGGCTGTTTTGCATTGGTTTTTCCTATTTTTTATGAAATTTGTGTTGTATCTTAGTTTCGCTAATTGCAACTCTTTCTTATACAGTTTCTTAGTGATTTTTTCGAGATCCTTAATTTCATTAGAATTGTTTACTTTGGCAAGGCGCTTCAACAGCAGTAGCTTATTTTTTAGGTTCTCCAGTTCTTTGGTGTACCAAAATTTACCTTTCCTTGTTTTATGGTATTTCTTTTGAACAGGATGGGCTTTTAAAATACCTGTTAAGTAATTGTGGAATGTTTCATAAACTGTTTGGGCACTGGAATCACAGTTTTGAAATAATTTGTCCCAACTGGTGTGTTAGTTTTATGAGATTGTGTTTTGTTAATATTAAGGTATTAGATTTTGTTAACTTTTGTCCAGCCTTGCTCTCATCTCCTTTTATAAAATGTCTTAACTTTACTGTTAACATGGAGTGGTCTGAGAAAACAAACTCCTTTACCTTGGTGGAGTACATATCACGAGCACAGTTGACAAAAGCATTATCCAAGCACGCTTGTAGTCTTTTTGGTTCTGAATTTACATGATGGAAGTTGTGCTGCCTCAGCATATTCAGTAACTTATTTACACTGGGTTTGTTACATGTTACATCAAAGCTTGAATTAAAGTCTCCCCCAATTACAGTTACATACTGTTTCCATTTCGTTATGTAGCAGAGTACACTGTCTAAATTATCTAAAAAAGTTTTATCATCTGAGTCAGGGGAATGGTAGATACATACTATGATAAGTTTCATTATATCACATATGATCCTGGTAATTTCAAAGTGTTTCTCTACACATGCCCAACTAAGATCTAGTTCTCTACACTCTATTTCATTTGAAACATAGATAGCAGTACCACCATTACGGTACTGAGATCTGCAAAAACTGTTTCCATATTTATAACCTTCTGGTACATAGTATTGTATTTGTTCTGGTTTAAGCCAATGTTCTGATATACATAAGAAAGAATACTTATTCTGTGGTAATGACTCATCCAGAATTTCAACTTTATTTTCAAGACCCTGAATGTTTAAAAATAGGATGTTGTTGTGACTTATCTGTGAGTTAGCAGGCTGGTTTTTCACATTTTTATTTTGTTCTTGGCTTGAAACCATAAAAAATTATCACTGAATGACACAGATGTATTTTTCCTTTGGCTCCTCCTTAAGCATTGCTGTGTTGCTGCTCCAGTCGTTGGTTCTGTTACTGCTGCTGCTTCTGCTGATAATGATGGTGCTGCTGCTGTTTCACTTATTTCTGGTGTTTGTTGTTCCATAACTGCTGTGCCTTTCTGTGAACTATTAACATTTGGAGTGTTCACTTGCATTAATAAAATTTCACATTTGTCTTGGAGAGGTGTAGCTTCACTGATAGCAGATTTCACATTGCATTCTACAGGATACACACACTTCCTGTCCATGAGAGGTATGACTTTTCTATCATCACACTGCACATTTGAGATTTTATTTACAAGTTCTAAAATTTTGGTTACTATTACGTTTTTTCCCAGTACATTTAGATGGGAACCATGTGTTGTGTGAAATCTTTTCCCTAAATTGCTGATGTTCACAAATGTTACATTTTCAAACTGCTTGCAAATATTTTGCATCTCTTTATTTGCAGTTTCAATTTCTTTATTTACACAGGACCATTCTATCAAGTCGTAACGGTGTGGCACTGAAAAAACAATAACATTTGTTCCTCTCAGCTCATACAGTTTTCTTTTTAGCGAGATTAAGAGATCGTTTTTTTCGTTCCTAGCTATATCATTTGATCCCGCCAGGAAGATGGAAAAGTCCTTTTTGCTCAATGAGGAAATTTTTTCTTGACTCATTGACATAGCAGCACTGTATTTTGCTCCTGGTTTTATTGTACAGTTAAAACTAAAATTCTGACTACTTGTACGCCAAAATTCAGCGGCTGTATTTCGTCCTTGGCTGTCGGCATACAGTTCAATTTTACCGGTACTTGCTGTTCTGAGATTGCCTGTTTTCTGCCTATCTTTGCAGTGAGCGAAGTCTTGTTTGGCACTATTTATTGTGTCTTTTTTGCTAACACATGTCGATATTGTCTCAGTAGAGCAGCTTAGCGGTGGAAGATTTTTCGTGAGCACTTTCGCATATGATCTTTTACTTAACTGCTGCTGAAATATTCCATGTTTTACCTTATTCACAGAGTCGTTTGATTTTCCACATGGTACACTCGCACTGTTAACTTCACTTTCGCAATCTGTAGTCGAAAGAGCTTGAAAGTAATTTTTGTTCACTATATTTATGTTTCTTTCGCCGTTTTCTGTATCTTGTATTATCTGTTTGCATCTTTTGTACTTCACTTCCGTCCAATTCTCCGACATATTCGTACTTTCATGGCGCGAGTTTTTCATGTTTCGTTCACTTTTTTCTTCTTTAAGTTTCTTGATATCCATCTTCAAGGAACTGATAATAAATTGTAAACTAGACACCCGTTCGCTGAGCTTTGTAATTTCATCCTTACAACTGTCACAATTTTTCTTTTTCATGGCAAAATTCACACTTTTTCTCGGACACGCACAACGAATTTTTACACTAGCCGCCATCTTACTCTCTCCTCAGAATTTACTTCGGTGGCTTGCCCCTGCTTTTGTGTACTAGCATCTACTACGTTCTCTCCATGTGTCGGCATGGAAACATCACTCTTGACTACCTCTTTGATATCACTAAGCTCATTTCTAAATTTGTTTAATTGCTCATTTACTCCCCTTCGCCATTGAGATAATTCCTGAGTAATTTGCATTTTTACTTAAGAAATCTGGGCAGTTGGATCTATCGATTGTCTTTCTTGTTCTTTTGAAATGGAATTTACGGCTTCCTTTACCCGAGAATATTTCTACAGATATTCCCATATGCTTTAATGACAATTTCCTTTTAACTGTTTTACATCCTAATTTAAGTCTCTGACCGCGTCCTCGTGTTTCCGTCTGAGATTTATTATTTCTTGAGCCATTTGTGTTTGATTTTGAGAAATTTGCCCTATCTTACAAGACATTTTGCCTACTTGTGCCGACACTGATTCCTGGCTTATGTATGTCATCTACTCGTATTGACACGGCTTCCTGTTTTTTATTCATCTCACCTACTTGAAAAAATATAGCGGCTTTTGTATACTGGGAAGATTTTCAGCAATTTTTAATTCCTCAGTCTCACTAGTCGCCAATTGTTCTTCACCTACTTCCTTTAAATCCATGATTACACGTGTCAATTTCAAATCTTAGGCTAGCCATCACATGAAATACGGATAAATATTCAGGGACACATGTCCCTGGTGCTTACGCAGTGACCTGTTTTGACTACACTTAGCCGTGGTTCCACTTATCTACAGCACTACTCGCTATGCTACATACCATAGGAAAGGAAAATTGTTCACTAAGTATCAGTTGGAAACTATTCACTACACTTGGGTGTTCTACAGGTAGATAAACCTCTAGGACAAAATAAAGTACGTTGCTCACCAAATACCTTGTTTGACCAGCTAAACCATCAATTTTGAAGAATCCATTTATAATTACAATTGCTCATACACTCGTTTACATGAAAAAGAAAACAGACATAGATTAGAAAAATGCCAGTTTTTACCAGAAAAATAGAAATATACATGTAACTCCTATTTTATTGAATAAAAAAAATGGTTCAAATGGCTCTGAGCACTATGGGACTTGACCTCAGTGGTCATCAGTCCCCTAGAACTTAGAACTACTTAAACCTAACTAACCTAATGACATCACACACATCCATGCCCGAGGCAGGATTCAAACCTGCGACTGTAGCGGTCACGCAGTTCCAGACTGAAGCGCCTTTAACCGCACGGCCACACCGGCTGGCTATTGAATAAATTGTGAACTTACTTGAGATATAGGCTGAAGCAAAATCCCTCCGGTGCCTCTAGTGTGACGTATAAAAATTTTCGGTGCTACAGTGTCACGTCTTTCAGTGTCACACAAATTTTGATTTTTAAAGGGCTTCACTTAAGACTATTTCCATGGGTTTGCCCCTCAAATTCCTCCCTCATGTCACAAAATTGTTGTCTGATGTAGTACAAACTGAAAAATAAATTCCTTTTAAAGCACAGTTTTGTATATAATTTATATTCAAAACCTTACACTTGTGTCACAGAACAAATCCTACATCGAGAATACTTTACATAAGTTTGAGGGAAGAAATGCTTCCGATAATTATTGCAGTATTTAAAGAACATCAAAATATGAACAGGCTGAAATGAACAAACAGTACATGAGACTTTGTTAATCAATTTAACTGTAAAAAGATAAGGAGCATATTATTAACAAAATGAGAAATATGCAAAAGTGAAATGCCAAAATGAGCACTTCTCAATTAGGAGTAAATCAGAACAATCTGAATGGCTGAAAGAGAGCACAATAACATGAGCCATAAAAGCTAAAGCTAAGCAACTAAGCAAATAAGAGAATAGGCAAAAATGTGATGCCAACAAAATGAGATGCCAACAAAATAAGAGCTGGCCGAACTCCGTCGGCACTTATATACGGTTGCGCTCGTGGCGGCACCTCGCGGCCCGTGCGCAACACGCGCGCCTGTGACCGCAATGCACTCTTAGCACTCGTGGCGGTGTCTAGCGGCCCGTACGCAAGTTGTGTAATTGCTGTCGCAGGTCGACCCATAATCTATGATGTTACAGGGTGCAGTGCCTGTTGTTACAGTTGGGATATGATATACACTCAATACAGCCTACACCTGTTAAAAGAGGGAGAGATAGGGTGGCTCAGTTTCTTGCAGAAAATGTACAATGGGACATCATCATGCAAAACAAGATACCTGGGGTTGCTAGGGTCAGAGGGGTAGCTTACAATCAGGATTTAGGCACCGTGCTGTGAAACAATTTAAAACAAAGAGCGCCGTAAAATGTTTAAGAGTGCACAGCATATTGGAGGAGTAGTAATAAGATAGAAGAGCTTCTTGTCTACTTGTGAAATTTAGAGGCCTCTGAAAAGGTAGGCATCCTATGTCTATTTGAGCACCCCTTAACTATAGGGCTAGGAAAGTTAAATATAAAAGATTTCACCATAGCATCTTACTCATGTAGCTGTAACATGAGAAAAGGAGGAGTTGTTATATACAGGGTGATTCAAAAAGAATACCACAACTTTAGGAATTTAAAACTCTAAGGCAGAGCTAAGCACTATCTGTCGGCAAATTAAGGGAGCTATAAAGTTTCATTTAGTTGTACATTTGTTGGCTTGAGGCGCTGTTGACTAGGCTGAAAACCAAACTACCCGAGCCAGCCCGTGACAGAGCACTTCATCACTGGCCTCCAAGAAGCCCTGATCTTACCCCTGCGATTTTTTCTTATGGGGGTATGTTAAGGATATGGTGTTTCGGCCACCTCTCCCAGCCACCATTGATGATTTGAAACGAGAAATAACAGCAGCTATCCAAACTGTTACGCCTGATATGCTACAGAGAGTGTGGAACGAGTTGGAGTATTGGGTTGATATTGCTCGTGTATCTGGAGGGGGCCATATTGAACATCTCTGAACTTGTTTTTGAGTGAAAAAAAACCTTTTTAAATACTCTTTGTAATGATGTATAACAGAAGGTTATATTATGTTTCTTTCATTAAATACACATTTTTAAAGTTGTGGTATTCTTTTTGAATCACCCTGTATATTAAGTCAGAACACAAGTTAAAAAACATTGAGACCAATAGATTTTTTAGTGATCACTGATACTGAAAAATACTTTACTGTAGATTGTAACTGTATATAGATCCCCACTGGGAAATTTGAATTGTTTATAAGGAATATGGATTTTTTAGTATGCTGTCTGTCAGAAAGTAGCAAGCAGTCAAAAGGCTCTGGTGATTTCAATGTAGATTTTCTAAAGGATTCTGATAGACAAAATTATCTATATCCCTATTTGGACCGTATAATTAGATCTGAGTAATTAACTTTCCAACATGGGTTAATGAAGATGATAGGACACTAACTGATGTTTTCTTTTATGAAGCTCAAAGCAAGAAAATGACTCTATACTCATTAACAAATGCTCTCTCTCATCATAGCTCACAGCTAATTAAGATAAATAACATAGTGCATTGTAGTATAGATACCCCTCAGAGGAAATCAGAATAATTAATAACTCCACGACAAATGTTTTAAAGAATGCTGTAAAAGAGATAACCTGGGATGAAATTTATAATGCATCAAATATTGACAAAAAATTTAATCTATTCTGTGACAATTTCATATCATTATTTGAAAACTGTTTTCCACATAAGCTTTTCAGAAAAGATGTCAAAATATGAAATATGGCATAATTCTCATATAATTAAGTCACCATTAGTGCAGCACAGTCCATTACAAAAATCCTATGAACCAAAAGTAATATCTGTCAGCATGTAATGCCATATAATAGACAAAAGCATTAAATATTACAGTATGGCATCAATTCTAGTTCAATATAATCTGAAGCATCAAATAACCATAATTTATTCACAGTGCAACGTAAAACTTACCTCAAAGCATAATACAGCAAAAATAGAAAGTTCGTAAAGCAAATGAAGCAAAGAAAAAAGTCTTCCAGTTCTCCTTTTGAGACAAATTTCTATACATCACTGTTGTTTCTCTGTCACATATTAATCTATCTGGCAGGTTTTTGACCATCTTAATTTATGTATTCTGTGATTCCTTCTCCATTAAAACCCCATAATTATACATAACTTTATTTGTATGTTTTACTGCAAGTCTCTCTTTGAAATATACCTCAAAATAAAATTGTGTAACTTTTGAACAGACAAACATATCTGTACTTTCACATACACTAGCAACTTTTTCCCATAATGAAACTGACAACTCAAAATTAAGAATTTTCTCATCAGAAAGGAAAAACATTTCACAGGAAACATAATCATTTGCTACATTATCAAAATGTACTTTTGAACTAACTCCTCCCACACAGGCCATGAAAGCCCAAAAATATCAACTGGCCGCCGTGTCATCCTCAGCCCACAGGCATCACTGGATGCGGATATGGAGGGGCATGTGGTCCGCACACCGCTCCCCGGCCATAGGTCAATTTCCGAGACTGGAGCTGCTACTTCTCAATCAAGTAGCTCCTCAGTTTGCCTCACAAGCGCTGAGTGCATCCCGCTTACCAACAGCACACGGCAGACCGGATGGTGACCCATCCAAGTGCTAGCCCAGACCGACAGCACTTAACTTTTGTAGTCTGACAGGACACGGTGTTACAACTGCGGCAAGGCCGTTGGCTACTTTTGAACTACTTTTAAACTAACTACAAAATTTGTTCTGATGCTTTTCCCACCAGTCAAGCAGTAATTTTTTATAAAATTCAGATATTCTCTCCCAAACAGTTTCTTTGTGTCCAACAAATTTTGAATAATGTTGGCAAACCATATGCGTTTGACTGTTTAAATACAACACTTTCACTTTCCTCTGACAAATACTCATCTTTCAAAACAAGACAATATTTTTGTTCATCAACATCATCTGCTTCATTCAAAACATACATTTCTACATAATTGTTATGTGAAATAATTGCATTGTCATCATTGTTAATTGCATCAGGAACATCAAGGTTGTTAACATTAAGCTTGGTTTCAATGTACAACTAAAATGATGCCACAGCAGGTCACAGATGTCTGATATGGCAGTGGTGCCACATGATGCTGTTTCCTCATGCCCCTTGCAAAATTCTAGTTGCGCAGCTTACAATATGGCATCAACTGAGATTATTCAAAAAGACTTTGGTTTTGTCATTCAGGTTATGCCATTTGAGCTGTGCCTAGAATCCAGTAAGAACAAGGAAAAGAATAATTTTAAATTTGGAACTGTATTTCACATAGAAATAACACAGCGGCAACAAAGACACTTATGATGGAAGTAGCACTCATGAACAAAAATCCATTCTTGAACCCCTTTCAGATAACAGAAATAAGTTTCAAGAAAATGTTCATCCACACATCAAGCTGTATTAAAAAATCTGATACTCACTTTAGAGATGCAGTTATTGTTTGAGTGAAATTCAAAGTTGCAGTTTGATATTTGAGATCTGGTGATTATGTGTCATCCCTCCAATACTTAGATCACATCCTCAAAATTGCAATTTTTGTATTCTTATGTGATGTGTTAGATGCTGTTCACAATACCCTCAAATCTCATTTGAAAGATGGTATTTTCATTCTTGTACCACACATCAGTTAACTATGACAAAATATGAAAATTATTCTATAACGAATTTTGGAATTATGCTTCTTTTAAATACACTAAAAGACATTGTAATATAGTTAATGTCTTTACTAATAGCTACACTCAATCTGAAATTATACTGTTACCAGAAACCTTATAACTTCCTTTCTCAAAACCTCTGGGCAAGTCTTTAAGAGTGCTGAAGATGCCATTATACTAGATGCCAATATACTGCCCGCAATGCATTAATTTTCATCATTTGAAAAATTAAGTAAACTGCTGTGCAGTTAGAAATCACCTATCTCTAGTTATTTAAATAATACTTGCTTACTCACTCACAAATCTTATCCATGCACCATAAATAAAAACACATACTTTCACCACATGAATTAACCGTTATGCACTTATGGGAATCAGGTCCCTTAGCTGCCATAATAACCTGAACACCACTCCTATGAAACTCATATTTATTATAACTGCACAGTTACACATATACACACATAAACAAGCCTCGCCAGTGTCGCCAGTCGAAACGTAAACACCACTGCAGATAGGCGTGCGCCAAGACCCGCGTCCTAAGAGCATGTCAGAGCGCAGAGATACCACTCTGCTCTATTCCGGTGATCGATGACCACCACAGAGCTCCCCCCTTCCCGTGCGGAGCACGGTGAGAGGAGGTGATGTAGGTTGGCGTGGTGATCGGTCCATTGTGATGAAGTCGCGGTGCCATGCCGGTGGGCGTAGCGGGCGGCCGAAATGGGAAACTGGGATCAAGCGGCCCGGCGATGCGGGGGCGTGGTTTGCAGTCATGGCACGCGAATGCAGAGGTGGCTGTCCTCGACTATCAAAGCGGTGAGTACCGCCTCCTCCGCATCTGTCGGTACTGCAAACATGCGTAGGAGTGTAACCCGGGCGGCTGAATCGTCCAATGTGTGTGTGTGTGTGTGTGTGTGTGTGTGTGTGTGTGGAGGGGGGAACGTGCAGGACAAACAGTGTCCCATCTCGTAGCTGGAGAGACAGAGAAAAGGTGACACGTCTATGTGGAAAACGGCGATGCTGGTGTCATCGGTCTGCGTCAGCTGGTCGACAGAAACACTAAGGTGAGGGGAGGGAGGGGTGAAACCTTCACACGTGACCTTTCCTGCAGCCTCTGAGCTGGAGGGAGAACACGAACCACTGGTGACATCTGCATCATCACACGCATCGTCACATGTGTCACAGGTACTGGAGTGGGGGGGGGGGGGGGGGGGTTTCGCCGCGTTTGAGGTATTAGAGATGGAAGGTGGCACAAGAGTGTGGTCAGGGTGGAAGTTGTATTCTGAAGTTGTCTCGTCGTTGAGGCACCAAGCTGGTTTAAGGTGCGAGATGGACACTGTTTGTATTCTACCGTTGCACAGAATGTCAAAGGTCTGCAGCGAGTGGATTATCACTTTGTGTGGGCCCAAGTAGGGCGGGTGTACTGCGGGTCGTACTGTATCATCATGCAGCATCACATAATCGCAAACGTGTAGGTCTTTGTGCACGAAGACACGAGGGACCGTGTGTGCTCGTGGGGGCAGGGGGTGTACATTCGCGGCGAAGTGTCGGATGCGTTCTATAAGCGTCAGAAGTTCTGACTATGGGGGAGGATTGGAATCCTCAACGAATTGTAATGGGAGGACAAGGGGTTCCCCGTACAACGATTCCGCTAGGGAGGCTTGCAAATCGTCTTTGTAAGCCGAACGGACACCTAGTAGTACCCAGCAGAGGGCTTCGGACCAAGATCTGATGTGGCACATCAGCGCTGCTTTCAATGTGCGATGCCAGCATTTCACCAACCCATTGCTTTGCAGGTGGTAGGCGGTTGTACATAATTTGTTTGCACTGCATAGACCACATAATTTTCCAAAGAGCACAGCTTCAAATTGTCGTCCTTGGTCCGGTGTGACCCAAGATGGGCAACCGAACCGCGCGATCCACAAGGCAATGAAGGCTCATGCAACAGAGTCAGTGGTAATGTCTGTTATTGGAATCGCCTCCACCCACCGACTAACACGGTCGATGATAGATAAAATGCATTGGAAACCCTTGGAAGGAGGGAGCGGTCCAACCAGGTCAAGATGGACGTGACGGAACCTGCCTTTCGGTACCTCAAACGAACCCAACGGTGGGGTGTGAAGGCCGACCTTAGTGCATTGGCAAGGTATGCATGCCCGTGTCCAGTTTTTGCTGTCTGCTCTAACCCCAGTCCAAACGAATCACTCTTTTGTGAGGCATGTGGTAGCCTGAATACTGGGATGTGCTAGGTCGTGGATTACGGCAAATAACTTACGGCGCAGTACTAGGGTGTGGGCTGTACTTGTGGAGACGTCAGAGAGGACTGGTAAGGCCGAACCTGGAATTCGGCAGAGCTCAATTGAGAACGAGGTGGACTCGCTATTCAGTAACTGTTGAATGTTGTCATCCGCTTGTTGCTGGGCAGCTAGGTCATCGAAGTCCCAATAAAATGAGATCGTACCAACCAGTGACATGTAGTCAGCAACGACGTTGTCCCCACCCTTCATATAACGGATGTCTGTTGTGAATTGACATATTAGGTCCATGTGTCTGAAACGGCGGGGGCGAAGGTCAGTTGTGGGATTACACACAGCATCCGCCAACAGTTTGTGGTCTGTATATAGCGTCACTGACCTACCCTCAATGTCCTCTCGGAAATGCCGAACTGCCTCGTAAATGGCAAAGAGTTCTCGGTCGAAAGTGGACCACTTACGCTGGGAGGCTAACAACATCCACGAGAAGAAACGTAGTGGTTGTACGGAGCCTGCCACCTGCTGCAGGAGCACAGCACCGATAGCAACATCGCTTGCATCAGCTGTGATTGATATTGGGACGTAAGATACCGGGTGCACGAGCATGACAGCATTCGCTAGTGCCATTTTCAGTGCGTCAAACGCGTGTCGCATGTCTTCGCCCCATGGGACCTTGCGGAGCCCTGAAGTATTCTTTCCGACGAGTGCGTTGGTCAACGAAGCCTGTAGGGATGTGGCGTGTGGGATGTGCCGCCAGAAAAAAATTTATCATCCCTAAAAAACGACGTAGGTCGCGGTAAGTCTCGGGCAGGGGAAGGTCGTGTATAAAGGCGATTCTGTCTGACGTGGGGCGGGTCCTTTCCACGGAAACAGTATAGCCCAAAAATGTCACACTAGCAGACCGCAACTGAGATTTATCGTCATTGATTTGGACTCCATTCTCGGCGAGAATACTAAGAACTGTTGATAGGTGCTGTTCATGTTCCTCGAGGGTAGTTGATGAAATGAGGATGTCGTCCAAATATGCGTAATAGTATGGGAGTGAGAAAAGGATGGAGTCGATAAACCGTTACCAAGTTTGTGCGGCGTTTTTGAGACCGTACGGCATGTAACAGTATTCGTACAGTCTGAAAGGGGTGATAATTGCTGTTTTAGGGATGTCGTACTGGTACATGGGGATCTGATGGTATGCTTTTTGGCAATCAGGTGCACTGAAAATGCGTGCACCATGGAGTTGTTGGGCTAAATCTTGTATGTTTGGTATAGGGTAGTTGTCTAAAATCGTTCTGACGTTCAACTGTCGGTAGTTGCCACGCAAACGAAAAGAACCATCCTTCTTGGGCACTAGATGGATAGGCGAGGACCAATTGCTGTTGGATGGATGGACAATACCTGAATCTAACAGCTCCTGTACAGCGGTTTTTGCATGCTGTAATTTGGTGGCATAATGGCATCAAGCCTTGTTGCGTACTGGGGGGCCTTCCGTGGTGTTCAAACGGTGACAGGTACTGTTAGTAATCACGTCTATCACCTGTGGGACACCCTGGGGAACCACACTGGGAATAGGTGGGGTAACACGCACTACATTAGAGGTAGCTTAGCTGCCATAATAACCTGAACACCACTTGTATGAAACTCTTTATTCTAACTGCACAATTACACATATACACACATAAACAAGCCTCATGAGTGTCACCGGTCGAAACGTAAACACCACTGCACAAAGGCGGGCGGCAAGACCCGCATCCTAAGAGCGTGTCAGTGCACAGAGATACCACTCTGCTCTATTCCGGTGGTCGATGACCGCCACATGCTCATGAACGTTTTATATACCAAATTTTTACTTCCAGACACTGTAGCTCAACAAACTATAGTCAAAATGATGCATTTTGCAGATATCATTAATGCAGTGCATCAATGAAACCACATATCTTCATAAAAAGCAGAAAAAAATGTTAAAAACACCAAATATAATAGCTTAGGAAGCCTTAACATCAAGATGGTGGCTGCTTGTTTTGCTTGTAATGCTAATCATTGGAGAGGGAAGGAAAGTGTCAACAAAATGTTTGAGTGACTTTAGCTTTTGTGACATGGCTACAAGTGATGTCATTCAATTGTGCCCACAGGAATAATAGACCAATACACTTAACATCAGTTTGCTGCAGAATTCCTGAACATGTTCTCAGTTTGAATAATATAAATCTATTTGAGCCAGGAAGCCTTTTGCCCACAAATCACCACACATTTAGAAAGCATCACTTGCATGGAACTCAGCTTGCCCTTTTCTCGCCTGATATCCTGCAAACTAGTGATGAAGGGCAACAGGTAGATTTCATAATCCTATATTTCCAAAAAGTGTTTCACATCATGCCACACTGCAGACTGTTAATGAAGGTGCAGGCATATGGAATAGGTTCCCTAATATGTGAGGAGCATGAAGTCTTCTTAAGTAATATGAAGCAGTATGTTGACCTGTTGACGTCAATGACAAATGTTCCTAAGAGGCATGGGTATCATTAGGAGTCATTGTTGAGTGGCAGTAGGAAGCCACAAGGTGTCTTGGACAAAATTTCTACTTGATGTGATGAATGGCAGCTAGCTCTAAATATAGAAAAGTGTACATTAATGCAGATGAGTAGGAAAAGCAACCTAGTAATGTTTGAATACAGCATTATTACTGTATTACTTGACACAGATTGATTAAATATTTATGTGTAACATTGCAAAGCAATATGAAATGAAATGAGCATGTAAGGAGTGTAGTAGAAAAGAAAAATAGTTATCTTTGGTTTATTGGACAAATTTTAGGAAAGTGTGGTTCATCTGCAAAGCAGACTAAGTGTGGAATGCTAGTGTGACCCATTCTTGAGTACTGCTTGATTATTTTGGGTCCTCACAAGGTAATATTAAAGGAAGACATCAAAGTAATTCAAAGGTGGGCTACTAGATTTGTCACTGGTAGGTTCGATCATTGTGCAAGTGTCACAGAGATACTTCAGGATATGAAATGGGAAACCCTGGGGGAAAGGTAACATTATTTTTGAGGAACACTGCTGTGAATATTTAGAGAACTAGCATTTGAAGCTTACTGCAGAATGATCCCACTTCCACCAATGCCTGTTTTGCGTAAGGACCACTATCATAAGATAAGAAAAATTAGAGCTTGTATGCAGGCATATAGAGAGTCATTTTTCTCTTGCTCAATTTGCCAGTTTAACAGGAAATGAAATGACTAGTACTGGTGCAATGTACCCCCTCCCATGCACTGCAAGGTGACTGCATGGGATTGTTTCCAGATGCAACTTTGGTGATGCCATCTGAGTGGCAACCAAATGGCATCACTTTTGTTTAACTATGGAAATCTGTCTTTGAGGTCACTTGCTTGTGAATCCCCTACAAGAACTTGATTTTCAGTTTTTCACCTTAAATCAGCATTTAGTGTTTAATGAACAAAATAGTAGTTAAAAGAACTGAATTGGACACTGGGAAATCTTTTAAAAATGAACTTAAAGCTTTCTCAGTGTATGGCCACACCCATGTTTCTGCTGTTTTCACATGTCAAAAGTTGTCATTACAGTACTATTGAGGGAAGATATACTATACAACTTTTTGAGTTGAATGCCCTGTTAGAAGATACACTTTGTGGTGTTCTTATGTTTCCCTTGCATGAGTTAATACTATTTTGTCATTAGCACATGTTATTGTGCCCCCTAAAACACGTTATAGGACTGGAGAACATAAGTTTGTTGGCAATTGGTTTATGTTACCAAGAGCTAGACACTGCCTAAGTACATCTACAAACCAACTGGATGTTAGGTCAAGTCCATCAAGAGCCTCAAGGGGGAAGCTCAAATATTTAGAGACCCAGAGTGATACTTCTAATAGAACTGATCAAGGGTCATTGCAGGAAACAGGAAATCACGAAGGATGTACTCAAAATGTTCGGACAACAGACTTGGAGGAAAATGTTATTAGCGCCATGTTAGTAGCAGGCAATTGGGCTGCCAGTTCAGGGTAATCCACATGACTGTATGGAACATTCTTCATGACAATTGTTAATACCCTTATCACTTATAGCATTTACAGAACTTACTAGCGACAGAATTTCCACATGAGGACCAGTTTTGTCACTAGTTTCTTCACTAGGCAACCACCATACCATGATTTGTGTCACCTATTGTATTTCCATATGAGACCACCTTTATGCAGAGTGGTATCTTCAACTTTCATAACAATAATATCTGGGATAGTATGCAGAACTCCCATAGTACACTACCAGGGAATCATCAGCATTGGTGCATCTGGGATGTGTGGGCCGGGATAATTGTCAGCTGTATCTTGGGACCAGTCTTCCATCCAAGTCACCTAGCAGGCCAGAACTGTCAGTGTTTCTTGCAGGTGACTTTGCCTCCCCTTCTGGAAAAAGTTCCATTGATGATTTGAAGGATTATGTGGCTGTTACGTGACAGTGTTCTAGCCCCATTTGTGGTTAACATCTGAACGCATCTCAATCGGGCCTTCCCTGGTCGATGGATCAGAAGAGGGGGTCCAGTTGTGTGGCTTGCTCTTTCACTGGATCACAACCCATGCAATTTCTGGTTATGGGCCAGCCCAAAAGTATTGTGTACGCAGAGCCCATTCCAGATGTGGAAACACTAGAGCAGCGTACTGATGCTGCCTTTGACGTTGTTAAGATGCAGCCTGGCCAATGTGAATGTGTGTAACAGAACAAGTTATGGCACATATAAGCATGTATTGAGGCACATGGGAACCATTTTCAACTCATACTGTAAGTGTGGCTGTATGGTACAGTCTGTATTGGGCCGGAGTCTCTGTAACAATGTATAATGAGATAAAATGGTCTCTAGCATGAAAACCATGAATTTCCAACATAAGTTCACTAAATCTTTGTTGTTCTGTATCCTCTCATTGATCAATCCCCAGAGTTTGTACAGGGTGGAAAAAATCACCCCATATATGTATATATCTGATTTTATTGGACATAATTAAGTTTTTTTATGACTGCATAAGAATGAAAATGTGGTCATGAATTATGACTTGGCATTCTCACACATTACTTTTTGAATTATCAGATAATATGAAAGAGTAAAGCAGACAAACTATAGAAGATCTCTGGAAATAGAGACTGTAATAAAAAAAAATATGTATGTCATACTAACTGGACTCAGTGTTGTGGACCTTATTGTTTTCTGGCTTACATAATGTAGTTTTGAACACATTTGCACACATTTTCAAGCCTTCGTCTCTAAAATGCTTCACAAAATGTGCAACACAAATCTCTTCTGACCTTCAAAGGATTCTGAAAGGTTCCTCTGATTCCATTTGAGAATTGAACCCAGAAATTCAGAACACAAACATGATCCTGGTTGCTTCCTTTGCATTCATGGCAGTATTTTATCAAACATTCAATCTCCATCACCTTTCCATATTCTAGGCATGTTGCTGCAACAACACCTTTCACTGTTAGCTGACAACACTTCTGCCACATCCCAGTGAAGGTTTCAGCACTGCCAGTGTCACCTTCATCGTACATCACAGTCTTTTCCATTGCTTACTTCACAGAAAAAGCACTCACTTGCCTGTCATGAAGTTACTGAGTGTACTTCTCAGATCTGAAAAAGTTATTCCATGGTTTGAGAGGTAATGAGTAACACTATGTCAGATGCCCATTCATTATTGACTTGTGCTACTATTATGCACATCCTGTAAGTGAAAATACATGTTCTGACAACTGTGAAACTCAATAATATTAGTGTGTAGGTACTGTCAAATAATACATGTAATCTAAATTAATGGAGCTTTTTAACTGAACTGTAATGTGATCCACAAGTACTGTGAACTATCATTATTATCAAATTGAGCCATTATTAGACTCACAGCTCATATGATGGACTCACTTATCTGAACCACTGGAGTGTAATTGCTTTTAACTGGAACTGCACTAAGTGAGAACTGTGATATTTTTGTATAAATAGAAACATTGTTTTTGTTTCACACTAGAACATTCAGATTCACCACTTGTATAAGTGTGTTAACAATCTGTTCATAGAGTAAAATCTGGTTGCTGTGCTTGACAACTAAACTTTGCAAGGAATAAAGGTGTGTGATAATTAAATCTAAATGTTGATGTTGGGTACACTTTTGAATGACCATCATTCCACATTTTGTAAACTTTCATCTTTGAGGTGATCCAGTTTGGTGTTATTGAGGAGAGACTATGAAATCCAGGTCAGTTTCATCACACAGTGTATATACTGTCCACTACAGAAACTTTGTTGCTATTGTTCTTGAAAAATGCTGGATCCTTTATCCATTTCACAGAAGGTATCTTTCTTTTGAAATGAAAAAAGTCTGCCACCCCTTAGTTGATAAGTTCTTCATTTATTCCATGCAGCTTACTACCATTACAAGACTCTTATAGCTGCACTGTATGGAACTGCTTTCTTTGTGTAACTCTAACAACTATCAGTTGCCCTGCAGTCTCAATAACAATTAATTATGTAAAACCTCAACAATGTAGTCAATTTAGGTACTACTGCAAAGACAATTTTATGTAATTTACAATGTAGAAAAACTAGAACAAATTTGTTTATACATGATAGTACACTCAGGGGAAAACATAAACATACTCTTCATATATAGTTTTCTAAAATACCCAGATTTCCAAAGTTAAATTTCATAAAATATGAACTGTAGATCTATAGTCCTAAAAATTTAGCTTCCTATAAAAAGCATTATTATTTCAGTTACCAACAGTTACATATAATCTCACTTGAGAAATGCATATTTTACTTTAGCAAATTACTTCATAATTTATATTATACCTTTATAAGCAGTTGATATTTGTGTGCTGATATTCCGGAACTTCAAAAAGATAATGACATATGAAAATAACTGCAATTCAAAATTTCATTAATATTCCTTAAGATTTGACAACTTCATTTTAACTGCTTACAAACTCAAAAATGCATTATTACAAATAGTAAAAGTTTGTGTTTTTGTTGATGAAATAGTGTGTTTAACATAAGTAGGTCTATAATCTACAATTCTTCCATACTACATTCAATACGAATAATAAATGTAGAGTGTGGTTCAAAGATAGTGGAATACTCGATACCATGTATTGAGTAATAGATCAAAAGCTGTGACTCACATACTGCAACATGAGATTACAATAGTAATCTCTATGTCTGCATCATTTGCTATGTGCATATCCTCTGTAACCAGTATTTCATGATTTACAATTTTCATTCTCCTCCCTGCTCCCTCAGCAACTGATGTTTGGTTAGTCATTTTCTAATTCCCCATTTAAGAAATATCAAACTCCATACACGTATGCCTCCTAAGTGTTTTCTGTCCTGGACAGACTGCCTTAGAATCTGGCCTACAACAAGTCAGTACACTCATCTGTCTCCACTCATGACAGATCTGCCTCTCAGTTAGGCTAAGCTCCACCTTTTAGATTCCTCTCCTTTTACACGAACTCCTTACCTTCTAGGAGCATCATATCTGTCAACTTTAACACTTACCACTGATCATATTCTTCAAACTCGTAACTAGTTTCAGAACAGATGTAAGTTTACATTTTGGAAGTAATGGTTTTAGGGCATAATGACAACAATATGTTGTAACAATATCTGTTGAGACAGAAATATGGAACTAAAAGTCCTGCAGTAACATTTAAATAATCAAAATGTTAAAATAAACATTAAGTATCTTTTCAATGTAAGGTCTCCTAACATTTTAGACCCTAATTCATTATTGTGTTTGCAGGATTTTCAGAAAGTGTGGAAACAAGGCAAGAGGAATGGAAAATATATGTGAACCACTTGCAGCCACAGACTGAGAAGTTACCAGCACCTTGGGAAACAAGGCTTTCTCACTTTCAAAAATTAATTGTGTTAAAAATATTCCATCCAAGCCAGGTCAGTCCATGAAACAAATCACTTATACATAAGATGATTTTTGGACTCCTTGTAAGTTTGAAAGTATCACATTCTACTGCAAAAAAATAACAATTAAAAAATTAAGTTGTATAAATGACTCCTATGATATCAAATAGAAAATTCGTAGTTTTTCATCAGTATTTATGAATATATTGATGATTCTGAAAGTTAAAAGTCCAAAGGGAAGACAATTAACTGCTGTTCACAACTAAAACATGAAATACTAATTTTAAAAAAATAATTTTTAGTCAAACTCAAAATGTATTTGGCATACTCAAAATGTGATACAGTTGGGCATAGCATAGGAAATTTCATTACACAGTGTGACTGCCCTGGTAGGCAAGAAAGAGTGTATGTATTTGAATGCTTGGTCATTACACAATTTTATATTGATAATTGGAAAGAAACAATGACAAATGCTGCAACTTTTGTGCCATGTGCAGACAGCTTTGAAGGGCTGCACAGTGAGGTGAGTGGCCTGTGGTCCATCACCAAGTAAAATTTTGTGCCATACCAGTATTGGTAATAACATATAAGATAACAAGAGCTTCCTTCTCAACCTATGAATAAGTGCAGTGTGCTTTGGTTAGAAGTTCACATGCAGAGGCAAATGGTCTGCCCAACAATTCAACTCTGTGTGATTGAACAGTGCCAACCCTGTAAGACGGTGTGTCAACCGCCAGCATGACTGGCTTAGCGGGATCAAAACATACAAAACAGTAATCACTCAATAAAGCATATTTCAATTTCTGAAATGCAGATTTTCACCCCCTAGTCCACCCAAGCAGAACATTCATTCACTGAAGATGATGCAGTTGAGTTGCAATCTGCAAAGTATTTGGAATGAACTGAGTGTAATACATCAGGTTACCCAATACAGCCTGGAATTCAGTGATGATCTGAGGAGCTGGGAGATCCTGGATGGCAGTTATGTGTGACTGCAAAGGGTGGATACTCTGCTGTTGATAATATGTCCTAAATATTCAGTCTCAGTCTGGAAGGAAGAGTTCTTGGCTTTATTACACTTTAACCCAGCATCTAAGAGTACTTGAACAATTTCCTGAGACGAAAGATGTTCTTTGGGAGAACAACCCAAAACTATCATTTCATCAAAATAGTTCAAAGAAGGAACTGTAGCAATCAACTGCAATAATTAACACTGAAAAAAAGCAAATGCTGATGCAGTGATGAAGGGCAACTGCAAAAACTTAAATAACTCATTTGGTTGTTAATCACAAAACTTGTTGGGACTGTTCATCCAAAGAAAGCTGCAAAAAAGCGTCACAAATATCAGTCTTGGAAAAGAAGAGATTTGCACCAAGCTTGTCCATGTGTTTCTCAGGCCATAGCAAGGCAAAAACATCAGTCACAGTCTGTGGAATTATATTTGCCTTGAAATCTGCACATAAGGATAATTTGACTGGCTGCTACAGAGGAAATCACACCATTGTCCTGTCAGGTTAAGGGTTCCTGTGCCACTTTATCTTTGATAGTGTGGGGAATGGGTCACACTCAGCAAAACCATGTCTGTGCATTGTCTTTCATGGTAATGTGACCTTCAAAATTGTTAGCTTTGCCTATATCATCTTGAAAAATGTCACTAAACTCAGCATAAAGTTGAGCTAAAGTTCAGGTACCCTGTCTGTAGCTACAGAGGGTTCACAGAGAGATCATCATCTTGGATGTGCAAACCAAACAGATCAAAAGAGACACACCAAAAATATTTTCACTTTCACGTAAGCACAACACTGTGAGTGAGACCATTTTTGTAATGTTATGAAATGTGGCTGGTAGGCTGCAAGTACCTAGTTCAAGGATGTCATGCCCACTGCAAGCGGAAAGAGTTGCGAGTTACATAGCTTGGTATTGCCTAACAGTTCATATGTGCTACTTTTGAAAAGAGTCATAGGTGATAAACAATTTATCAGCCTGACACTGAATGGAAGAAGTGTGTTACCTATTTGCTGTTGCACTTGACTTGCAGCAATCAACACTAGAATCACTATCTGGCTTTGAAAAAATTGCATTTACATCAATTGACTGAGACATTGTAAAACATGCAGAGTGCTTGTTTTGCTTGTGGTTCTGCAAAGAGATTGAAAGTGAACATGCTTGCCACAATGGTAGAGCTTAGCATCATGACAGGGGCATGTCTGCCACTTGCGCACTGTGTAGAACACTGGTTTTGTTTATGATGCTGCATGTCTCAGAATGTGAACGACAAGCCCAACATCATTACCATTACATTAAATGTAACTACCATGACTCTGATTGACACAGACAGGAGCAGAAACAAAGTCTACCACTGCACTACCATATCAGTTCTGATACTTCACTAATTCCAAAACATGTTGCAAGCTTGGATCAGGATACCTAAGAATCTGTTCACGTACACCAGGATCTGACACATTTTGAGTAACAGCATCTTTAATCATGGTATAATCTGTGTTACTGACAGTTTTTACGAGGGCTGATTGATCGATTGATTGATTTATTATTGGTCCTGTAGATCATACAATTTGTACAGCTGAGCACATCATGATATAGGATAAGTCAATTTGAAAAATTGTGTTAAGATAGTATATGATGAGAGATGACAGTAGTGGCACATAACTTACATAGCAAAATACATATAGGATATATGAGACAAAATATAAAAAAAGTGGTGTGTGATGAGAGATGACAGTGGTGCAAACTGTACATAGCAGAATACATATAAGAGATACAGAAAGAATATGAGTAACAAACAATAATTAAATTATCTTACTAAGTAGAAATATCTACAAGTGAATACACAGCTTATTACAAGTAATTAAAATATTGTGGTACATAGTTCACATAGCAGAATGCATATATGAGATACAGACAGAATATAGATAAAATACAATAATTAAATTATCTTACAAAGTAGAAATATCTTCCACTGAATAAACAGCTTATTCCAAGTAATTAAAATTTTGTTTCAAAAACTTCATGTATGGAATAGAAACAGTGATTTAGTAGCAGTTCCTTTAGTTTAATTCTCATTATTTGTGGGTTTTTGCTTGTTTTTATGTCTGTTGGGAGGTGGTTGTATATTTTAATTCGCATATAATTTTGTGTTGTGGGCTATAATTTGTAACTGTGTTTTGTTTCTGGTGTCATGTGTGTGGCGGTCTGCATTTCTGTTGAGCGCGCTGTACTGTAAAACAAGCTAGTTCCAATATATAGAGGCATGGCAGTGGCAGGATTTTTAGCTGTTGAAATAGTGGTTTACAGTGTTCAGTTCTCTTTTTACATTTCATTATTCTTACTACTTGCTTTTGTAACTTGAAAATTGTGAGAGAATCAGAGCTCTTTCACCAGAAGATTAGGCCATAGCTCAAGACAGACTCAAACATGGCATGGTACACCAGCTTCAAGGTATCTACACTGGCTGTGTCTTTTAATGATTGTAATAGATAGCAGGTTTTACTAAGCTTTTGTGACAATGCCTCAATATGTGGTTTCCAATTTAGTGTGTTACTGATGGTAAGTCCAAGAAATTTGGTGTCCTGCCTGTTTGTAATGTCATCTTTGCTGATAACTATAACTGCATTGATGGGGGTTAGATTTTGTCTAGTATGGAAGTTCATACTTACAGTTTTTTGAAAATGATTGGAGAAGGGATATTGGTCTATAATTTTCTACCTCGTATGGATCTCCTTTTTTAAACAGAGGTCTAACCTTAGAGATTTTCAACCTCTCAGGAAACACACCTTCGCTGAAAGACAAATTGGCAATATGTAGCAGGGGCTTTATAATTTGTTGCACAACTGTTTTTATTATTGACACAGGTGTGGATGAAGTGCTTATCTCACAGGCTCAATTCGGCATGTTTTGCATTGAGGATATTATCTAGAGTATGCAGCACAGACTGTACTAGACTAGTGTATTTTGCTTACTTTCAGTCCATCGTGTCTTATGGCGTAGTGTTCTGGGGTAAAACTAAATCGAGCTTAACAGATATCTTCAAATTTCAGAAAAGGGCTGTACGAATCATAACACATAACTCTCCAAGAACTCATTGTAGGCCCCTTTTCAAAGAACTGCAAATACTCACAATACCATCACTGTATATTTTTAAAAGCATTCTGTGTACAAGAGCACATATGAAAAATCTACATACAAATGAGGACTGCCATAATTATAATACTAGAACTCGTAAGAATTTGTATGTAGATAGGGTAAGGACAACACAAACCCAAAAGCATGTAAGTTATTTTGGAATAAAACTCTACAATGCTCTGCCAGTGTACATGAAGGCAATAATAGATGAAGTAAAATTTAAGACTGAACTTAAAAATTACCTTTTAAGCAAAACTTTCTATGATGTAGATGAGTACTTTGATTGTGTGTAAATTTATTGCCAAAAATTTTAAAATGTATGTCTAAACTTGTACTTTTAAAAAATGTCTTGAAAGTGATATTCCATTATTATGTCTGTAGTACTTGTACTAGTATGATAACTTTGTTGTGACAATTCCTACATCATGTAAATGGTATACAGGAAGATAATAAAATGAAATGAAATGAAATGAAGTTTTTTGAGTAGTCTATTTGCTTCAAACCACGATTGTAAATGACAAGTAGTTTCATTAACTGCATCTTGCAATGTGTCACCTCTACTGGTTATCAGGATATTTGTGTCATCCGCATACAGAAAGGAGCTGGCATTTGGTATGCGTTATGGTAGATCATTTATGAACAATGTTAAAAGAACAGGGCCAAGGACAGATCCCTGAGGGACACCATTTGTTGTATGTAGTATATCTGACCTGCAGTGCCTGAATGTCTCTGATTTTCTTATTTCTACACATTGCTTTCTTTGACTAAGGTAGCTATGGAACCAATTGTGGGCTACACCTCTAATCCCATACTTATGGAGTTTCATAAGCAGCAGCTTGTGGTCGACCATGTCAAAGGCCTTGGACTGATCAAGAAATATACCAACAGCAGGTTGTTTATGGTCAACAAAACTTGAGCAATTTTCTAGAAATGCATACAGAGCATGTGTGGTGGACCTATTCTTCCGAAATCCATATTGGGGAGATGTGATTATGTTGTTAGAATTTAAACATATTTCTAATCTTGTTAACATACAGTATTCAAATATTTTTGAGAAGGCAGATAGTATAGCAATTGCCCTATAGTTTGTCATGTCCGTTTTCTCTCTCTTCTTGTAGAGAGGTATAATTCTAGCAAGTTTTAGCTGATTTGGAAATTTTCCCTCTAGAAATGAGGTGTTTACGATATTTGACAGGGGTCCACTGATGTAATTTGAACACTTATGAAGTTAGAAGCAGGGTATCAGATCATGCCCTGCAGAACAAATCTTTTTGACTCTTTTTTTTAATAATATCTTCAATTTCATAAGGTGTTGTAGGAGATAGGAAAAAGGAGTTCAGAGGAGTATTATTTTTGAGACAAGAGTGTGCAGTGTTTGAAGAGTTAGTCAGGAGATTTGTGGGAGGAGAGTGAGCAGTATTTGAAGAGTTGGTTAGGTGATTTGTGGAAATTTCTGAAAAATAGCTGTTGAATTTATTGGCAATTTTATGTGCATTTTCAGTCTTTTGTCCTTTATATTTAGTGTGATTTTATGCTCTATCCTTAACTTTCTACAAGTCTGTTCATTTATTATACCCCAGATGGTCTTACATTTGTTTGAAGAGCACCTAATTGTTTTATCATTATGAGCTTTTTTAGCCCATTTGATAACTCTCCTGTATGTGTTTTTGTAATTTTTATAGTATACCTTGAACTCTTTGGATTTGCCACTGTCCAGTTTGCTAAGTCTGTGCAGCAGCCTCATCTTTTCTGATGAAGTTTTAATACCTTTTGTGACCCAAGCATTCTGTTTTTTGTTAGTGATAGTCTTTGTTTTCTCTGGGAAGTGGCAATTAAAGTAATATTTAAATATCTGCAGAAAATTGTCATAGTTTTCATTTGTCGTTGAGGAAGTAAATACACTTTTCCAGTCTTCTTTCTCTAAGCTAAGTACAAAGTTGTTTATGTTGCTATCATCATAACTTCTACATTTAATAACTGTTTCTCCTGTTGCGAGTACATTGAGTGGTGGATTAAAATATATTGTTAGTGCACTGTGATCTGAAAAACCAAAATCTATAACTTTTACAGTGCAATCAATGTTAGTAGCAACCTGATCAAGACACCTGTTTAATCTCGTAGGACATATAACTTTCATATTTAAGTTGAATGATATCATTAAATTTACTGATTGGGACTTTTGAGCAGATTCTTCGAGGAACTCAATGTTGAGATCACCACATATTATTATATTTTTTGAGTTGTTGTGACAAGCTTTTTCTAGCAATAGTGCAAAGTTTCTGAGGAAGACTGAAAAGTTGTCACT
Source organism: Schistocerca americana (assembly GCF_021461395.2). Taxonomy (NCBI): domain Eukaryota; kingdom Metazoa; phylum Arthropoda; class Insecta; order Orthoptera; family Acrididae; genus Schistocerca; species Schistocerca americana. The sequence goes on along the minus strand of NC_060130.1, from coordinate 938,558,011 downwards.
AGGTGATCTATATACACACATTATATACATATTTAGGTCGGCAAGTACTACCCCAGCTATTTCAATATCTTTTTCTAAGGAATACACTTTGCAGGGATGGAAAGGTTCACAGCTAATGCTATTTCTTATGTATATACAAGTTCCACCACCTTTGTAATTTTTCCTAGAATAGTGGTGGACTAATCTGAAGTTTTGTATATTGATAAGGTAATTCTGACTCTTTTAGCCAGCGTTCACTAATACACAGTAAGTGCATGTCTGACAAAACATTAGTATCACTTGTAAGAATTTCAAGTTCACTTTATTTTTCAATCCTTGTACATTGTGACAGTATATGTTAAGGTTGTCACGTTGCTCTATGTGAGGAAGATTTATGTCTGCTGTGTCCTCTTGCGAAAGATGGGACTTGACCATAAAAAACCTTCGTTATTAGCTGATACTTTTTTTGTTTTTCTTGACGATCTTCTCAGAGGTGTTGAGATCTTACTGCTTGAGACTGTACTCCCAGAAGAAACGTGACTCTCCAATGACGAATATGATGTTGTGGGAGTATGTTGTGATCTCATAGACTTTCCTTGTTGAGCTGTTGTTTGAATAACGGCATCCAAATTTTGACTGTGTAATAATTCGCCGCTAGTTTCTTGTGATTTTGTAGGTGAAGTTTTCCTGTCTGCTTCTTCATTAATTGCAAGGGAATTTTTTGATGCAGCTGTTTCTTTTTCTTCCAGTAGTACACTTCATTAGACATGGGTGCTTTTAGTGCGATTGGTGGTGTGGTGTTTTCATATTTTTTGGATGTTTCTGTTAACAATGCATTAGCAAGTACATGTTTTCCTCAGCAGTCTCTGTGCATTCCATGGCCAGTAAAGAAGCGTCTTTCTTTGGAGCTAATGTCTAAGAACTTGACAGGTTTAAATACTTTACAAATTTTCTGAAACTTTCTGTTTGTGAAACTTATTTCGGTATTTACACATGAACTTTTTATTAAGTCATGTCTGTGTGGAATGCTAATGATGATCGTTTTTTGTTGTCCAATTCTTTCCAACATTTGGTGCAGTGCTCTGACTACATTTTTGACTCGTTTTTATATACATCATTAGCTCCAGTAATAACTACACAGACATCATTTTGGTGTGGATTGCACTCATGATCGAACACACATAATAGAGTTCAACCACTAAGCTATGCTAGAACAAAGAATGAATTGAAGTTGCTATAAATATCAGCCGCAGTAAAGCATGTGAAATGCAGTCAGTTGCAGAGAAAATGTTCTGAAACATATTCAGTAACACTAAAGCAATGTAGCAAGCAAGTAGTAGTAGTAGTAGTAGTAGTAGTAGTAGCTTTATTTATCCATAGATCCCTTTTTACAAGGATATAGGACATGTCAAAGTATTTACAAGTTTAGACCAATTTAAAATAAACTACTTTGTATACACATACACTTACAGACTTCTACTTGGAGACAATCATTATATTTACTCCTAGTATAAAATTCTTTTTTTTACAAATAACATATTACATAATGTAATCCCACACTGTTCACTAAAATCTCACTTCACTCACTACACACACACACACACACACACACACACACACACACACACACATTGGTGATCTCTGGGCTATTTTCTGTACTACAACTAACCATTTGCTATCGTGAAAAATTGAGTCAGCATCCCTGTTGAGCTCAGAAAGAGGAAGAGGTGTTAGTATTGTGCTATGCATAGCTTGGGGGTAGTTTTCCTAGAAAAGAAAAAATGAAGGAAAGAAACATAGTGTGAAGGTGGTATGTGGAATGTTGGATGTTTTATAGTCATTATTAATATTTCTTTGCATAATTTTTTAACCAAGCCCCTACTTTGTTTTTTCTAGGTAATCCTTCAATGTAGAAAATGTATTCCATAATAGGTGCTTTTTAGCTGCCTTTTTAAATAAGTGTATTTTGGCAGTTTCTTTAATCTCTTTTGGTAATTTATTGTATTTCTGGCTATTATTCTTATGGCTCTTTTCTGGAGTTTGAAAATCGTGTTCATATTTTGTGCATTTGTTCCTCAAAAAAGAATGCCATAGCTAAGAATTGAGTGTACATATGAATAATATGTAACTAAAAGACACTGCATGCTACACACTGATGATAGGACTTTAAGGGCATAACATGCTGATGAAATTCTATTTGCAAGTACCTTTGTGTGTTAACACCACTGTAACTTTGAATCAATATTCATTCCTAGAAATTTTACATTTGTTTCACAGCCTATAGAGGCACCATTTACATTTAATTTAACATTGCCATTTTCTCTCTTCAAACTGAAATTCACGGCATTAGTTTTCTTTATGTTCAGTGTCATTTTATTGCTCATTCACCAATCATAAACTTCCTTGAAAGCTTCATTTGCTTTCTCTGGCAGGAGTTCTCTTGTTTATTCAGTGACTATAATAGTGCTGTCATCAGCAAAGAGACTTTTTTCACCATGAGTAACACTACTGGGAAAGTAATTGATGTACATCAGGAATAGCATTGGTCCTAATATGCTACCTTGCGGAACCCCTATAGTAATGTATTTTTGTTCTGATAAGTGTTTTACTAAATGTTTAGATCTATTTGAAGTACGTGTTATCTCTACTCTTTGTACCCAATCTGCTGGGTATGATCGAAACCAGTCATTAGCTGTGTCAAAGGCCTTAGGAAGATCAAAAAATATGCCTGTGACACGCTCGTCTTTATCAAGAACATCAAGTACAACCTTTGTAAATTCTACTATGGCTGACTCTGATTTTTACCACTTCAGAAACCAAACTGTGATTTGCTTAAAAGATTAAATTTATTCGGGTAATTCCTTAATCTGCCTTTCATAATTGCTTCTATTATTTTTGAGAATGGTGACAGCAGGAAATGGGCTGGTAAATTTCAATGTCTTCTGCATTACCTTTCTTAAGCAAAGGTACAACTCTTTCCTGTTTTAACTGCTCTGGAAATGTCCCTGATTTGAAACATTAATTTATTATACTTGTTAAGGGGCCTTGTATAATCCCTATGCATTGTTTCAGTACACACATTGGTACTTCATCTAAGCCAACTGACTATTTATTTTTAGTTTTTGAACAGTTTTATTGACTTCATTCTCTGTGGTTCGAAGTAACATAATTGTATTTAGTGCAACATTATTTACAGGTGTTATATTTTTTTCAGGGAATTTGTGCTGTAACTTCTCTTCAATACTTGAAAAATTCTCATTTACATAGTTTGCTAAGTGATGTGGATCATTTATGATTTTATCCCCCTCCCTTGGCAGTATATTATTCTGTGTTTTTTTGACTCTCCCCATTTCCTTTTTTATAACATCCCAGACTTCTTTGCTTTTATTCTCTGCATTATATATTATTTTGTCATTAAATATTTCTTTGCAGCAATTAGCATCTTTGTATAGATTTTTTCCTATCCATGATAAAAATTTAAGAGTTCTGGGTCACTGTGACACTGTTTCATGGAACCGAGGTTATTTTTAAGTGTTAATACCTGCCGTTATCCATCTCTCTTTGTGAGATTTTGATACAGACATGCATATTTTTGGAAATGCCTTTTCAAAGTTCAGTTTAAATAATGTGGAGAATTTAGAGAATTTCATATTCACATTGCTATCCTTACACACTTCATCCAAGTTTGTTTTGCTATTTCTTTAGAAAAATCTTTTATTTTGATTTCTGATAGAAGTCATTTGTAGGCTTGTAGTTTAGGGAATGATTTGATGCCTGATTTTACTGTGGTTATTTGAGGGAGATGGTCTGATAGTCTGAGATCTTTTACAGCTACATCACATTTTTCCCTGTCCATATTTGTAGCCACATAGTCAAATACTGATGTAGTTATTGTAGTAACCCTTGTTGCACTATTGACCAATAGGGACATGCAAAAGGATATTTAAGAGGGTGCTGCTGGATTCATTTATGATATTAGTGTTGACATTAATGTTTCCACACAGAATTGTGTTGATGTTTGTACTTGAGACTTTATCTAAAACTTCTGTTAATTTATCAAAAAAGGTGTGCACACTACCACTGGGAGATCTATAGGCACACAAAATTATTAATTTCTTGGTGATATTAAGCCTTGTTAATTCAGTAACTGATATTTCAAAGTGTTTGTCTCCACTTAATGTACTGAGGTCATGTATTGATTTGCACTGTGTTGCTTTTCTGATATAAATGCACGATCCTCCATCCCTTGAAGCTGTTCTGCAGTAAGAGGTTACCCTTTCATACAAGGATAATACTGCATGTTGGATTTCTGTGTCTCTGCATCAGTGCTCAGTAACACAAACTACTGTGCAGTTCAAATATCGGAGCTCAATTTGTAATAATTGTATTTTAATTTTTATTGATTGCATGTTTTGATGGAGGATTGTTAAGCCTGTGAAATGCCTCATGTTACTGTTTCCAACTGTTTGTTTTCCTTTGTGACATCTGGTATGTGTGATATTTATAGTGTTAAAATCTGTCTCGTGAGTGATTGTTTCAGTATTTTTCACCACCTTTTGTCATACGTCCCACTCCTGTCCTAACTGTTACCAGTCCAACCCACTATCACTACATGGTCTTGTGTAAAGTCCCTACATAAAGACCCTAAGTCCTCTGTCACATGATTTAGCCCTGCATTAGGCTTGAAGATACTGGTGGCCTGGTACGCTGCCCCCTAAATTTCCCTGTAACTGAGGGCCTACACCTCGCCCATGGCTACTACCTAGCAGCAGCATTTCCTTATTCCTAACACTTTGTACATTCCTAGGATTCTTGGCCTTGGTTGAAGTGTGCTGCACATTTCCTGCTCCTCATTCTGCCTGAGGCTCTTCTCCACTTAACTCTGGCAGTGGCAGATACCTGTTTTTGGTGTAGATATTAAAACTGTCAGATCATATTCTCTTTCTTCCTATCCTCCTACCAGCTACCAGTTCCCAAGCACCCTCCTCCCCCCTATCTCCCTTGATCCTTATCAGTTCCTTCCTTGCTCCCCAATAATGATAAAAGGAGTATAATATTCCATGAGAAAATTTTTAAAAAACTTAAAAAAAGACAAAAGCAAATGGTGCACATCATGTAACTAAGTGTACAGACAAATCATATCAGCATTTATTAAAATACTGAAAATTACAAGTAAGTACAAATTGAAATAAAATGTAAATCTTCATAAACATTCACATAAGCTAATAATATTCAGTCCATGTTCATTAATACATACCAGCTTCCTGAACCATATACAAAGTCAAAGTAATGCATGTCAGTGTTCATTACCCAGCAGAGTCAAGATAATGAAATGCCATAGCACAAGGAAGCATGACAGATCCAATTTCCAAACCTTTGACATAGCACAGGGAAATATTGAATATTCAAATGTAGAAGAATGAGAAATGTCATCAAATATTATTAATAGTGTAAACAATCATCAGTTTTCATAACATAATTACAATTTTTTTCCTCAATAGAATACTGTAGAAGTACAGTTACGCATACGAGTTTGGTTTCATGTTGGGTGACAACACAGCATAAACCTACTAAGTCAACATAATTAGGGGTTCTTAACCAACTCAGAATGATAGATAAAAATCAATAGATTGACAGAATAGAAGAACAATGGATGCAACACAGAAAACCAAAGTGACAAAATGCTACAATAGCTGCAGCTCTGTGTTTGCCATAACAATCCAAAACAATCACTGCTATTAGAGAGACCAGAGCAGAAGTGGAATCATTTAAGGCAGAAAATGTGGAGGTAGAATGTGATCTGCAAACATTGCACAGTAATGTAATCAGAATTGCATAAATGGTGAAACAAGTAAAAAGTGGATCTCCAAATAAATTTACATCCTATATGAGTGAATGTTCTTAATTAAACTAAATTTAAGATGTCACTTCTCAATAAATGTTAAAAACACAAATAATCATCTTTTCAATGTCTTTAGAATCTGACCTATTATTCTATTATCAATACATTTTGTATTCACTAGAATTAAGCCTTGATATCATGTAAATTGGTAAATGAGGTCAGAATATAGATGTTATTTTTCCTTAATCTGCTTGTAAAATTGAATGATGCACCCAGTACACAGCTGAAAATCATCAACTAGGATCCATGAGCAAAGCCTAAATAAATATAACTGTGCCTGCAGTAATCTTTCAGGAAGATTAGAGGAATCTGACTGTAGCCTTAAAAGACTTGGTAGTCCATTGTGAGGACAAACTCTGAGATGGCAATGTGTGTGTGTTCCATTTCTGAATAGAGAAGCCAACAAAAGGTGGATTTATATCGATGGGATTTAAACTTTGGCAGTGTTCCTCTACAAATTCTTTGAAATAACATTATCAGAATCTGATAGTGAGCATTGCTGCTAGGAACTGTGTGTGGACATAAAAGTTCTGTTTGATTGTTCTACAGTAAGGCAATAAACAGGACATTTGCGCAACACAGGCCAGTGTTGCACTAATTAGGTCCGTCAAGATCATTTCAGTTCACAGTATTTCAGGAGTTTTAAACGATTGTGATTTTCATATTTAATAGAAGTATATACAGAAAATGAAAGAAAATAATGATTGCTGCAAGATGTTCAGTGTACAGTTAGATTGCCAAAACACTGTAATGGATAAGTTTCCAGTAAAGAGAAATATTACTTTAAACCAAGTTTTTAAGTCTCTGAAAAAGAATGGGCTTGTCTACAAATAAGTATAGAAATATGGCAGAAAATTTAGGTTTTGAAATGCATGAACTGCATTGTAGATTGGGGCTATGGCACAGAGAACATGCAACAGTAGTGTCACACAAAAACTGAGGTCATAATACTGAAATATTCATACAGAAGCAGTCTATCATAATTCAACAATCCACACACCTCAAACTTGTATTATTTAGTTTCCTTAACACTTATTTTGAAAAGACTGAGTATAAATATAATTTCCATTGCACGTCATGCTTCATGAAAATTAATTACTCTCTCTGTTTTTTGATGTTGCCATAGATCCTAATCACTCAAGTGAACATTGTGATTAGTGCCACATGAGAAGTAAATTACTCTATATAAAATATATTTACTATTATTCCACAGGTAATAGATGCAGTTGCTTTATTTATTGAAAATCTAATGGGCAGAAAGTATGTAACACCACCAACATTTGATCTGGAAAAATCATTTGAAGATTCAGACATCACATCACCACTACTGTTTATCCTGTCACCTGGTACTGACCCCACAGAGGAACTAGATAAATTTGCTAAGGGAAAGGATTACACTTCTAAGTTACATGTAGTATCACTTGGAGAAGGACAGGTATGTTATTAAGCAAACTGTACTACTCGACTGCATGAAACTTTTCACTGCTCACTGCTTAATATCTAACGGTTAATATCTGAACAGTTGTGGATCTACCATCCTGTTCCAGCATGGCTTGAATAAGCACGCTTAATATCTGTCTACTACTTGGCAAAAGTTGTGGATAAGTCAAACATGATTAAGGAAAACTGAATATATTTTTTTAAAAGTAGTACAATACTTTATCCTGCCTTCCATACACTTCCTTTATTATTACACTTTCTGAGATGAACCCACTATGATCACACATCTGGTAACATCATAATGGTACAGACACTAGCTATTTCAGACAGTAGGTAGCACCCATTTGTGCAAATTCTGCAGCCTGTGGATATGGTAAATGACATGTAATTCTCACTTATGAGCTAGTTCTGCAGGCTATGGAAGTGAATCTCTGTGGAGTTTGGAAACATATATGATTCCTAGTTACTGACTGAAGGTTTGAGTCATTTTTTTGAATTTTTAAATGAAAGAACATTGCCATTGAAGCAAATAACTGTGTAGAACCTAGGCTGGAATATGTATCTAGTCCATGAGGAAAGTTCACCTCAAGATGTACTCTTCTTACTCAGACCAAATCACATCCTGTCATATTACTTTGCTCATAAATGCTAATCTAAGAGTGTAGGTAAGTGGATCACAATGGATTTAAGAAGAACTGTAAGAAATTTACTGAACTTTGAATTTATCTGTGACGTGTTTGCAAGGCTCATACATCAGAGGCATTCACCTGTGGTACCCTCCAATCATTTCCTGCCATGCAAACAGAGGCAGAAAGTTTGAACAAGGTACAGAAACACCCAAAGTCCAGGAATTTGGTTATTTTTCCTCTCAGCTGTTGGTGTTACAGTAATGTGTGATACCACTGCATAGAATAAATTGGTATTGCTGATTTCAGTATTCTTGTGAAAATGGATGAAGAGGCTTGTTCCAATAGTGATTCAAAGAAAAGACTGAAACACTCTTCCAAATATCAGAGAAACATTATGAAGAAAGCTAAAATCGACAGAGATGAACATTTGGGGTCAACAGAAACATCCGATCTCACGCGTCGGCATTGACCCGTGATGTAAGGGTGTTGTGGTGTGTGACGTCATTACGGCGCGGAGTTTGGTTTGTGAGTGTGGCGTGTTTGTAGATGTTGCCTCGTTGACCTTACCTTAGTAGGAGTTTTAGGGCCTGTAATATATAGTTTACCTTTTTACTGTACTTTTTGTTTTAACGTCATCTATGAGGCTTTTATCAGTTTGCCATTAGATTGTTCAATCTTTATGGTCTATATGTTTTGTCGCTACTCGTTATGTCTAATGAATCAATATTGTTTTTTTCTTTTTTTTTTTTTTTTTATTTGTTTCTTTTTTTTATCTTTTGATTGACCTACACATTGATCTGTAGCGTAGCCCTGAATACGAGGTTAGGTTGGGAGTTTTTTTTTGGCGGGGGGTGTCAGGGGGGGGCGCAGCCCCCCCCTGCCTGGCCTTGAGTACCACTTGTTTATTATTATCTTTGTTTGCTATCAATGTTAGCAGATTGTTCTTATGAAACCTTTGTGTGTGTTGTTTTTCTATGTGTTTTCGTCTTTGTGATACGTATGCAACGTTTCTATATCCGCCATATTGGAATTGTCGTTTCCGCTATATTTGTGACGTCATGGGTCAAAGCCGATGGGTTAGATCGGACGCTTCCGTATTTCCAACATTTGTATTATAGAGTTGAATGAGTTCTGAAAGAGATGGCAGAAGAAGACTGCAGGTGTCAAAGAGATTGTTTTAGTGTTATTTCAGGAGCCAATAGAAACCTTGTCTTGATATATTTTCTCAATGTCGAATGCAAGAATGACCAGGAGCTTTGTCCGCAAATACAAATCATAGCTAGTGATTTTAACAGACATCATCCAAGAAAGTTACTACACACATACTTATGACCACTGAATATCTCTGTGTGTACATTGAATACCTATTCATTATAAATTATTATTCTTCCACCAATTAAATGCAGCCTTTTTGTTTGCCGTAATTTACTTCCAATCGATAAATTATTCATTTATGTTGGTTTGGTAAAGTCAACTGTCTAATGAAATACATTTTATACTACTACAAAATTATTGTTTTTCTCTTTTTTTATTATTTTCTGTTAAGATGATAGTTTGGTTATTCGATTGGTCAGTCATTAGCTGATTTGAAACTCTGCAGGAGCAGTGAAAATTCATTATGATTACCTGATGTGCTGACATAAATCTCAAGGCAAAACAATACCAACAATAATCTACAAAGCTCCACACATTATGCTTATTAGCAAAGAACACACAAACAATAAGTTTAACAAAAATATTCATCTCTGTGTTCTAAAATTGATTCTACACTTTATTTTTCAGGAAGATGCTGTAAAAAATTTGCTTACATTTGCTCAGGAAGGAGGAGAATGGGTGTGTTTACAGAACTGCCACTTAGCAGTTCCATGGATGAACACTTTGGAAAATATATGGGAAAACATAAGCAGTGAAAATACAAAACACAGTTTTAGATTATGGCTCACAAGCTACTCAACAAAAAAGGTACTCTTACATCAGTGAATATTATTGGAAACCACATAATATGTTATGTGCTGCAAAGCTGTTTACCTCATACTTGATGGGTCTCTACGTGTTTCCAATTTTTGGGTTTAATTTCTGTGTACTCTGTACATGTGTGTACCCTTCCTAGGTTGACAAAATGCTAATAATACCTTATCCAAGCACAAGGAGAAGCTGTAACTTTTATACTAGTTAACTCACACATATTGATTAATGCCATATGACTGCTTAATGTTATTTGTGTATGAATAACTACTAACAAACCATTTCTGAAAAATATAGATGATCCACTGACATAATATGATTCTGCCATAAGATTTTGTGGAAATTGCTTTTCAGCAAATGCCTTCATTTTTGTACAGAATTGCATCACTGTATTATCTATAATGTGTTTAAAAAATATTTGACCACCTGATTCCAAATACTGCAGTCATGCAATCACACTGATTTCATTTTTCAAAATTTGAAGTAGCCTAAACAGGTACTAACAAACAGTTGAAATTGTGTGCCAGACAAGGTCTAAAACCTGTCATAGATAGTGCAGAGAGAGTTATGCAATCCACATGCACCTTACAGAATTACTCAGATCTTCAGTTTACCTCACCACACCTTCCACAATTCACAGAGGCTCTCTTATTGTGCCACTGGGCCAGGCCCTCTGGAAGAAAGGTTGTAGAACAGAGTTTGACTTAACCACAGTCCTACTGGCTGCACTTCAGTAGACTGTAGGAAAAGATCCGTTTCAGTCAACAAGATAATTGGTGGCTGTTGCAAAACTGAAAACTAATCACTGTTCATACAGTGTTTGCAACCTAGCCACCAGAGATGTTGTGAAATACAGTGTCAGATGTTGTTATCAATGTTTTTTGAAAGACAGACTTTACTTTGGGGGTTGATTGAAGTTGTGTATAAATAAGTGTGATTACTGTTCTGAAAACTTTACTGGGGCTTTTAAGATTCATGATTTGTTGGTTAACAGCTTACCATTTAACTGAGATGTTCATTATGGACAAAAATACATTGCAAAACAGTGTGTAGGTAGTATGTGTAATGTATTCTGAATGTTATTGTGTTAATTCCATAATTGTAGTCAGTAACTAATTCTGCTTAATTATAATGAATGCATATGCTTCAGGACGTTCATCCAACTGTTCTCATAACTGTCTCATTGACCCCGATGTGATTAGTGAACCATTAGTTATTGACTGTATATTTTAGTGCAGTTATGACCATATATTTTTAATGCTGCGAGGTCAATTAGAAACAGAAGGGAGTGAAAAACCTGCAGTTTCATGCCTCACTGTAGATTTTCATTTTGGTCTCATAAATCAACTCTATGTACTGAACAAGTGGAAGCAAGGTTTCCCTGTTTGGAAATCATAGCTGAATTTATGAAATTTTCTCTGGTGGTGAGTCACCTAGATCATCACTACACTGCTAAGGTAGAAGACATTATTGTGGCATGTCCAGAAACTGATAGTTACCTCAAGTTTAAATCTGAGCCAAATCAATGTAGTTCCACATCTGAGAAGCAGCAGATATAGCAAGTATTTACCCAACAAGATAGAAAACCTCAATTCCTGTGACATCTTTGAAGCATATCAAACATGGGAACTTTCTGTACTCTACTCATAATGCTCTGGGCTGGCTGACTTCTGGCATAAGTGTGGACAGTAATCACAACTCAGGCTGAGGTAATATTGGACACTGTAGCAGAGATAGTTGATTGCATTCATAATGCACTCTCTCTGCCATCCATCAGCACTGCAGTGACAACACACAGCAACACTGTACGACCTCCCAATATTATAGAATCAGACTATGAATGCCCATCCAATAAGGTAGATTCTGTAGCTGCACAACTGAGGGAGCTGCTCACTCATTACGGTGCAAGCTTCTGTACAAGAAATATCCCCAGTGTTCCAGTACTCATTTAGGAGTCAATTTGCTGACATCCAGCGATACAGATCAGTCATCTGTGACTTTTTGGTTCCACAGAATGTTTGAGGATCTAGCAAGAAAATATGTATCACCTTGTGCATATCTGAAAGCAAACAGCATCGAGACATAGATGCATCCTCTTGCCAAACAGCCTCTCAGGACCTGTACACAACTGTCAGAAAATCCAGACAGGAATTCCTTGTGAACACCAGTTCAGACTTATGTATTTTTATGGACCCCTCTACAAATATCAACCACTGGCATCATTCTGCCTGTCATCTGACAATGGTTCCTCCATAACTACTTTTGGTACATTATGAATGCAGATTGATTTTATCTTGCAGAATGCTTTTAATTTCAATTTTCTCATCACAGACATCAAAGAGGCTAACTGTTTCATGAACCTTTTGTCACATTGGTAGTTGATAGTTGCAGACACAAGCCAGTTCATAGATGTTGGTTACTGATGGAATCATTTATACAATTGGAGTTTGCCCCTCTTAAGTATCAGTTAAGGCCAGAAGATGGTGTATTGAGTCACCAAAACTGGTTCCAATGCGGTAGAATAACAGCAAATGATGGCTGTAGTTGTTTAATTTTATTATATGGTGATGATGAAGGCCATACCTAAATAGTAAGTGGCTCTGTCAGCTTTACATGTGACTTGCAATCACAGTGACTCCCACACATTCTACCATAAACCATAATTGGCATAAGTCAATGTAGTTATACAGTCTATACTGGCAAGTAAATTGATCTCCTTGACAGGGCTCTTGCCCAGCAAGTGGCTGCTGCCATAGGTTAATTAGTTTACAAGTGACTCATACAATTTTTGTTGTTGATGTTTCACTGAGTCACTTGAAATTTTGACAGGGGTCACATTGAGCCTCTTCCATGGAACTATATAAGCAATGCAGAAAATATAAGACATTTTCTGAACAGAAGAAAGAATTTGTTCTCTTCAGGCACAATTAATTTCTCATTAAATGTGACTTTAATGGGGAAAAACGGCTATGAGAAATGGATGAAGGTAATATACAAAATTAAAAAGGGAACAGTTCTGCAACACTCTTGAGTGTTTTACTGAACAGTGATATTGGTTTGTTACTTGAGATAAGAGAGAAAACCTGTGTCTAGATGAAGGTGAAACTGAGTTATAGTAGACTGGCATGAATGCTACAAAGCTGGTGTCAGAAACCATACAAAACACTCTAGTGACCAAAAGTTAAGCACATTCAGAAAAAAAAAAGAAAACTTGTAGAATGAAAATGAAGCCCCTAATGTAAGCGACTCTCACAGTTTTCCCATAACCTGACATTGTTCTGTCTATAAAGGATAGACATAATGTTGACATTAAAAATTCACGTGGTTCAGTGCATATGAAAAGCAGTACATTAGAATCATAAGGTCTCAGTCACATTATCACTTACCATATGAGCAATATAATATTTTATTGATGCTTATGATGTAATTACATAAAGACACAACTTAAATTTGAAGGTTAGAATTCTCAAATATCTTCAAGCAAGTCACACTCTGACGACAGTATCCTTCCATAGCAGAACCAATACTGAAACTCAATTGAATGTAAAATTCTAGCTACCCATCTGACAGAAAATCTTAAGAAGTTTTCATCTTATGCTAAATCAGTAAGCAAATCAAAGCCATCCATCCAGACACAACCAGTGATTATAATGACACCAACATGGAATATGACAGGGAAAAGTGCAAAACATTTTTTTTTTTAATTGTTTCCTCCTTTCAATCATTGTATGAAGGCTAAAATAACATGTTGTGAAATAAGATAATTTCCTGTCTTCTTGGCCAAGAAAAATGAGCAGTCCACACATTATCAATAACTTGCCAGCAGCCATAAATAGCTTAACAACCAATGAAATTCAGTTTAAGAGAAGCCTAAAGGATTTATTAAATGGTTCAAATGGCTCTGAGCACTATGGGACTTAACTTCTAAGGTCATCAGTCCCCTAGAACTTAGAACTACTTAAACCTAACTAACCTAAGGACATCACACACATCCATGCCCGAGGCAGGATTCGAACCTGCGACCGTAGCAGTCGCGCGGTTCCAGACTGTAGCGCCTTTAACCGCTTGGCCACTCCGGCCGGCTGACGATAGCAGTATGAGTTTACTGTGGACCATAAAATGTTCGAAGTCTTACAATATATCACAAAACAAACGAGAATTGACACAATCAACGAAAGTTATGCAACTACGGCGCGAAAAGTAAAATATGCGAATCTAGGAACACAAATCCGGCACACCCGGTCTCACGCAAAGCAAGTCGGCGTTTACATATAAAAAAAAAAAGTGCGAATTCGCACAGATTTTTTTTTCTTTGTGATTCTGCGACAACGTCTACACTGTTCGAGAATCACTGATTTTATGTTTATTCATACAATATTCAGTGTCATCTCCCCGGGATTGGAGTGACTCCTTACCCTCTCCCTTAAAACTCACTTCCTTTCGTCTTCCCCTCTCCTTCCCTCTTTCCTGATGAGGCAACAGTTTGTTGCGAAAGCTTGAATTTTGTGTATATGTTTGTGTTTGTTTGTGTGTCTGTCGACCTGCCAGCGCTTTCGTTCGGTAAGTCACCTCATCTTTGTTTTTATATATATATATATATATATATATATATATATATATATATATATATATATATATATATATATAACTTCTGCACAATTTCAGTGCAGTAATGTGTTCATTGTAAATGTGTGTGTGTGTGTGTGTGTGTGTGTGTGTGTGTGTGTGTGTGTGTAAGTACAATCTAACTTCTGCACCATTTCAGTGCAGTAATGTGTTCATTGTAAATAACTATTATAGTAGTTGTATTACATGTCTATTACCTTATAAATAAATAAAAAACTTTTTTATTTTAAATTCAGTGCATTAGTATTTGTAAAATGACTCTTTCATATAGTGTTCATTAAAAAAATGACAATCATTCCACTTGGGACCTGTGGAATGGTACATTAGCTTATTTGTTTTAGTTGTAAATATTTGTCATGTATTGTTGTTTTTCTGACATGTTCCACATCCTGGAGGGCCTCCTCACTACGGATCAAGTGGAATGAAGTAAATCTAATCTAATCTAATCTAATGTTGTGGTTCAACAGCCAAGACGAAAGCTGGCAACCTGAAGATGTTTTAAGAATGAAACTGGTCATAGCCCAACAAATGTGTAATAATATAGCTGAGTTAGTTTCCATTAATCATTAAAATTAATGCCACTTAAACTGTGGTGCTCAATATGATCAAGAAATATAGACTTTGACAAGTTGCACTGACTGAAAAAATGTGTAATAATATTGCTGTGACTTTTGCTAATTTGGGAGTGGGTGATTAGTACTTACTCTATAAATATAAATAAGAGACAAAGGTGCATGTAGCTAAGTCCCTTGTACTGAATATATAGGTGCCATCATCATGCAAAACATGACCCCCATAATTACTAATACACAAGGACATTCTTTTTAGATAGTAATCAGTATTCAGGCATACAGTTTTAAAAGAGACTGCAGTGATGGAAAGGCTCCAACAAATTCCTTAAGAAGTTTCTGAAAAGTTACTTAAGCTTAATTCATCATAACATTAGGAAATGGAGAAGCAAATAAGATAAGCTTCTTTTTGTGAAGAAGTTTTAAGATAGTCTGAAAATGATTTTTGTCCCTGTCTGAAAACCTTATAAACACAAACTTAGAAATATTAAGTGTTAGTGGTTCTGCAGAACCTCCTTTCACCTTTAGGGCAAATATGGAAGAGGGTTAAATTGCCACTTATATTCCTGGACCCATTTTTTATTTTGCAAAATGTGATGACACAAATTTATTTTCTTTCTTCCAGATGAGGTTATTATTTAACACTTGTCATACTTCAGTTCCCAGTTTTATAAATCAATTCAATTTGTTAGATTCAGTATTTTTTCAATGATCCAACAGAGAAGAATAGAATTGTTACTGTAATTAACTGGTGATTCATTCTTACGTAACACATCCTCAGCCCTCCAGTTGATGTGTTGATCCAGTCATGTGTAGGCAATCATGATTACTGTCAACTTTGAATTAAACTTTTTCAGAGATTCTGAATTAGTAGTTGGACTCTTTTAGCTGCTTTAGCCTGGAGCACCTAATCCTAAATATTTCAGTTTTTCTAAAACTATCTATAACATGTGTGAAACATAGTTAAATTTGACTCTTTAACATCACTGATAACAGCTGGAGAATTTACAATAGTTCTGCATCAAAAAAACATGTCCCACACTGACTCCTACTGCCATGTAGCAGTACTATTGAGCTGCTTCTGGAATACTGTTTATTCCTCACTTTTACTGTCCCTGTTAATACATACTGATAAAATGGGACTGCTCTGTCAAATGGGCACATAAAATTCCTCTTTAAAAATCATTTTCCTTGTAGCAGTAAACAAACCGAAACTTTCCACTGACACTGGGCATCACATCAAAGATGTGATGTTCACTATTTGTATGGGCTCACTCCAACTATATGATGCAAAAAAATAATTGCAAATATCTCCTCAAATGTCAGAAAAAATATGCCTGATGATTTTTAGGAGAGACACCCTGTACATAATGTAGGAAGTCCGACAAATTATATGACATTGCATGTGTTATGAGTCTGTAGATATAAGATGCATGTTAATTAACAAATAGATTGAACCCCAGATCTCAAATATTTCACAAAGATTGTATGTTTTAATGTTTTCAGCATTCACAAACTGAATCACAGCCAAAAGTCAAGTACAGTGGTTACTATAACCCTGTTGCATCCCTATACCATCTGTCAGTGTTCATATACTTCTCATAGCTAAGTTGAAATGCTTCATATGCCTACTTTCTTTGTGTTGTACATGAACAAAATAGCAGCTACATAAAACAAAACTGTTATGATTCATCAACACAGTTTCGATTACAAATGATCTATCACATATTTAAAATTTGATAAAATTATTTTTCAATGTTTACAGTTTTCACAAGCAATTCTGCAGAAGAGTGTAAAGATTGTCAATGAGACTCCAGCAGTACTGAAGGAAAAATTACTTCATTCATTCATATCAGGAATAATTAAGGAACCAGAGTTCTTCAATGGATGCAAGGGAAAGGACAAAGAGTTCAGAAGACTTTTATATTCATTATGTTTTTTCCATGCTGTTATACAAGAAAGGCGGAAATATGGTGCTATTGGATGGAACAGACCATATAATTTCAATGAATCAGATCTGAATATTTCAATCAGACAGCTTCAGGTTATTACAAACTAAATAATTAGCAATATTAAAGTAACTCACTGGCACTGATTTATGCACCATAAATGTAAGCCACAATTAAGTTAGAAATACACACAAGGGACATCTTTAGAAAAACTATATCATTTTTCCATTTAATTTATTCATTTTTAACACAATCTTTTGTTGTCTTACCATATGTAATGTTCATGTCTGATTTTGTTTTATGTTTATAACTTTCTCATGAACTTTGCCTTGTTTTTCATTATAGTACAAGACTATTCTAATACAGTATTATTGATAAATGTCTCCAAAGTATCCTAAAATTTACTACAGACCTCCATCTTCTCCACCTCAAAAGTAAATAAATAGATAAATAAAACACATCTGTGGATCATCTTCTGAGTTATGCAGAAATAATTCAAATTCTTCATTTTTTCAAGTGGCTTATGGAAGACCCTTGATAAGATTTCTAAAGAATATTTTGTTAACAGGCATGGTCATTCATGGGATTCAAAACAATTCCGACTGAATGTTTCTTTCACTTTTTAGATAAAAAGTGGATATTAGATGTTTTGGTGAGGCTTCGTCATAAAATAGTGAACAGGTTGTAAGATAATATGTATTGGTAGAAGGCCCAGCCATCTACATTTAGATCTTAAATTCTTGAGGGCATGAAAGTATTGTTTGGCAGTGGTGGTGATGGTCCAGCCACCCAGATTGAGCAGCACTGGGGAATTCCTAACCCAGTGGTGGTTAGGGAGTTGATATAAATGACTGGTCAGTGCAGATACAAGGAGGGCAATTCCATGCTCATTAAGGGACCAGTGGCAGGCAGGATGCTTGGACAGCAATAAGAACTGAGACTTTTGTTACTTTAAAAAGTGAAGGAATATTCAAACATTAAAGACTAAATAGTAATTCAACTGTTCATCATAAAACTAATGTGAGTACAGCAAAATCACTAAGCAGCCATAATGCTTCTATTGTAATACTAATACCTGTGATATCTCTGATAATATGTAAATTAGCGGTTCTAGGCGCTACAGTTTGGAACCGCGAGACCGCTATGGTCGCAGGTTCGAATCCTGCCTCGGGCATGGATGTGTGTGATGTCCTTAGGTTAGTTAGGTTTAAGTAGTTCTGAGTTCTAGGGGACTGATGACCTCAGAAGTTAAGTCCCATAGTGCTCAGAGCCATTTGAACCATTTTTTTGTAAATTAGCTTTTGAATGGAAGCAAATCATGTGAGAATCACATAAAGTTTAATCATAAGTAAGCATTACATGTGATCTCTTCAGATATCATATCACACCATAGTGTTGCACTCTAGCTATTGGTTGTGAATGCTACACAGCCAGAATCATTAAAGTATTAGTTATAACATAGATTTATTGCAGACGAATGACAGATCATCATGCCCTCCACATGAACACAGTGAATTCAGCATGATACTTTTGTCATCAATCATCCATGCATTTCTTTAATACCATACTGTGTGGAAGTACATTATTAATTATTTATATGAAATTATTGCATGAAATATGTGTTGTCTGGTACCACTCAAACCAGAAAGAACTGAACATCATATAATGTAAACAGTTTTATTGTAACAGTATAAGGCAAAATTAGGTGATTCATTTTATTAAGAATTCCATTTTATGATGCATTCAATTTTATTAAGACTTAGAGTTAAGAAGGGAGGCAGACTGTAGCCTCCATTGGCATGGTAATGTATGCTGTCAACTGTCTTATTGGCACTGAGTGGTACTGATGGGGTGTCTGGAGGCCAGCTGGGAACCAGGGGACCATGTGAAAGAGGGAGTTCATGCTACACTGGTAAAGATGCAGTCACATTTGGGGAGTTGTAGGAACAGTTTTCAAGTGCTGGTTTAACTTAGATGGCATGCAGTTGCTTTAGATACTATAACAATTGTTGCGACTCTGAAAGTAATCATATGATGTGGCTTTTAGCCAAAACTCTGTAGTTGAGATATGCTGTTGAGTTGAGCTCTATGTACAGTTAGTATTGGAGAATCTGATATATTTTCTGATTAAAACACTATACCTAGCTTCACTGAGAGATTTATTGTATTATTAATTATTTAAATAATTTTACACAGGACCACCACTTTCACTTATTTCAAAGAGCTTCTGAGTGATTAAACCATGCATGGTCAACTACATCATTTAATTGTGACATCACCTGATATCATTTATTTTATGTAATGCAATCAGCTGCACTATATGTTATTCATTATTCAGAATGACTAGCTAATGTCTGGTAAATTAGACTGTAAGGTCGCTGACAGCTGATGTATATTACACAGTTAAGCAACTGGAGGGTATTAAAGCCAATGTATCTGGATCAACCTCTATGACAATAGTGAGCCAAATATCTAATCTGAGCCACATGTTTCCCAATACCAGTCTTTATCACATTATTTCGTGGTAAGTCATAAATGGTTTGTCTCATCTGGGATAGCTAAATGTGATCTTAACTTTTCTCATTCATGCCACTCTTTTCACTGGTATGTTGCATGGTGCATTCTCATTGTAGAATGTGATCCCATGAAGCCACAAATTCAATCAATTCTCTTAAATTGATTCAACATTTTTATAGAAGTATGCTCCAGCTCAGCAAATTGTACCCACTATCCTAACTTCTGCAAATGCAGTTATGATAGTTTGGTCACTTATAGCAAATAAAAGGCTCCATATTCTTTTGTTTATTTACCGAGTGATCAAAAAGTCAGTATAAATTTGAAAACTTAATAAGCCACGGAATAATGGAGATAGAGAGGTAAAAATTGACACATATGCTTGGAATGACATGGGGTTTTATTGGAACCAAAAAAGAAAAATACAAAGTTCACAAAATGTCCAACAGATGGCGCTGGACAGCAAAACGTCAGTGACTGCACATGACAATCGTGTATAAAAGGAACTGTAATGAGAGAGAGAATGAGATGCACCAGCAGTCGCAGCGTGCTGACATTACCTGAAAAGGCACTTTTAGTTAAGCTGTATTATCACAATTTGGAATTTGCTAGTTCAGCATTATGATCCTATCGCCATAGGAAGGGGATTCGAATGGGTAAAGGTCCATTGACAAATGCAGCTGTGGCGAGAATGATTTCAAAGTTCAAAGCCACGGGTTGTTTAGATGATAGACCCCATAGGGGCTGACTGAGCACAAGGCGTAATGCTGCTGAGACAGTTCAGGAAGAAATGGAGATGGTAGCAGGTTCGTCTATGCATGGGGACGTCAGCACTTGTGTAGTCGCTCATCGCACCGGCATTCCATACACTACTGTTTGGTTGGCACTTACGCATACCCTCTGATGCTATCTGTACAAAATCCATCAGCATCATGAACTGTTACCTGGCAATTTAGTGAAGCAGAGGGCATTTGCGGTGTGGGTGTTTCAAAAGATGGCGGAAGATGACGATTGGTTGAGTAACGTGTTGTGGACTGACGAAGCTCATTTCATGCTCCGAGGGTCTGTTAATGCCCACAACTGCAGAATTTGGGCTACCGAAAATCCTAGAACTGTCGTTGAAACTCCATTGCATGACAAGAAAGTCACGGTATGGGTTGTATTTACGACATCTACTGTTATCAGGCCTTTTTTCTTCGAGGAAATGCATGATTCTGGTTTTGTAACTGCTACCGTGATGGGTGAGAGGTACGACGATATGTTACAGAATCGCATCATCCGCAGCCTGGCTGATAAACACCTGCTGGAACGTACAATGTTTATGCAGGATGGTGCTCCACCCCATATCACTAGATGTGTGAAAGATCTCTTGCGCAAGTCATTTGGTGATGATCATGTGCTCAGCCGCCACTTTTGTCATGCTTGGCCTCCCAGGTCCCCAGACTTCAGTCCATGCAGTTATTGGCTTTGGGATTACCTGAAGTCGCAAGTGTATCATGATTGACCGACATCTCTAGGAATGCTGAAAGACAACATCCGACGCCAATGCCTCACCATAACTCCGGACATGCTTTACAGTGCTGTTCACATCATTATTCCTCGACTACAGCTATTGTTGAGGAATGATGGTGGACATATTGAGCATTTCCTGTAAAGAACATCATCTTTGCTTTGTCTTACTTTGTTATGCTAATTATTGCCATTCTGATCAGATGAAGCACCACCTGTTGGACATTTTTTGAACTTTTGTATTTTTTTGGTTATAATAAAACCCCATGTCATTCCAAGCATGTGTGTCAATTTGTGCCTCTCTACCTACATTATTCCGTGATTTATTCAGTTTTCAAATTTATACTGATTTTTTGATCACCTGGTACATTATGGATTTTGTTGGTGGAGTTTTGTAAATAATGATTCAGATAATGACTGACAATTGGTCTCTAGATTAAATTGGTAGAACCACATGAGAATGACTATCAGTGCTAAGGTGTCAGGATTGCAGCTGTCAAGCATCATGTGAGAGGACTCCAAATGCTGGGCCTTCAGTTCCTAAGTAAGACAAGGTACTATGTACCAATTAAAAATACTCTTAGCATGAAGACATTGTTTCATGGCATTTTTCATGTGTACAAATAATTTGCAGAGGGAAAAAAGTGATAAGTGGCAGAAAAAAATCCTACCACTGACTGAAATCTTTGTGTATCTTGTTTGACAAACACACACACACACACACACACACACACACACACACACGCACACACGCACACACACACACACACACACACACACCTTGCCACTAAACAACTTCTTTTAAAATAATAGCAGATCATCAGATGGATATGTTCATATTCTTTGGTTCACATTTACTGAATAATGCATGGAACATGGCAATGGAGGCACCTTGTCTACATATACGCTGAAGAGCCAAAGAAACTGGTACACCTCCCTAATATCATGTAGGGCCCCCGCGAGCATGCAGAAGTACCGCAACATGACATGGCATGGGCTCAACTAATGTCTGAAGTAGTGCTGTAGGGAATTGATGCCATGAATCCTGCATGACTGCCCATAAATCCCGAAGATTATGAGGGGGTGGATATCTCTTCTGAACAGCACGTTGTAAGGCATTCCAGATATCCTCAATAACGTTCATGTCTGGAGAGTTTGATGGGCAGTGGAAGAGTGTTCCTGGAGACACTCTGCAGCAATTCTGGATGTGTGGGGTGCCGCATTGTCCTGCTGGAATTGTTCAAGTCCATCAGAATGCACAATGGATATGAATAGATGCAGGTGATCAGACAGGATGCTTACATACAAGTCACCTATCAAAGTCATTTCTAGACTTATCAGGAGTCCCATAGCACTCCAACCACACACGCCTCACACCATTACAGAGCCTTGACAAGCTTGAACAGTCCCCTGCTGACATTCAGGGTCCATGGATTCCTGAGGTTGTCTCCATACCCGTACACATCCATCTGTTCAATAAAATTTGAAATGAGACTCATCCGTCCAGGCAACATGTTTCCAGTCATCAACAGTTCAATGTTAGTTTGACGGGCTCAAGCAAGGCATAAAGCTTTGTGTTGTGCAGTCAGCAAGGGTACTCGAATGGACCTTCAGCTCCAAAAGCCTATATGAATGATGTTTCATTGAATGGTTCACACCCTGACACTTGTTGAATTCCCAACATTGAAATCTTCATCAATTTGCAGAATGGTTGGACTTCTGTCATGTTGAATGGTTCTCTTCAGTCATCATTGGTCCCACTCTTGCAGGATCATTTTCCGGCTGCAGCAATGTTGGAGATTTGATGTTTAACTGGAGTCCTGATATTCATGATACACTCATGAAATTGTTGTACCAGAAAATCCACACTTTATCACTACCTAGGAGATGCTGTGACCCATCACTCATTTGCTGACTATAACACTATGTTCAAACTCAGTTACACCTTGATAACCTGCCATTGAAGCAGCAGCAACTGATCTAACAACTGCACCAGACATTTGCTGTCTTATATAGGCATTGCCAATTGCAGTGCCATATTCTGCCTGTTTACATACCTCTGTATTTGAATATGCATGCCTATACCAGTTTCTTTCGTGCTGCAGTGTAGTAAATGCATATTTAAAAAAATTTTAACAATAGACTATACAGACTGCTGCTTTATGCATCTGTTTTGGAAATCATACTCTCAATCGTAATCCAGTCACTCTCTGAGGTTTCACAGTGCACCTTATGTTGGTGCACATAGCTATTCACATACTACCAACAATTCTAAAAATTTTGCAACTTACTACAAGATTTGCTCATGAGACTGAAGTTTTTTGTGACTGCACTTGTATAAAACTTTCTTGAACTTCTTGCTGCTTTGATTCTGGATAAAACCCAGTTGCTTCTGATAAAGCTAATGGTGGCAATCAGTTACAGATTGAGTTTTTACCCAGACTCACATCTCCAGAGAAGTAAGTTATGTATTTAACTTTTCCTGTGTTTTCCTAGTAATCTACCTCTTAAATTCCATACATCTTTTCTATTTAAGAGGTTTAATTTCATGCTTTGTAAGTGTAAATTCATTCAGGCTGTAGCTCTGTAGTTGCTCATTTGTTCTTTTTTGTAGACAAGCATCCATTTGTTTAGTAAGCCAGTCAGTCATGCCCTCAGCTGTCACCTGTTGATATCTCTAGTGCAACAAGTCACATATTTAGCTTTTCCTGTGTTTTCTAGCAGAATATTTGTTAAATTCAATGTGTTTTTTTCTACTGAATCAGTTTAATATCATGTTTTTATCTGTATTTGTACATTCAGGCAGCCTGTAGCACAGTACTCATTTCTTCTGATCAGCCAGCTACATAGCTCATTAAGGCATCAGCATCCATTGGTGACACATCAGGAAAGTAGCAGGTTGCATATCTAGCTTTCTGTCTGTCTTCTTAAGTTAGCCTTCCTACCATGGGTTGGATGGCTGCATGCTGTGTGCAGATGCAGGAGGAGTTGGCCACAGTTTGCTAACAGATGAATGCACATTTGGCTATGGTCAGCAACCTTCAGGCTGCTGCACCAGATAATATTGATACCAGTGAATCTGGTCCATCACATGGGCTCTGCTGCAAAGACACTTCCTAGTGTACCCAGTGCAGTGGATCTGCCCTCGCAGCAGGGTGAGTGGCTGATGGTAACATGTTTGTGTTGCCCGAGGCAGAGGGCTAAGATGGGGACTGGCCACCTGGTCTCACCTATATGTCCTGCAAGTGAAGAAATGGCTGTTCCTTCAGCAACACCCAATCAGGCATACATTGGTAGAGGTTTTCTGGTTATTGGGAGCTCCAACATTAGGTGCATGATGGAGCCCCTTGGAGAGATAGCATTCAAGGATGGAAAGAAAGCCACTTTGCACTTGATGTGTCTGAAAGGGGTCCTCGTGTGAGATGTGGAAGAGGCCTGCAAGGTGTAGTCTTCTGCATGTTGTGGTTCACATTAGCTTCACTTATGCCAGTCACATTGATTCTGAGGCCCTCCTCAGTTCATACAGGCAGCTGGTGAAGTCGATGAAGGCTACTGGTCTCTGCTGAATGCAAGTGCAGCTAGCAGTTTGTAGCATTGTTTCCTGATCTTATCAGGTGTTTGGTTTTGAGCCAAGTGGATGGCCTCACTGAAAGGCTTCATTGACTCTGGTGACAGTCTTGGCTGCAGATTTCTGGAGATGTGTTATTGGGTGAGGAATTGTAGGACCCCTTTGATACGTCAGGGGAACACTACACAAAGGAATCAGCTACTTGGGTAGCAGAGTACTTCTAGAGTGAACAGAGGTTTGTTATGCTAGGCAGTAGTTTGAGGTAATCTGATGAACACCTACCAGTTGATATACAAATAATGAAGTCAGACTGCATTCAGGGTAAAGACACTTTGACTGTCAAAATTTTATCAATCAATCAATTCCTTTTATTTGTCTGAAGACAACATTGCTGTTGCATAAGACATTGTCAAGTACAAGTTATTTCTTTGTGGGCAACAGAATACAATGTTATATATTAAACGTACATAAATTTCAATTTCCACTTTTATATTATCCACTTTATAATATGCATAATTTAGTTCACATTACAGTTAAATCATTTATAGTATTACATAAAAATTCCTGAACATTATAGAAAGCTTTTCTTTTTAGCCATGATTCCATCACCATTTTAAATTTATTGTGTGGTAGTTCATTATTACGTTGTGGTATTTTGTTCAGAAACACCTTGCCAATGTGTGTAAAATTGTTTTTTGTCTTGGATAGTCTAGTTCAGGGGACATTTATCAAGTTTCTGTTCCTGGTTTCATAAGTATGGGCATTAGCCCAAGTTTCATATATAAGAGCATTCTCTTTGGTGTAGAAAAGAACTCGCAGTATGTACAAGCTGGGAACAGTAAGTATTTTGTATTCTGTAAAGTATTCTTTGCAGGAAGTTGTGTTTTGTAGACCAAAAATGCACCTTACTAGTTTCTTCTGCCACAGGAAGACATTCTTAGCTCCAGCAGAGTTCCCCCAGAGTATTATCCCACAGTTCCAATGTGTGTGAAAAATGCATAATAGACCATAAGGAGGTGGTCTTGATTGACACAGCTTTTTAATTTTCTTATCAGGTACACTATTCTTGATACCTTATTACAAACTTTTTCTGTCTGGGTATTCCAACATAACTTACTGTCAAGATGGATGCCTAACAATTTCACTGACTTTTCCTTGAGTTTGTGCAGGTCAGTATCAAGCTTCCTAAGGGAGAAAAGTATGTGTTCTGTTTTATCATCATTTAGCTTTAATCTGTTGTCCCTGAACCACTCACTAACCTCTTCCATCATTAGTTCATTCATTTGTATCACAACCTTTTCATCTCTATGAGATGTGATGAAAGTGATGTCATCTGCATAGATCACTACTTTACATGGCACCATAGTTGGCAAGTCATTTACATATATAACAAGCAGGAAGGGTCCCAGCACAGTACCTTGTGGGACCCTATACACAACATTTTGAAAAGCAGATTTTTTGTTTGGATTTATGACCACCATCTGTTTTCTGTTAGATAAATATGATCTCAAAAATGCCAGTTCATTGCCTTTTATTCCATAATGTTCTATTTTGTTTATTAAAATATTATGTGAAACAGTGTCAAAGGCCTTGCTAAGATCCAACAAGGTGGTATAGGTATATTGTCTATCTTCAAAGCTATGCAGAGCAGACAACACAACATTTTGAGTGGCCTTAATTGTAGACAATCCATTTTGAAACCCATACTGAGCCTTGTTTAAGAGGTTATTACTTGCAAAAAATCATTCAGTTGGTTTTTTACTACAGCTTCAATAATTTTTTATATTATTGGGACTATTGCAATAGGCCTATAGTTTTTGGGTGTGTTTCTGTCTCCATTTTTATGCACAGGCAATATGGCGGTTAACTTCAAGCTGTCTGGAAATACTCCTTTTGTGAACATAAGATTTATAAGGAAACTCATAGGGTGACAGATTGTATTTACAATATTTTTAAGGATAAAATTGGTCAAACCATAGACATCCCCTGTTCTAGAGTTGCTCATATTGGAGACAACACCTATTATTTCCTTGGGGTCAACAGTTTTCCACTGAAAAGTTTCAAACCAGTGTTAGATCAATCTTTCCATAAAACGGGTAGTCTATCTGAATTTCTGTGATTATTACTTGCCTTAACTTCATCGGTCATAGAAAATTTTCCAACATTTATAAAGTAATTGTTAAGCTCTTCTGCACTTAAGGGAATGGGTAATTTTTCTGTGGTAGTCCTAGTTTCTGCTTTAATTACACTCCATGCTGCTTTGCATTTGTTGCTGGAATTAAAAGTGTAATCACCATTGGTCTTTTTTTAGCTTCAGCAATCTCCTTCCTGTATATCTTTTTTAGTTTATCATAAGCATATAGTAAGACCCTTAATTTATGGAGATAAGGTGTACACCAGCTGCTGGAAGTTCTGTTCTGCTTCTTGGTATGTAACCAATTTGGTTTTGTTTTAAATGGGCAGCACTCATTAAAGATATTTACAACTGTATATTTGAAGCAATGAAATGTTCCAGTAAATGAGTCAGTTTGAATTGCAGTGACATTCCAGTCTACACTCATAATTCTATGTGTCATATTTATTATGTTTATATGGTTTAGCTGTCTCACTGCCCTAGGTTCTATTGTTTTCTCTTGACCTTTGCCAAGCTCAGTTAATTTTAGAAATATGCCATCATGGTCAGACAGCATAGGTATCACAACATCCAAGACAACATTATTTCTGCAGACATTTGAGATAACATTATCTAGGCATGCATTTTGTCTTGTGGGTATACTGTTGAGACAGAAGAAATTATATGATTTCAATACATCTAACAGGAGGCTAGTTTGACAGTTATGCACATTCACATCTATATTAATATCTCCAAAGATAAGAATTTTATATGTCTTATATCTGAGTAGAAACAATAACAATTTTTCTATATGGTCCACTGTAACTTTTGAGTCAGTACTGGGAGTGCAGTATATGGAAATCACAATAACCAGGCATTCTTGGAACTTAACAGCAGCAGTTTCAAATTCTCCTTCTTGAGTTAAATGCTTAATATCTATTATACTGAATTTAAGTTTAACATAATCTCTTACAAGTATAGCTACACCTCCTTTCTGCATAATGGATCTAAAATAACCAGACTATTTTGTAGCCATCGGGAATGTACAACTGGCTTTCATTTTTTGTGAGCCAGTGCTCATTAAGACACAGAACATAACAATGTAACTCTTCTAAAATTATTACTAATTCAGGAAAATTGTTTCGTATTGATTGTATATTGATGTGAAAGAAACAAAGGTGTTTAGTATTCAGCTCTGGTAAACCTAAATCAGATTCTGCATTATTTAGTAAGTACTCAAGATGTTCCCTTTCACAATTATCTTGGTCAATTTTGGGATATTTTGCTTCACATCTCAAGGTACAAGCTGCATTTTGTAAATTAGGTGGACGCTCATCTACAATTTGGATGTTCCCTTCTGGGCCCTTCACAAGTTTCCCTGATCTGGCCAGCTGAGTGCTATTGTGCCTACAGAGTTTGCTTCTGATTTAGAGCTTAGCAAGTTTATAAGCTCATTTGTAAATTTCTGTTTACTCATTCTGTTCATATGCAAACCATGAGTGGCAAATATGTCTCTGTCATAATTGCTAATATCTAGGACACTGACATTATTGTACTTCTTACAAATACTAAACAATCTGGAATTAACTTTTCTGATCTCCATCTTTACACATGACCAGTCAGGGAGATCATATTGTTTTGGGAAATTTCCTACTATTATTTTGGATTTTCTTAACTGTTGCAGTTTTATACCTAGCTGAGTTAGCATGTTAAATGATTCATTGCAGTAAATGTCATTTGAACCAGCAATAATAACAACAATATTGTTTTTAGAAAATTTGTTGTTACACTTATCTACACCTTCTAAAACATTTTTGAGTTTCACACTGCCTTTTACACTGGCACTAACCTTGAAGTCCATGCTGTTATGTCAGTAAATTGTTGAAGTATTCATAACAACATTCCTGAATTTATTGCCTCCCAGGGATGTTCTTGCACTCAAATTATTATTGGGACTGAGAGTTGACTGAAACATGAAGTAGAAAGCTGTGAAATATTTAGTGAGTCATGGAATGTATATCAAAATGACAAATTAGATGCTATTAGTGGGGGAGTGTTCATTACAGTCAACAAAAATATTGTCTCTATTGAGGTTGAATCTGAGTGTGGCAATGAAGTTATTTGGTTTTCATCTAAGTCATCTTGCATCCTCCTACAGCCACTCAACTTTGACGCCTTCCCGTAGATCCCAGAATCATCAGCAAACAACCAGAGATTGCTACCTACCCTGCCTGCAAGAGAATATATGTATATAGAAAATAATAGGAGTCCTATCACAGTTCCCAGGGACACTCTGAATGATACCCTTGTCTCTGATGAATGCTCACTGCCAAGGACAACATACTGTGTTCTATTACTTAAGAAGTCTCTAACCCACTCAAGTATGGAATCTGAATGTTGCCCTTCATCCATAGTTCGCAGTGTATCATGTGAGAAAAGGTCAAGCTTCATTTCAAGTGAGAGATGCTTTCTAAAACTATGCTGATTCACAGTCATAAGCTTCTTGGACTCAATAAAATTTATTGAATTCAAACAGAGAATATGCTCAAGAATTCTGCAGAAAACCAATGTTAAGGATATTGGTCTGTAATTTTGCAGGTCCGTTCTTTTACCCTTCTTATATGCAGGAGTCACCCACATTTTTTTCCAGCCACATGGGGCTTTGCAATGGGCAAGAGATTTATGATAAATGCAAGGTAAGCAAGGGACCAATGTGGCAGACTACTCTTTATAAACTTTAA